>NC_141147.1:9546521-9855326 GCF_053477565.2 Lygodium microphyllum | reverse complement strand
AGCAACATGGATACCCAAGTAGTGGGTGATCAAGCCACCACTTAGGTGCCTTAAAGAGACACTAATGTCAACATTGATCATACCAATTCCTAGCCATAGAGAGTAGAAATAGTTGAGTTTGGATGCCTAGCATGAACTATCTCCATAAAAAGCACATAATGACCATGGATCTCCCCTTCAGCTAGACTACTAAAGTATCCCTTTATGTGAAAAAAGACTAGGATCATGAACCTAAAAGGCAAACAGGCTCTAGGGTTGGAATCATTAGTGGTTATAGAAAGCTATGCTTAGGGTCCACCCCACCTACATATGGATGAAGCAACCACTTGCTCACACTCCCTCTCTAGTACCAGAGAGTCACGAGGGACAAAGTTCTTATACTCTTTCTTCACACCCTGGAGAATGACATATGAGATCTTTTCCTCTTTGATAGTCTCACTCAATGCAGTTAGTTCATCCTTAATGTCTTTAATCTTCAATAAATAATCATGCATACTTTCATTTGAGATTTTAGTTGTTTCATTTAGCTTAGACTTCAAATGCATTTCACTAATGGTGCTCTTAGTCTCTAGCATCTTTGCTAAGTTATCCCAACCCTCTTTTGCACTTGTTGCATTCCAAATGTAGCCGAACATGCTATCACCTACATTGATGTTGAGAAGAAGTCTTGATATTGAGGGCTGAATGTGATTGACTTATAACTATGTTTTGTTGTTTTTAAGGTACTAAATGGTTCATTTTATGTTTGAATTGTTGAATTTGAGTGGTTTTAGAAGTGTTTTGTGAGGAGCCCCTTCTTGCCATAGAAGTAGCACTAACCCATCATCATCATCATCTTCTTCTTCTTCTTCCATGTATTGCTTTTCTTTGAAGTAGCTAAGGCATTTGAATGAGGGCCCTTAGAATAAGATGTCAACCTCCCCTCTAATTATAAGGTTGCTTCTCAAGTAGCGTTGATGTTATGTGGATAAAATTGGCCATAGAAAAAAAAACCCACTCCAAAATAAGGAGAAACATCAACAACTCAATTTTAAAAATGGATGGGTTGATCAAAACGTCATATACAACTACGAGAAGGTAGCGTACAACAATTACAACACAAAGTAGATAGATCACCTACTAGAAGCTAAAAACTACTATATGACTTAAAGTTGATGCACTTAAGCCAATAAAATGTATTACACTAGCAAAATACATGATTTAGCAGCAAGAGGAGATTGGATCAGCCTTGAAACAACAATGAGAAATAGAAGTTATAATCAAAAGCAAGATGCTTGGACTCTAATGTTAGGGGTAAAGGCATGTGTGCCTAGCCACCTACGTATTAGTTACATGGATAGTACATGCATACTCACACACTTGTACACTATAGGTGGTGGGTTTATTCTTTCAGTGACATTTGAATAAAGGAAAGGCCGGTCACACATTGTGATTGTTGGAGTTCACAGATCCTCTCTCTCTCTCTCTCTCTCTCTCTCTCTCTCTCTCTCTCTCTCTCTCTCTCTCTCTCTCTCTCTCTCTCTCTCTCTCTCTCTCTCTCTCTCTCCTTCCACCATAGCACTCACTTTCGCTTTGTGCTTCCACTTTAGGGCTTACTCCCTTGAATTGGTATCAAAGCTTTCTTCTTCGTGAACTCGGCATTGCTTCAACTTCCATTCAAGCTACCTACAATAAGAATTCACCATTGGTAGCCATTGCTTCATCTCTTGTGGTTCATATTGGTAATCTATTGCTCTAGCACTCATTATGACCTCTTTAGGCCTGATCTAGGACCTTGGTAGAGGTCATTCATCATTGTTTTAAGCCCTAATGTAGGTAGCAAGGGCAACAACAACTCCACGTCAATTTGCACCTATTTGCAGGCTATTTGGGATAGCAATACTTCTCCGACATTTCCTCCTCATTGGTCTACTCATCACTAAGCACTTATAACTCCTCTTGGATGCTCAGCATTGGCCTTAGCATTTGCTTTAACCCTTGGAATTGAGATTGGAAAACTAGTATTCAGCTCCCTGACTATGTATTTAGTATACAATATGGTGCGCAGATCGGTCGCAGATAGCTCACGTGGTGAATCCCGGAAGGTCCCCAAGAACAAAGTACTCTACCTTTTTGCACAAAAAACCATGTAAAAGCATGCACGACAAGAGGCAAGAGACAAATTGGGTTCAATCTCCCCCATGCCTTGTGTGAGCGCTTCACAAAGCATGTATTTTATGTATATTTCCAATCTTCATGCTCAATAATAGCCCAATTACAAAAATATGACAAGCTTTTAGCTTTTGAGTTTGCTTTCTACAAAAATAGGAAAATAAAGCTAATGGACGGTGCCCATAGAGTCTGGCACGCCCAATCTCAATGTCCAAATAGAAATAACATATCCAGGCACATAAGCGCATACAAAATAATAATCAATAATCGATGTCTCAATAGACATAACAAAATATAGGCGTGGCGCCTATCAAAATATAGTCCAAAGGTCGAATACCCGCTAGACTCCAATGCTTTCCTCCGCCACTGCTGCTATCTCTACACATCAACTGAAGCATTCACAATCGTTAGTAAAATAATACAATTAAACCGACAAAAGTGAATACCTAGCAGTCTTCAGCTACATAAATAAATCAACTGGTTAGAAATAAATCCTAACCTTAATTTATTACGAGTGCGCACTCTAAACTCATAAACGTTTATTAATTTAATATGCATTTTGCGGAATCACCCGCTATGGAATCACCCATGTGCACACTAAATTAATGAAACACCCGAAAAGGACAGGCGTCCCCATCAACTTCTCGCACAAAGAATCCTCTTTGCGTATGAGCCCCGGTCATCTAAGTTTACGGAATCCACCGTAAAACCTCACGGAATCCACCGTGGCACGGAATCCACCGTGGAATATGCCTCCTGGCATCATACCCCCCACGATTTCGAATTATGAAGCTTCTTAAGCTTCTTTAAGGCTTAGAAGCTTAAGATTAAGCTTTTAATGAAGAGGATTAAGAGTTTGCTCATTGTTTTTCAACGACTTGTTGATGGAGATGAATACGTGATCCTTCGCCTGCAGAGCCTGGTCCTTCGCGATCTGACAGTGGAAACAGGGGTTCTTGATCGCCAGAAGTCTGCCTGTATCGACGGTTCGCGATGAGATTGACTGTAGAGCCCGTTTGTTCCTGGAGCTCCGCCTTCGCCCGAGATTGGTAGCGATTGGAAGCTCTTGATCTCTGCTCCGCTCTGATACCACTGGTGCGCAGATCGGTCGCAGATAGCTCACGTGGTGAATCCCGGAAGGTCCCCAAGAACAAAGTACTCTATCTTTTTGCACAAAAAACCATGTAAAAGCATGCACGACAAGAGGCAAGAGACAAATTGGGTTCAATCTCCCCCATGCCTTGTGTGAGCGCTTCATAAAGCATGTATTTTATGTATATTTCCAATCTTCATGCTCAATAATAGCCCAATTACAAAAATATGACAAGCTTTTAGCTTTTGAGTTTGCTTTCTACAAAAATAAGAAAATAAAGCTAATGGACGGTGCCCATAGAGTCTGGCACGCCCGATCTCAATGTCCAAATAGAAATAACATATCCGGGCGCATAAGCGCATACAAAATAATAATCAATAATCGATGTCTCAATAGACATAACAAAATATAGGCGTGGCGCCTATCAAAATATAGTCCAAAGGTCGAATACCCGCTAGACTCCAATGCTTTCCTCCGCCACTGCTGCTATCTCTACACATCAATTGAAGCATTCACAATCGTTAGTAAAATAATACAATTAAACCGACAAAAGTGAATACCTAGCAGTCTTCAGCTACATAAATAAATCAACTGGTTAGAAATAAATCCTAACCTTAATTTATTACGAGTGCGCACTCTAAACTCATAAACGTTTATTAATTTAATATGCATTTTGCGGAATCACCCGCTATGGAATCACCCATGTGCACACTAAATTAATGAAACGCCCGAAAAGGACAGGCGTCCCCATCAACTTCTCGCACAAAGAATCCTCTTTGCGTATGAGCCCCGGTCATCTAAGTTTACGGAATCCACCGTAAAACCTCACGGAATCCACCGTGGCACGGAATCCACCGTGGAATATGCCTCCTGGCATCACAATATGTAAAAATAGGGCATCCCCCTGTCATTGATGCCTCTTGCTTAGTGGTGATGCATAAATGATGCCCATACATTAGGGGCAATTTACCTATTTATTGGAGATCATTTTGGAGCTGACTTGAGCACTATTCTTGCTTAGTTTGTCATTGAACTTGTTGCTATAATAACCAAGGCTAAAGCTCATTTGATGTCCGAATGGCTATGTATGATGCTACCATATTCACAGATGATATGCCTATGCTTTGAGATCATTTTGTTTGATTAGAGCACTTCATTTGCTTAGTCTGGATAGAGATTTGTTGTTGTTTATAATAGGACTGAAGCTTATTTTATCAGTGAAAGCATATGCCTATTGCTCTCGGGTGCTTATCAACTATCAGGGTTGACATACCGATGCTTATAGATGATGTGACATGCTTTTTCATGGTTCCGGAATGCATTTGAGTAGTGATTGAAGCTCATTTTGATTGCCATTGTCTATCATTTGCTACAACACACATCTACTTCAGACAGTTTATGCCTATTATCCTTGGATGATACTTGGGCTATCCGCTTGGATATTAGATGTCTGATATGGATGCTATATGTCTTGGCTATGTATGATGACAGACATTTGGGCTTTGTCTTGACTTGCACACCGAGTTATTTTGGAGCTTTGGGCAGTGACATTGGTATATTAGTCATTGCCTCGGTGGATGCTACAGTGGGATGCTTTACCAAACATCTTGACTAGGATACTCATGGATATATGCTACTTGGATCTTGGATATATGGATGCCTTCCACATGATGTTTTGAGCTTTGTTTGCTCATCTGGCATTCGACTTTTCTAGTGGGAGCCACTAATTGACACTTGGATATTACATTGAGCATTTGGTTATGTAGTTGTGAGCTTGAGGATCTTCCAATGAGACCGTGGGACTTTGTGACATGTACATGCTCTTGTCATGCTTTATGTATGCAGTTGATGCTTAGTGGGATGATTTGACATTCCTCTTGGGCCAACACCTATCTTTGTCACGATGTTCTCAATGATGTATGAATCTTGGTCGATTATGTATTGAGCTTCTGTTACATTGCTCAATCTGTTGTACCTTTAGTTAGTCTCTTCTATTACTGTGGTGAGTCCCACTCTATGCATGATGGTTATGCCTATGGGATGTATCTTAGTTTGACACATTGATTCTTTGAAAATTCTCAATGCTAGTTGCACATTCACTCACTGCTAGTTGAAGCTCTTCCTTCGCAGTTCCAGTTTGTCTTGTATCAGTGTGATTGCCCATCTTTGGCATCGATTTCTTATTGTTATACTTCATTTTCAACATGCTGTAATTATAGTTTACTGCACTGTTTATGTGACCAGTCACCTCCATTTACAATTCTTTGCATTGAGTTTGTGGCCAGTTCATTTTTTGGTCAGTACTCCTTGTTTTTCAGTTCAATTTAGTAGTAGTTTTAGGGGTGTTTACAATAGTTACAACAATCTGTTTTAATAGTTTGTGCACTTGTTTGCCTTCATTATGGCTGGTGACTTGAGTGATAGTGCTATCTTTAATATTGAAAAGATGGATGGCATCAACTGTAGCTACTAGAAGGCCCAAATCTAGCAAGTTTCAGTGCAGAAAGTGTAGGTTAGGCATTTGAAACATAAGGGTGCCAAGCCCAAACCTATTGATGCAAAAGGATTGGGCTACATTAGATGAGCTATTTCAGTCCACCATCATATTGTCCCTCTCTAAGTATGTGTTTTATAATGTTGTCTCTGATGGGTAGTCCGCATGGGACTTATGGGAAAAGATTCGCAATGTCTATGACCAACAAAGCCTCACTTCTCAGATGTATTGATTGAAGCAACTCATGGACCTTCGCATGAAGGAGGGCAGTTCTATGATAGCTCACTTAAATGAGTTTCATTCCATTATTAGTTATTTGTCTTTGCAGGGGATTGAATTCAAGGGTACACATTTTGTACTACTATATGTGTCAACATGCCTACTAATGGGGTACAGTTGTAGGATGTAGAGAGGGTGCAGTCTTGACTAAAGAGGTTAAGAAAAAGAATGTCGATGTTTCCTACACCTCTCATGCTTTGACAGTTAGAGGCAATAATGATAGGGGTGGTAATGATTGCTGTGGGAGAGACTCTCAACAATCTCGCAATAAGTCCTGTGGTCGTAAGTCCTCGTTGCCTTGTCATTACTCTGGGAAAGCAAGGCATATTTGGATGCAGTGCCATGAGATGTGTGAGGACAAGCGCAAAGAAAAGGGAAATGGTAAAGTATATGATGATTTCATACTTGTGGCTTCTTCTCTTGATCCTTCACAAATGATTGATGCTTTGTCAGGGTATACTCAGTGTTGGTTGATAGATGTAGGGGCTTCGTTCCATGTGACCCCTCATAGAGAGTGGTTTTACTCCTATCATGTATGATTGGATCTGTCCATTTGGATAATGAGCCGGCATTGGAGATAGTTGGTATTGGTGATGTTGAATTGCAGTTTGGTTCAGGTTGCATGTTTACTCTTCATGATGTATGTCATGTACCGGCTCTCATGAAGAGCCTTATCTCTGCTGGCATTTTGGATTATGCAAGTTATGTAGTTTTTTTTTTTTGTGATTCCTTATGGAAGATTACATGTGGGAATCTTGTCATTGCACATGATGCTAAGTCCAATACTCTTTACCCATTGCTTGTATCTGAGTCAATTGACCATATTTTGGTAGTGGATACGGTTCCACATGTATCACTATGGCATCGTCGCCTTGGCCACATATCCTTGAAAGGAATGAAAATGCTTTACCTGTTTGTAGTATCTACCACCCCTTCATTATAAATGTTTTGAGTCCTTGATCGTTGTTTATATGGCAAGAGGACACACAATACACATAAAAGTTTGGTATAACATGCATGGATGAGCCTTTGGCTCTCTAAGTTGGGATACAAGGCCAGATTGGTTGGTAAGGGCTTCAAGCAAGAACATGGTATATGGGCTTTGATGAAGTCTTTTCTCTTATTGTGAAGATGACTATCCTACGCTTGATACTGGCTTTGGTTGCTTAGCTTGACTTGGATCTTTATCAAATGGATATCAAGATGACTTTTATTCTTGGGGACTTACATGATGAGATTTACATGGAGCAGTCTAAGGGCTTTGTAGACCCTGATAGGAAACACTTAGTATGCAGATTGAGGAAGAGCCTTTATGCCATTAAGTAGGCACATAGGAAATCGTATCACAAGTTTGATGTCTTTATGCATTGACAAGGATATTCCCATAGTGATATGGATTTGTGTTTATATACGAAGAAGGCTCGTGATGTCAACCTTATGATTTTGATACTCTATGTGGATGACATATTGATTGTTTGAAGTGCTCATAATGAGTTGGATACTTTGAAAGGTCAGCTCAAGAAGAGCTTTGAGATGAAGAACATGGGACAGGTCTCACATATTCTTGGGATGCGCATTACGCACGATCACTCAAAGGGCTCCTCTACTTATCATATGAGTACATTCAAAAGGTCCTTGAGCAGTTTCATCTACGTGATGTTAAGCTTATTGGCTATCCTCTACCTTCTCATGTGAAGGTTAGTTAGGTCGATTGTTCCCAATTTGATGAGCAGCAGGCCGAGATGGCCAAGATCCCTTATGCATCCACAATGGGTATTTTGATGTATGCCATGATAGCCACTCGTCTTCACATAACATTTGGAATGGGAGTTGTGGCATGCTATATGGCTACACCTAGCCAACGACATTGGGATGCCTTCAAGGATATCATGAGGTACCTGTAGGGCATATCAGCTATGTGCATATGTTATGGTAGCCAGGATATAGGAGTTATGGGGTATACTGACTTTGATTATGCAGGACATGTAGACAATAAGAAGTCCACCTTTGGCTATGTTTTCACTTTTGCAAGAGGTGTTGTTTCTTGGTGTCAAGATTGTGGGAGAGAAGGAAGGAGTCTCACTTGTAGCTTTCTCACTTACACAATGGGAGAATACACACAAAGGTGGAGGCTGAAAACAATTTTTCTCTTCTTAGTTGTGTAAGCCAAAAAAAGAACACTTGTACAGAGAAATAGAAGAACCCTATATATGGGTCTCAAACCAAACTCAACTAACTGAGGTGGCATACTAACTAAGCCACGAACTAGAGTAGATAAGGATAGCTGTCATCTAGCTATTATTCATGGGCGGTGTACCAACCGCATTTACAACTAACAAGTCGGCGACATAAATGCACAACGGTCACCCTGGCATATCACGAGTGGAGCTCGATATCTTAACACTCCCCCTCGAGCTCAATCCCAATTCTTGCACACCAAGCAGGTCTCTGAACTTACGCAGCTTCTCTGCACCCAATGCCTTCGTAAATATGCCAGCTACCTGATCCTCTGTGTTGACATAAACTAGATCAATAAGACCTAGTAAAACCCTCTCCGGCATATAGGATAATGCACCTCAATGTGCTTTGTTCTAACATGATAGATTGGGTTATTTGCCAAGTGTATACTACTCATGTTATCACAATAAATGACAACTGGCCCATCTGTAGGCTGATGCATATCATAAAGTAGCTTATGCAACCAAGCTACCTCACATGCAGCCATTGCTGCACCCCTATACTCAGCCTCTGTGCTCGACAAGGCAACTATAGGCTGTTTCTTGCTGCTCCAAGTGACTGCAGCACTCCCAAAAGAGAACACATATCCACTGGTAGATCGTCTATCAAAAATACTACTAGCCCAATCAGCATCAGTGTATCTACGAAACTGTATCTGAACCCCAGTCTCATAAAATAGTCCATACTACAATGTGGACTTCACATACTTGAGTATACGTCTAGCCGCATCCAAATGCGGTTTCCTTGGAGCCTGCATAAACTGACTTACCAATCCAACAACATAGCTCAAATCTGGCCTGGTAATAGTCATATAAATCAAACTTCCTACTATGCGTTTGTACATAGTAGGGTCTTCCAGAAGCTCACCTGCATCTGCGCTCAACTTCACATTTTGCTCTAAAGGAACTGAAATAGGCTTACAGCTTGTCATCCCATATTTGGATAGCATGTCCAATCCATACTACCTCTGCAAGAGCCGTATCCCACTTGGTGATCTAATCACCTCAATGCCCAAGAAATAACGCAGCTCTCCCAAATCCTTCATCTCAAACTTCTGCTTCAATAGCATTTTCACATGAAGGATATCTTCATCACTATCACCTATGATAATCAAATCATCAATATAAATGACAAGCAGCATAATACCTTTCTCTGTTTTTCTCACATAAAGTGAGAAATCTGCCTTGGAAATCTAAAAGCCAATAGTGACAAGATACTGTCCTATCTTGTCAGACTATGCTCTAGGTGCTTGCTTCAAGCCATACAAGGCTTTCTTCAACCTGCAAACAAACTCAGGATGAACATCATGCACATAACCTAGTGGCTGCTCCATATAGACCTCTTCTTGCAAATCACCATGCAAGAAGGTATTCTTTACATCCATCTGATGTAAAGACCATCCCTCTGATGCAGCCATAGCAATGACTGCTCTTACGGTTGCTATCCTTGCAACCGAACTGAATGTTTCTTCATAATCAATGCCATATGTTTGTGCATACCTCTTGACTACTAATCTTGCCTTGTATCTGTTCACAGAACCATCTACATTGTGCTTCACCTTATAAACCCACTTACAACCAATTGCATTCTTATCTTTAGGCAAAGGTACCAATTCCCATGTAGCATTTGCTTCCAAGGCATCCATTTCTTCATCCATGGCTTTCTCCCATTTTTCTTTTCCCATGGCTTGCTCAAAAGAAGTGGGTTCTAGTTCCTGTATCACTTTGACTATATAGGCATAGTGAATGGCTGTAAATCCATCATATTTCAACCTATCCAGAGGATACCTAGCTCTGGTAGACCTACGCAAAGTAGGCTCACTTCTAGGTGCTCTCAAAACATCCATGGTCTTCCTTAATCCAGGTGTAACAACAGAAGGAATACCCAACTCATCATCAATGCTCTATTCTGAACCACTGGATTCACCATCCACATAAGAGTGACTTGCATTCACATCAAACATGGGCTGATCTACCTTCTCTTTTTCTTTTCATGATACCTGCATACCACTATCTGCATTGCTTTGAGAAGATTCTACTGATCTCAATCTGCCTGTCCATGGCGAAGAATGTGAACTGTTGCTAGAGGACACTCCAGGTCCACTAATATCTTGTGACTGCTGCTGTGAATTCTATGCAGCATTACCATTTTGTGCATCTACATTATCAATCACATTTACTGGTTTATACCAGCTACTCATCTCATCAAAAACAACATCTTTGCTCACTGTAAACTTACGAGTAGAAGGGTTATAGCATCTATACCCTTTCTGCTTGCAGAGAGTAACCAATAAAGATGCACTTCTCAACTTTTGGATCCAACTTGGATCTCAACTCATTTGGCACATGAACATAGGCAATGCAACAAAAAATTTTCAAATGAGAAATATCTGGTTTCCTACCAGTATACCTCTCCTCTGGAGTCATGCCATGTATTGTTGCAGTGGGAGTCCTGTTCATTATGTAGATTGCTGTAGCAACTGCCTCAGCCCAGTAAAAATCTGGCAGGTCTTTTTCATTGAGCATGGCACGAGATACCTCTCCAATATGTCTATCTTTTCTTTCTGCAATTCCATTTTGCTGTGGGATATGGCTACATGAATATTGCTGCTTTATGCCATGCTCTTGCAAGAACCTTGCAAACTCATTTGAGAGGTACTCTCTCCCTCCATCTGACCTTAGGCATTTTATTTGCAGGCCTGTTTCTTTTTCAACCATAGCTTTAAGAGTTTTGAAATGCCCAAAAACTTCACTTTTCTTTTTCATAAAATACACCCAAACTTTTTTGCTATAGTCATCAATAAAAGTGACAAAATAATGACAGCCTCCAATAGATGCAGCTTTAGTAGTCCACACATCAGAGTGGATTAATTCCAATGGCTTCTTACTCTCTTGAATATGTCTAGGAAATGGTTTCCTTGCCTGTTTTCCAAATTGACAGGCTTCACATACCTTATGCATTTCTACAACCTTGAATTTAGGCAATCCTGCAACAATATTTTGGGCTTGCATTGATTTAAGTCGCTGTACATTAACATGACCAATGCGTTTATGCCAGATATCAATATCTGCAACTACACCGGTCCCATGTGCAAACATTGCTACACTCAATTCAGGCATGCCTGCATCCAATGTAAACATTCTGCCCTTCTTCTTTCCTTTTGCTATCAAGCGACCTTTATTTTTCATATCCTCAACAAGCATCCATTTGGATTAAATCTGACCTGCAAGCCCTGCTCAACCATTTGACCAACAGAAACCAGGTTCTTGGTGATTTTCGGGACATGAAATACATCCGACAGGCATTTCTTTTTCCCATCCTGCATAGACAAATAAATTTTTCCAATCTGCACAATAGGATGTGCAGTATCATCACCAGTCTCCACAAATCCAGGTTTTTCCATTTTCCTTGCATCCTATATCCATTCTGCATGACCTGTCATGTGGTTTGATGCACCTGAGTCAACATACCACACATCATTGCTTTCTTCTGCACTTGTCACAGAATTGGTCATGTGCTGCACCATAAACAAATGCTCATTTCTGTCATCACCCTGTCTACTAGAAGATACATAATTTCCTTGTTGCAATTTTCCATTCATGATGTCATTCTGCTTTTTATAGCAGTCTTTAGCCATATGACCCATTTTACCACAGTAGTAGCATTCAACATTGTTGTTTGCATTTTGCCCTCTTTGCCATCCACCACGACCTCTTTGGCTCCCTCTGCCTCTAGAGTTACCACGTCCTCCTCCATAGGACTGGTTTTCTTGAGTTTGCTGCATATTCTAATTTCTACCACAGCCTCCAGATCGGCCTCCTCTACCTCTGCCTCTACCTCTTCTAGCATTTGAGTAGAAGACAGCTTCTTTTGAAGTTCCTCATG
The DNA here is from genome assembly GCF_053477565.2 of Lygodium microphyllum. Taxonomy (NCBI): domain Eukaryota; kingdom Viridiplantae; phylum Streptophyta; class Polypodiopsida; order Schizaeales; family Lygodiaceae; genus Lygodium; species Lygodium microphyllum. The sequence goes on along the minus strand of NC_141147.1, from coordinate 9,843,186 downwards.
AAGAAGATGCACCACCATTTCTCTGCTCCTCAGAAATTAGAAAAGCAATCAACTCCTCAAAATCAGGAAATCTTTCATGGACGAAAATGGATGTTCGGAATTGTGCATAATCCTTTCCTAGACCATTCAAGGTCACAGAAACTAAATCATCATCTTCCACTGGTGATCCAATGGAAGCAAGTGCATCTGCAATCTTCTTCACCTTCATGTGGTAGTCATTGATGCTCATACTTTCTCTTTGCACATTGTGCAACTCTTGCTTGAGCTGCATTTTCCTGGCTTGCATATTTGTGCTATACATTTTTGACAAAGTATCCCATGCCTCCTTTGGCGTACTTGCATCCTGAATATGCACAATCATAGAGTCTGAAATACTGATAGACAGCCAGTACATAACTTTTCTGGCTCTCTCATGCCATCCTTTAAATGCCTGCATTTGTTGTTGATTGGGAACATCAGGAAGAACTGATTCTTCTTCATTTTCTGCAACAAATTCCCAATATCCTTTTCCCATAAGGAAATTCATCATTCTAAACTTCCATGCTTAAAAGTTGTTCTTGCCAAGCTTTTCAGTGACAATCTGTGAAAGAGAATCAGACGCCATTACAGAACACTGCAAAAAATTCTATAACTGCAAAAAACACAGCTTCAGCCTCACAAGGGTAAATCTGCAAAACTGACGAAAGTGGTATTTGACCACACAGTCACTTCCTAGTGACGATTTTGCATCACAAGGATGAATCTGTAACTCCCAATGTCTCTGCGCATAGGCATGCGATGCAATTTCTACGATAACTTTTCACCGACCTGTAGAACAGTGGTCGCACAGCAAAAAACAGGGCATTTTCCTGAGTGCATGCGGAAAACTTCCGCCTCCAAAATAGGCCCCGAAATGGCCTCGAATAAAAAAAAATAGGGCAACCAAGGGCTAAAGCCCCATCCCGCAGCATATACTGCCCTCTTGCTACACCGTGAAGGGCGTCTCAATCTGAGACAATGCACTCTTGCACTTTTCGGCTATGCTACCTGCAGAGAATTGCTCCCAAACTCGAAAAATGAAAGCAATACTGGTCCTCTTACCAGAACACTGCGAACTTAGTTTGCTTTCTTGAGCTCCTTACCACGAACCAGGCTCTGATACCATGTCAAGATTGTGGGAGAGAAGGAAGGAGTCTCACTTCTAGCTTTCTCACTTACACAATGGAGGAATACACACAAAGGTAGAGGCTGAAAACAATTTTCCTCTTCTTAGTTGTGTAAGCCAAAAAAAGAACACTTGTACAGAGAAATAGAAGAACCCTATATATGGGTCTCAAACCAAACTCAACTAACTAAGGTGGCATACTAACTGAGCCACGAACTAGAGTAGATAAGGATAGCTGTCATCTAGCTATTATTTATGGACGATATACCAACTGCATCTGTAGCTAACAAGTCGATGACATAAATGCACAACGGTCACCCTGGCATATCACGAGTGGAGCTCGATATCTTAACACTTGGATGTCTAGGGTGCAAAAATGCATGGCTCTATCTACTATAGAGGCACAATATATTGCAATCGCTGAGACTTGCAAGAGAGGCTCTCTAGTTAGGACGTTTGCTGGCATACCTTGGCATTACTGACGTGGTCTCTACACTACATTCAAATTCTATGAGTGCTAATTAGTTGGCCGAGAATCCGGTCTTCCATGCGAAGACAAAGTACATTGAGGTGTGTTACTACTTTATACGAGTGGTCATTAAGGACAAGTCTATTGAGCTTGTCAAGATCTCAACTTACTAAAATCTTGCAGATTTGCTTAGCAAAAGCCTCTTAGCAAAGCGTTTTGCCTTCCTTAAGAAGTTGATGGATGTTGGATGAGATGACATATTTCCTCATCCTGTTGTACTTATGTACATTTGTACTTTCACTTTTTTCTTGTTCTCTCCTCACTAGGGACACATGTCTTTAAGTGGGAGGTTGTTGGGGATAAAGGCGCCTGTGTCTAGCCACTCATATATTAGTTACATTGACAGTACCTAGATACTCACTCACCTGTACACTATAAGTGGTGGATACCCATCACTATCACTTTGTTTTTTATTCTTTTAGTGACATTTGAATGAAAAAAATACCGGTCACACATTGCGATTGTCGGAGTTCCCACATCCTCTCTCTCTCTCTCTCTCTCTCTCTCTCTCTCTCTCTCTCTCTCTCTCTCTCTCACTCCTTCCACCATAGCTCTTGCTTTCCCTCTGTGCCTACACTTCAAGGCTCACTCCCTTCATCTAATACCACGTCAGAGAAGTGTGGAGCAACAAAAGCAATAACCTAGTTGCTATATACATAGAGAATGGAACAAAAAAAAAGAATACATAAACGTAGAAATTAAACTTTAGAAACAAAATCCATACACCAAAGCACAAAAGTGTATACAGTTGAGTGGGTGGTGAGAAAAGGCAACTTCACTTGACTTCAACTTCCCTTAAAGGAAATAATGATTATGCCATTGTAAATGTTGGTTAACCAAACTAAAAGCATTCCACCCACTCAAAACAAAATGCATCCAAAAGACTTGCTCATACAATCCATGATATGTACTATGCTAACAATACCCTAATCTAGCTCGAAATTCACAAAAGTCTTGGTGGCTAACAAAAAGATATGGATCCATACAATGACATGTAAAGGCTCCTTGCTAGTACATGACAAGGGAAGGAGCCTGTTAGATATGATCAATGCCCCACCCTCATTAGGTACTACCAATGATCCATGGTGCTCAAAGTTGTAAGGCCCCCATTATGAGGAGAAGCCAAGTGTGAGCCCGGACATTGGTGGAGTCCTGACTTGTATATCAGATGAGGTCTATGTGACCGGATGGCAAAAAGGTGACCATTGTGGGTCTAATCTTTGGGTTAGACAGAGTGGTTAAGTTGGTAGCAACTCGAGGCACATTGCATTGAGTTGCGTAGTAAGGGAGTTAAAAGGGGCCCCTATTGTGGGGTCCGGGGGCCGCGGAAGCGGCCCCTGGCTGGGGGGTCCCAGGGGGGCCAGCGGCCCCCCTGGCGGGGGTCCGGGGGCAGCGCCCCCGGCCCGATGGTAAAGGGAATATTCCCTGGAATATTCCCTGGCCGACTAGTGGAGGCTCATATGGTAGGTCGGTCAGCAGGCCGACCTAACGACCTTCGCGGGCTATAAAAGCTAAACCCCTTCGCAGCCATCTGACACTCATCTTTCACCCAGTCAGAGTTGTTGTTCCAGCTAGCCTTAAGCTCTTCACCTATCTTCTGTCTAGATCGCCATCTAAGCTTCACACAGTGGAAGCGCACGGGTGGACAGAGCCATCTTTGTATCAGTTGTTTGGAGTTAAAGAATTTTACTGATTCTCCTCTTATCTGTTGTGTACTCTCTATCTCTTTCTCAGATTCTGTTCGCTGCGCCGTGTAATATTTTACATGGTATCAGAGCCCAGGGGGCTCTAGAGATCGGAGAGAGTGCAAGAGGCAAAGGCTTCAACAGCAAAGAGAAACGATGTCGACTCCGGGAAGCAGTTCTGGCGCATCAGGAAGCGGTGCAGGAGGTGGTGCTGCTGTACCGGCTATTCAAACACTGAGGATTCGTCCACCAACCTTCAGCGAAGGCAAGTTAGATGGTACAAACTACACCTTGTGGAAGTTCAAAATTACTACTATCCTTGATTCTTATGAGCTTCTGGAGACTGTGCTGGGGACTGACGCAGAACCACAGCCTACCCCCGACCCATCAAATCCTAGTGTGATGATTCCTCCGAATGCAGATCTTCTACGAGCTTGGAAACGAAGGAATGCAGATGCATTGTGTGCCTTAGTTACAAGCTGTTCTGACAGTGTTTTGACTCTGATTCAGCATACAACCAAAGCGTCAGAGGCTTGGAATGTACTAAGGAGTCAATATGAAACACGAAACCAAACAAGGATTCAAAACTTGGAGAATCAACTAGCAGCGGAGAAGTTTGCTGAAGGAGAGACGGTTGAAGCATTCATCACTCGGATTAAGAATCTGCGCGACCAGATGGCTGGCGCTGGGATACAAAAGACTAGCGAAGAGCTAGCTCGGAGGTGTCTTCGGATTTGTCCACAAAAGTTTGATGGACTAGTAACTGCCCTTAATACTCAGGTGAGACCTCAAGCTTTGACTTTTGAGGAGTTTTGTGCATTATTAATGGAGGAGGAGTTGAGGCTGAAAGCCCGAGAAGGAAGCAACAATGGAGATGCTGCATTCTCTGCCAATGCAAAAGGCAAAGGTATTTCCTCCACCAAAAATGATGGTGACAAAAAGAAAAAGGGCGGCAAGAAGAAGTTTCAAGGAGAGTGCTTCTACTGTAAGAAGAAAGGACATGCGATTGCAGATTGTCGTGTCAAGAAGGCAGATGAAAAGAATGGTACCCTTAAAACTAAAGGGAAAGAGACAGCCAATACGGCTGAAGCAGAGTTGGAATTATTCATGGCGACCATTGAGGAAGTGTGCTCCTCGGCGCAAGAAGAATCTACCACTGACTCTTGGGTGTTGGATAGTGGGGCCTCCCGTCACATGACCAACAAGAAAGGTCTATACAGTTCTATGCAGCCTCTACAAGAATCCATCACTGTGACGGTTGGAAATGATGCTAAATGCCCTGCTGCGGGCACAGGTACTATTTCTTTTGTTGCTGCAAATGGTGAAGTCAAGAAGCTTTCAAATGTGTTGTATGTTCCCGAAATCAGGAGAAATCTCTTATCAGTTGCTGCCATAACTGATCTTGGTCATGAAGTGAGGTTCAAGAAGACAGGTGCAGAAATTATTGATAGTGCTGGCACAATTGTTGGCAAAGGAGAAAGAAGGAACAACCTGTATGAGCTAAGTGCTCTTACAGCCACCGCTGGAGTGGGCACAAGTAAGCTTTGGCATGAAAGGTTTGGACACATCGGATTTGCAGTATTGAAGGAGATGCAAAAGCAAGGTATGGTTGCTCACCTACCTACAATAACTGAATTGAAGGAACCATGTGAAGCTTGTATGATGGGCAAGCAACAGAGAAAGGCATTTCCACAAGAAAGCAAGAATAGAGCACATGCTCCTCTAGAGTTGGTGCATGCTGACTTGTGTGGTAAGATGCCTACACAGGCCTTGGGGGGATCTTCTTATTTTATGTTGATTGTCGACGACTACAGTAGGAAGATGTGGGTGTACTTCCTTCGTGATAAGGCTCAAGCTTTTGGTAAGTTTAAAGAATGGCTAATACTTGTTGAGAATGAAACAGGGAAAAGTGTGAAGAAATTTAGAACAGATGGTGGTGGTGAGTTCAACTCAAAGGAGTTTGAAGGCTTTTGCAAGAGCAAAGGTATCAAGCGTCAATTGACAACGCCTCACACACCTCAGCAGAATGGTGTTGTGGAACGCAGGAATCGTACCATTGTGGAGATGGCAAGATGCATGCTAAAGGGCAAGGGATTGCCTAACCATTTTTGGGCTGAAGCTGTTAATACTGCAGTCTACATTCTAAATCGGAGCTACACAAAGGCTCTCAAGGGAAAAACACCTCATGAGGCTTACACTGGTAAGAAACCATCTGTTTCACATTTCAGAATTTTTGGATGTGAATGTTATGCACATGTTCCAGATGAGAAGAGAAACAAGTTACAACCAAAAAGCAGAAAATGTATCTTCTTGGGTTATAGTGATGAGCAGAAGGCTTACAAGTTATATGACCAAGAGGCAAAGAAGATCATCGCGAGCCGTGATGTGGTGTTCAAGGAGGAGCCGCATACAGTGGAGGAGGAGAAGGCAAGGTCTTCCACTTTATCATCAAGCGAAGAAGTAGTCCACTATGAACCTGTCCCGAGAGCTATCCCTATCCTTAAGGAGGAGGAAGCATCATCTTCAGATGATGAGGAAAAAGTTCACCAACCTGACATCACCCCACCGGAAAAGCCATTGCCGCGCTGGGTGAAGCAGCTCTATGACCACAATAATCCTATGCATGCATCTGTTGAGGAGAAGGCAGACGGACCAAGGAGGTCTCAGAGAATAGAGGAGCAAAGGAGGGCTTCTGCTCACATAGTCAACATGGCCTTGATGGTTGAGATTATGAGAGAAGTAAAGGAGCCAACTGACTTAGAAGAAGCACTTGCAGATCCATCATGGAAGGCTGCTATGCAGGCGGAGTATGACAGCATAATGAAGAATGACACTTGGGAGCTAGTGGATCGGCCAGCAAAGCGGAAGATTATTGGCACCAAGTGGATCTGGAAGGTAAAGTACAAGGCTGATGGTACCTTAGAAAAGTACAAAGCTAGACTGGTTGCCCAAGGATTTTCACAAGTTGAAGGGTTTGATTTTCAAGAGTCATTTGCCCCAACTGCCAGAATGACCACTATTCGCACGGTACTTGCAGTGGCTGCCCACAAGAAGTGGCCAGTGTACCAAATGGATGTTAAGTCAGCGTTCTTAAATGGTGACCTCAAGGAGGAGGTGTACGTGGCTCAGCCACCAGGGTTTGAGGCCCCCCATTCTGAGAACAAAGTGTGTAAACTGAAGAAGGCATTGTATGGGCTGAAACAAGCCCCCAGAGCATGGTACCAGCGGATAGATAGGTTCTTTTTAAACCTAAACTTCAAAAGATGTGCCTCAGATGCTAACTTGTATGTTTACAGGGATGGTAAAAAGTCTGTAGTGATTGTCCTATATGTGGACGACCTTCTTATTACAGGTGACTATGAAGATATGATCAACCAAACTCGAAAGGCTTTGAGTTTTGAGTTTGAAATGACAGACTTGGGCTTGCTGCACTATTGTTTGGGGATTGAAGTCTGGCAAGAGCCAGGAAAGATCTTCATCTCTCAGAAGAAGTATGCATGGGAGATCTTGAAGGCATTTGGTATGACCGAGTGCAAGGAGATAGCTACACCTATGGAGGTGAATGTAAAGTTATCCGTTGAGGATACATCAGCACTAGCAGACATTGGGAGGTATAGGAGGTTGGTCGGCAGTCTAATCTACTTGTGTAACACCAGACCAGATATCAGTTTTGCTGTTGGTGTTTTGAGCAGGTTCTCAAACAAACCTCATGAGAGTCATTGGAAGGCTGGGATGCGGGTGCTCAGATACTTGAAGAAAACTCTTGACTATGGTATCACATACAGTTTCGGAACTTCTCTTGTGGGGAACTGTGACTCAGATTGGGCAGGAGACATTGATTCCAGGAAGTCAGTTTCTGGTTATTGTTTCTCTTTGGGTTCAGGAATTTTCTCTTGGATTAGTAAGAAGCAACCAACAGTGGCATTGTCTTCTACCGAAGCAGAGTACAAGGCAGCTTGTTTTGCTGCATGTGAGGCCGTATGGTTGAGAAGGATTCTATGGCATATGGGAGTGCAGGATGAAGAACCAACTGTGCTGAGATGTGACAATCAGAGTTGCATCGCCATTGCCAAAAATCCAGTGTTTCATGCACGCACCAAACATATAGAGATCCAGTATCACTATGTGCGTGATTTGATGGAGGATGGGATAGTGGAATTGGTCTACTGTCCAACAGAGGAGAATGGAGCAGATATCTTCACCAAAGCACTTACGAAGGATCTGCTTCAAGTTCATCTTCAGAGACTCGGCATTGGGCCGAGGAGATAGTTCACCTATGGGTGGACATTGAGGGGGGGTGTTAGATATGATCAATGCCCCACCCTCATTAGGTACTACCAATGATCCATGGTGCTCAAAGTTGTAAGGCCCCCATTATGAGGAGAAGCCAAGTGTGAGCCCGGACATTGGTGGAGTCCTGACTTGTATATCAGATGAGGTCTATGTGACCGGATGGCAAAAAGGTGACCATTGTGGGTCTAATCTTTGGGTTAGACAGAGTGGTTAAGTTGGTAGCAACTCGAGGCACATTGCATTGAGTTGCGTAGTAAGGGAGTTAAAAGGGGCCCCTATTGTGGGGTCCGGGGGCCGCGGAAGCGGCCCCTGGCTGGGGGGTCCCAGGGGGGCCAGCGGCCCCCCTGGCGGGGGTCCGGGGGCAGCGCCCCCGGCCCGATGGTAAAGGGAATATTCCCTGGAATATTCCCTGGCCGACTAGTGGAGGCTCATATGGTAGGTCGGTCAGCAGGCCGACCTAACGACCTTCGCGGGCTATAAAAGCTAAACCCCTTCGCAGCCATCTGACACTCATCTTTCACCCAGTCAGAGTTGTTGTTCCAGCTAGCCTTAAGCTCTTCACCTATCTTCTGTCTAGATCGCCATCTAAGCTTCACACAGTGGAAGCGCACGGGTGGACAGAGCCATCTTTGTATCAGTTGTTTGGAGTTAAAGAATTTTACTGATTCTCCTCTTATCTGTTGTGTACTCTCTATCTCTTTCTCAGATTCTGTTCGCTGCGCCGTGTAATATTTTACAGAGCCTTATATCTATTACAAGCCCCTCTTCCATCACATGTTTATAATTAAAAAAGAGAGTTAAAGGCATAGCATTGGTATCCGGACGTGAACAACACACACACACAGAGGGAGGGAGGGAGGTTCCCATGATTTCCTTAACACAATAGTTACAAGTTCGTGTTAGATGAACATTGGGTTTGTAGATTGTGATTGTCTTAGATGAATGTGTCTAAGGTTTTTTGTAGCTTGTGATTGTCATAGATGAATGTATTTGTGTATTTGTATTGTTTATATATCAACAACATAAGGTGCATTGTTATTGTGTTGATGGATGCCTCGATCACTTCATGATTTGTGGCTATGTGCATGCCAAAGAGTAGACAAAACTTGATGAGCTATAAATTATTATAAAGTTGTAGCCCAACGCCGCTAAAATGCTATTACTAAAACCTCACGAACCGCTAAAACAAGTCTTAACATATTAGAAATGACTATATGGCTCTTGTTAATGGCAAGATGCAATCCTTAATCACAAGGTCTTGCTTTGTAAAGCTATATTATGCAAAAAATGTTCATGATAAACTCTTCTATTAATCCGAAATTCAAGGCCTAAAATTGATGGGATGCCTAATATTTTGTGTGACAGCTAAGTTTTTTGACATACATTTCGTTTATATGGACTAAGCCTCAAGCTATCCAAAAATTTGGATATGTTATGGTACATAACATAAAAGCCAAAAATAGGCAGGACAACTGTCAAATCTAGGATCTGATGACTTAAGATGCTCTTATGCACTCTGTGAATCGTGAGCATACTATAATATATTCATGTCGATATGGTGTGCGAGTAGTGTTGATATTATTGTGGCGATATGGTATTGTATCACATCTAGGATAAGTTCACAATTGTGAATAAGGTAACAAATTGTTATCTAAATGGACACCAGCAACCAAGCAAGACTAGTTTTCAGAACGGACATAAGCCCTTCATTAAGCCCAGAGATTAGATTAACGTCAAGCTCCTCCATATTCATGAAAGATTGGGTGATCAACTTCTTGCCACCATCAGAACGAGAATGTGAGAATTCATCATGCCAATCAGGACATCAACCCACTATCATGGTTCGAACAGTGCCAAGCGCAGAACTGGAGTCCACAGATCACCATACATTTTATTTTGTTGTCAGCCCAGGGATACAAGATCCAAGAACCATTGTTACAGACTTACAACGGTAGGCCATTAACAGGGGGTGTATTCTTTGCTTTGGCAAGATCCGATGACAAAAGTTGATCTTTTTACATATTTCATGTACTCCCATGGTTCATCACTTATATTTGAGATCTGTGTGAGAGCTAGGAGATGCATGACAACAAACCTCTTCTTTATAAGGCCGTGGACACATGGAGCTCCAGGAAAGCTTAGCATTTAGGCCTCTATACCTCCATCTCTACCAGGAAGGAACAGAAATGAACATGCTATGTTAGTGGGGCCAGAGTCTTGAGCCGCGGAATCCTCTTCTCCAATCACCAGCCAGTACATTCTCAGAATCATGCCACTCAAACTCCATCTGCAACCGCCAAAGTAAAGTCAGCAATACTTGAAAGAGTGTGGACGAAACTAGCCTTTTAACTACAATTATATCAAACCTACCTCTCCAACAATAACCGTGTCACCTTCTGATACTCCCTGCGCCTTAAGAGCCTTGTTTACACCACTTGCAGTTAAAACATGTTGGAACCTTGTTAGAGCCTCGAAGTACCTGCAGTGGTGACAGTTAATACTTTAAAGAAGAAAACGAATGTCTATCTAAGATAAACTACAGATCTCAACATGAAACCAACAGTTACTAAACCGATGACATTGCTGGAACCGAGAATAAAATGTACTCACACGTAAGGGAGCAATTTCAATGCATGGCTGCAGTCGATGAGAACAGGGTGAGGTCTGATGGTTCTAGTGTTCAAACAGCATTGTCAAACAAGGACAGGACCTCTAAGTCCAATCAGCCCAATTCCATCCAATCTAGTCTGATGGCATTGAATGACCATTGATGCTCGTAGTTCAAAAAGTGGCCATCTAACAAGAGATTTGGTCATGCCATCTGCAAGTGGTTTTTGGAGCTGTTTTTGCAGCTGGCCAGGCTTCCTCTCTCCTGCAATACAGACCCTCTTAACTAGAGATTTGGTCATGCCATCTGCAAGTGGTTTTTGGAGCTGTTTTTGCAGCTGGCCAGGCTCCCTCTCTCCTGCAATACAGACCCTCTCCCTTTGTACCTTCTGGCCAACTAATCACGAAGTATGCACAATTGGGGTGGTGTAGATAATATCCATCTCTGGAGCAGCCACCTATTCGAGGATTGCACCAGCAGTAGTCATGGAACCAACTTGCTGCAATAACAATCCTCAAACATGGCCCACACGACCCAAGTACTCAAGGTTGAGTTGAAAATGAATGCATTGCTTGTCAACCAAATGTGCCAAAGACTGGTTCAATGCAAAAAATCAAAGGGATAGATGGGTATGCTTTGGTTCTAGATTGGCCATGGACCGCATCTTGCCCAGAACCCAAGAACAGCTGACTATACATTGACATGTAATTAGAGTTTGTACTTGGAAAAACCCTCCCCCTCTCCCTCTCCCTCTTTCTCTTCCAGTCCCTCCCTCTCTCCTATCTTATTCTTTTTGCGAAGAAATTTGATTTAATGAATCGAAATATTTACAAAGGGCCTTGGGGCCAGCCAAGGAGACTCAAAGATAGATTAAAAAACAACATATGGAGCCCAAAGGCTACAAAAAACACAGGACTACAAGAATAGAAGAAAGGCATCATGAGACAAGCACAATCAGGGTGGTGTAGATGATATCCATCCATGGAGCAGCCACCACTTTGAGGATCACACTAGTCAAAACCATGGAACTAACTTGCCATGATAGCAATCCTTGAACATGGCCCACATGACCACAAATACTTGAGGCCAAATAAAAAATAAATGCATTGTGTGTCTGCCAGACGTGCCAAAGACCAGTCCATCGTAAAAAATGAAAACGACAAGGATGCTCCCTCTATAAAGTAGGCATGCACATAATCTTGCCCAAAACCCAAGAACAGATGATTGTACACTGATGTGTCACTGAAGTCCATACTTGGGAAATGAAACCCAAGCCTATCTAGCAATTGGGCAAGAAATAAAAAGATGAATAGGAGTCTTACCACATGCAATACAAAAGACATCTACTACTAGAAGCAACTGATCATGCCACTGGGTGAAGAGGCGACTCCCAAGGCAACAGTTCCAAGTCGCAAGTAGGTAGGCGAGACAAGTCGAAGGTAGCCTTGTGTGCAGGAGAGGCAATAGACAGGTGCAAGAGAGTGAGACAGGCAACAGTTGTTGCAGGTCGACGGGGCAACAGTCGTGATTGCTAGAGTTGCTGCTGGAGAATGGGCTACCTGCGTGACGGGTCAAGCAGCTGACGCGCTACCAGGCAAACAGGATACGGCAGCCACGCAACTGACGCGGGCGACAAGACTGAGTGACGACCAATTGGCTAACAGCGACCAGGCGCGGTGTGGACAGTTGATCGGACGAAGCGAGTTGACGATACGTTGATAGGTCAACGCATGGAGTCCGACGGACGAACTCCTATTTTTCGTCATTTTTTGTCAAATTCTTGCAATTTTTCCTCTTCCACTACCGAGTGTTCGCGCGCATAAGCACAAAGTTCAGATTTGTGCAATCTTGGTCCGAAAATTTGGGGCTTTTCTCGGTTTGAGGATTGTGATGCAGAGCAAGACCATTTGTTTCAGAAATTGCAAGAATTTGTGACATTTTGCCTCCCACATTTGGGCCTTTTCATGTACATCCAAAAATTGGGCTGAAATTTACCGAATTTCTCGACATTGATGCACGTTGGACCCCGTGCAATTTGGGGCTTTTGCTATTTGGGCGAAATTTGTGCGCCATGGGGTCATTTTATATACATCCGGGTTTAATGCAATTTGGACATCTAGCACTTGGAAAAATTTGGGGGTTTTGCTAAAACTGCCCTATTTTGGCAAAATTGGCCTATTCTATGCTTGTCAGAGACTGCAGATGTATGGTCAAAAATTTTAGGGCTTTTGATCGTGCGTGTCAAATTTTATGCCCGTGGGTGCATGAACAACAGAAATTGCAGCTAAAATTTGGGACTTCTCATGCAATGTGATGTATTTGCCCCTGAAACACCTGTAATCAGTTGTGGAGTGTTATAGCACAAGGTTTAGTACTTCTGAAATTTTATCTGCAGATCTGAAATTTCTGCTTCTACGTGGCTATTTATTGTTGGTTGGTACTTGTTTGTACCTTGGTCACTTGCGTGACAGTTTGGGCCTGCATTTGCTGAATTTTTTGTCACATTTGGGCTGAAAATCATGGCTGGCAACAGTGACAGCAGTAATCTCATGCACATTAAGAAGCTTGAAAGAGCACATAACTTTGCAGTCTGGCAAAAGCAGTGCTACAATATCCTATAGCAAAAGAAGCAAGCAAAGCCGATTAAGACCAAAGGGGCAAAGCTTGCAGATATGGAACATGAAGATTGGGATGAGTTAGACGAGCTTGCACGCTCAACCATCGAGCTATCAATTTCTCATGCCTTGCTGTTTAACATTGAAGGTTTGGATTCTACCTATGCTATTTGGACTTGACTGGCAAAACTGTATGCATAGAGGAGTGCCGCAAGCAAAGTGTATTGGCTGAAAAAGCTTATGGATTTGCGTATGAAAGAGGGTACAGCAATGTCTACTCACTTGAGTGAGTTTAACTCCATTTTCAGCCAACTGGTTGCCTTGAAGTTCTTGATTGATGAAGAATTTAAGGCTACGTTCTTACTTTGCACTCTACCAAAGAGTTGGGATACATTTAGGACTGCTATGAGCAATTCTAATGCGATTCTTTTGTATGCTGATGTAGAGAGTGCTCTACTCATGGAAGAAATGAATCGGTAGAACAATGTATCCAGTAAGTCTTCCAGTGCTTTGCATACTAGGGGCAGATCACAGTAGAAAGGCAAATCTGATAGCAAGGGACGCAGTAAATCACGTGGCAAGGATGTTGAATGCCATCATTGTGGCAAGAAGGATCACTTTAAACGTGACTGCTACAAATGGAAGAAAGAAAAAAGAAAGGGCAAGAAGATAGATGACAGCAAGGAAGAGAAGCGAGAGTCAGCATAAGAAGAGCACTGTCAAAATTGAAGAGGTGAATGTAGTTACTCATAACAGTGACAATGGGAATAACGTACTTATGGTCTCTTCACACTTTAGTGCATATGCTTTACTTGCAAATACAAATGATGACATGCATACTTGGATTCTCGATTCAGGTGCTTCCTTTTATGTCACCCCTCATTGTGAGTGGTTCTCTGACTATACACGGGATCGACATGGCGTTGTCCATCTTGGGAACAACTATGCATGTGACATTGTAGGTATTTGCAATGTGTAATTGCAGTTTCAGCATGGTTCTATCTTCACACTTCAGCATGTATGGCATGTACCTCGGCTCAAGAAGAGCTTGATTAGCACAGGGCAGCTAGATGATGATGGATTTCATACCATCTTTGGTGATGGGAGATGGAAGATCTGTAAGGGATCTAGAGTGATTGCCAGAGGTTGTAAAACTGATACCTTGTATCCTCTCCATGTATCTAGTGTGAGTGATCATGTTGTTGCCGTGACCGAGCAGCCAAGTCTTTCTTTGTGGCATGGCTGGTTAGGATATGAGTCAAACTGGAACAAAAGTACTTTCTAGACTGGAACAAAAGTACTTTCTCGTTTGGATTACTTGCCTTGTCTTCATCATGCTGATTTTGAGCATTGTGATCATTATGTTTATGGTAAACATGCACAGACGTCTCATAAGAAGTCTCTTTCACTGAAATCTTCTCCTCTAGAGTTAGTACATTCCAATGTATGTTAGATGCCAAGGTTATCTTTAGGGGGAAATAAATATTTTGTCACCTTTGTCGATGATGCTACACGGAAGGTATGGATTTACCCTATTCATAGCAAGGACGAAGTGCTTGACAAGTTTAAAAAATTCTTGGCATTGGTTGAAAATCAGACTAATAAGACACTTAAGTGTCCTTGCTTTGACAATGGTGGGGAATATGTATCCAAGGCCTTTCAGGCATTTTGTGACAGCAAAGGGATAAACAGGAAGCTCACTGCCCCTCATAACCCACCCCAAAATGGAGTTGCAAAGCGTATAAATTGGACCATACAGGATAAAGTCGGTACAATGCAGTCTCATGCTGCATTACCCCATGGTTTTTGGGATGAGGCTGTTATGACAGTTGTACACTTGATTAGTCGGTCACCAAATAGGTCTTTGAGGAGGGGAGTTCCCCAAGAAGCATGGTTAGGCAAGCCACCTTTGTATGCACACTTGAAAGTGTTTGGCTACGAAACATTTGTGCACATTTGTAAAGAAAAACGTAGCAAACTTGAGCCAAAGTCCTGTAAATGCATTTTCCTAGGATATGGTGACGAGGGTGAAATGGGATATAGATTATGGGATCCCGAGAAAAGGAAAGTAGTACGTAGCAATGATGTGATCTTCCGAGAAGATCGCATGCATAAATAGCCTGAAAAGACCGAGGAGGTCCATAGGGTTGTATTCTGAGAAGAAATACCTTTTGGAGAGCAAAATATGCCCGCTGTACAGCAGCAAATACCTATTGTAAATGAACTTGCAAATGCAGAAAATAATGCTGAAAATGATCAGCCAGCTATTGCCAGTAATAATGAGCCACTGGATGTGCAGGAACAGCCAAGACAGCAAGCTGTTAATGCTGATTTGCAAGCTGAAATGCCAGGACAGCAAGCTGAAAATGCTCAACAGCCAACAAACAATGATCATTGGATTAGGAGATCGTCTAGGGCTACTAGACAACCTGATAGATTTGTTCCTGGTGCAAACAATGTGGCTGCTTATTTCATGTTGACAGACTGTGGTGAACCGTCTTGCTTCAAGGAAGCAATGGATAGACAAGACAACAAGAAATGGTATAAAGCCATGTTATCAAAAATGAAATCTCTTGAGAAAAAATGGCACTTGGGACTTGGTGCAGTTGCCTAAAGGGCAGAAAATCCTTCCATGTAAATGGATTTACAAGATGAAGGTCACTTCACTTTTGGTTCCTCGCCAAAGTACAAAGCAAGATTGGTTGCAAAGGGGTACAAGCAGAAATATGGAGTTGACTTCGATGAGATCTTCTCTCCTGTAGTCAAGATGATTACATTGAGAACCATTTTGGGCTTGGTTGCAACTGAAGATATGGAGCTCATACAGATGGATGTAAAGACTGCATTCTTACATGGTGATCTGCATGAAGACGTATATTTGCAGCAGCCTGAAAGGTTTGCGAAAAAAGGGAAAGAGAAGATGGTATGTAAACTCAAAAGGAGTTTGTATAGGCTAAAACAAGCACCAAGAGAATGGTATCATAAGTTTGATACATTTATGCAGTCTCAAGGTTTTCATAGAAGTCAAGTGGATCATTGCTTGTACACCAAGAAGGCAACAGATGGCAGCTTGATTATCTTGGTTCTGTAGGTTGATGACATGCTGATTGCTGGCAGGGATACTCATGCCTTGGACTCAATGAAGCAAAGTCTTCATGGCAACTTTGACATGAAGGATCTTGGTGATGCAAACCACATTCTTAGCATGCGAATACTCAAAGATAAATCAAAAGGATTACTCTATCTATCTCAACAGGAGTATATCTCCAAGGTTTTGCAGTGTTTTAATATCGAGGGGGAAAAATAATTGGGGTTCCATTGCCTCCATATGTGAAACTCAGTGTAGAGGACAACCCTACATCTGATGATGCGAAGGTTGAAATGGCCAAGATACCATATGCTTTAGATGTTGGCAATTTGATGTATGCTATGGTTACTACACCTCCTGACATTGACTTTGCAGTGGGAGTGGTTAGCAGATACATGGTAAACCCCGGTAAAAAGCATTGGGAAGAAGTGAAAGGTATTATGAGATACCTCAAAGGCACAAAGGATTTGAAAAGCAAAAGGCATTTGTCGTTGGCTTTACGGATGCAGACTATACTGGTCATGCGGACTGCAAAAAGTCCACTTCTCAGTATGTGTTTACCTTCACAGGAGGAGCAGTCTCTTACTTCTCCAAGCTACAAAAGTGTGTTGCATTGTCTGTTGCAGAGGCAGAGTATGTGGCTGCCACTAAGGCATGCAAGGAGACTTTATGGCTTTCACGTCTGGTGGGAGAGCTTGGCATTACAGAGTTACTTGTTCTCCATTGTGATAGTCAGAGTGCTATCATGCTAGCACGGAATCGTGTCTTTCATGCAAAGACGAAGCACATACAGATGAAATATCACTTCATTAGAGATGTACTTGACAGACGAGCATTGAGCTTGTCAAAGTGCATACAGATGATAGTCCTGCAAACCTTCTCACGAAGGGTCTTTCAGCAGAGCGGTTTGCTCATTGCTGACAAATGATGGGAGTTGGATAGACATATGTATTTCAGCTTTGTACATACCTAGATTTATCTGATTCTTTTCTCCTCTTAAGGCACATTGCCTTTAGGTGGGAGGTTGTTGGGAATAAAGGGCCATCATGCCTTTTACATGTGCACGGGCGTGAACACACCCTTAGCACATTTGTACTTTCATATATATATCTATCTAAAAACCTAAAGAGGTACACTTGTCATTGTACCCACAAGTCATGCTCTCTCTCTCTCTCTCTCTCTCTCTCTCTCTCTCTCTCTCTCTCTCTCTCTCTCTCTCTGTGTGTGTGTGTGTGTGTGTGTGTGTGTGTGTGTGTGTGTGTGTGCTGCTAGCAAGCACTGCGTGTCTCGATCCTCGCGTTCTCTGTCACTACAAAAAGAGCATGTATACATGAGACATTTACAAGAACTCTTGGCTAGACAAACTTCTTTTCTACCCACTCATGGCATCAATGGCATGTAGTATTCTATGGCATCCAAGAAGGGAACCTTCGAGATCTTAGGAGTTGTGGGGTTGAGGTATTGATCTTTGCTCAGGTGATGCTCAAGATGAGGAAAGTTGCTTTATAGACCTAGGGTTCAAGTTGCTTAAGTTGAGATCTGTGATTCGATTGTGCTTCCTCACCGACTCATGGGTTATAGTATGTGTTCCTTTGCTCGCCCACTCACAATGACGCAATACGCTTAGTAGTGAGGAATTTATATGCCAGTGGGTCAAGTAGAGAGAGGGCCAAGATTGGGAAGGTTACACAAAAGCCTATCGGTCCTTAAGGTTGAATTGTCACACAAAAGGCCTTTCGGGTCAAATTGTTAAGTAAAAGGCCCTTGAGACTAAATCATCAACTTAAAGGACTTTTAGCGCCAAGCACTAAGGCTTAGGGGTCCCCAATGGAAAATCGTATGAAGCTTCGGCCCTATGGGCTGAGCATCATGATCTTTGGTCCTACCGGCCGAATGAAGAGGCCTTCGACTTAGAATCCAAGGGGTTCATAATATTATGAAGCAAAGGGTGGAATACAAGAGTACAGACATCCATGAATTCAGCCAATCAAAGCATTTGAGCAAGGAGAGGCCGCAAAAGCCATACTTGTATGTTCATGGCAAATGGAGTGTAAGACACCCTTATTGCAATCACTTCATCCTTTTGTCCCCTTCGCTCTCCTTTCTGCTGCGCCGTGATTCCACTCCATCATCTCTTCTCTCTTTATCATACTGTACTCTTTTACTACTATGGAGACCCAAAACACACTCCCAAAAGCATGAAAAACAAAAGCTAGTATGCTCCCTCCTACGAAGGAAGAAAACCAAAGGCTAACACAAAAGCAAACGCTTTGGAAAAGATTCTCAACCCCCTACTTCCATTCTAAAACCCTTGCTTCCTTATTTTTCTCCTTGCGGACAAGATCCCTGTGGACAACAGAGACCCAAATTTTCTTACTTTTTCATGATTTTTAAAAACCCTTTGACTTTAGTTTCTCCTAGTTTAATCTTCCCAAAAAATCGAAACTACCTATGAACACCAAATCAAAATCCAACACACAACAAATCAATCACCTCTCGATTCACTTGTCCTAAACTAGTCCGTGCAAGGTTTCAGTGTGCAAGCTCTTATTCCACCACTCGGCATGGAGAATGTACACCTAGTCGTTTGATTATGTCGATCCTGGCAATGAAACCAAAATGTTGTAGCTTTCCCAAGCTTCAAATGCCGGACTTGATGGAACATAATAAGACTCAAACGCTTTAAACAACACAGTTGTGGCTACCTCTCACATTGCTTTCCCAAGCTTCAAATGCCGGACTTGATGGAACATAATAAGACTCAAATGCTTTAAACAACACGGTTGTGGCTACCTCTCACATAAGCATTACACACTCTCACCAATGACAGCACGAATTCATTGCTTTACCTCTTGGTTGTAATCTATCCACAAAGACTTATTGATGGCTCCATGACTCAAGCAATGCATCTCAAGCATGCTCCATCTCCATTGTTTTGATCACCACACTTGCTCCATAAAGAAAAAGAAGAAGAAGAAGAAATGAAGAGCTTCACCTACGCCAATTCCTCACTCTCCCTCACACACACACAAACACACACACACACACTCTCTCTCTCTCTCTCACACACTCTCTCTCTCTCAAAAGACAAAGCAAGAAGAAAGCTCCACAAGTTTGCACAACTTAAGAATGAGCTTATAAATTTATTTTTTTAGTTTTACACATGGGCTTGAATTTTGGGTACCCTACCCCCTCTTTGACCTAAAGCTAAACTTTTCTTACTTTGTGTATACTTTCCAATTTTTAATCGGTATTCCCAACTTAATGAGTTGAAACCCCGTGCTATAGATACTTCAATCCAACATATATATTACAATTTGCATAGGAGTGAGCCCAGCTCTTAAAAATAATTTGCATGGTATTTGCTTTTGTGTCTCCGTCCATATATTTGTACTTTTATTCCTCTAACCTTTTTTGATTTTTTGAGTTCTTTGCTCGTCACTTTTGAGAAGAGGTTAGCATTAGGCTAACTAAATCACACCAATGAGCTAATTGTCCTTATGCTAAATACCTTCTAGGACTTCCTCTTTTCTTCTCCTTCCACTATACACCCTTTTAGCTTAGCTTTGTATGTTTAGCTTAGTATCAAAGCATTGCAATATTATGCATAGGTATATAGATTTTGATCTCCCCTTTGGTACTTACATGTTTGGCTTACATTTCAATTAAGGATTGCCATTGCAAGAATCCATCCATTTTAACTAAGCTAGAGGCACAATCTTTTGGCCTCCCCTTAGTGGTTCCATGTTATCCCCTAGTTGAGTTCTATTTCTTCGGCTAGCATGGAGGCTTTCCCTCCCAAGGCCTAGGCTTTATATATCCATTTATGCTACCATGACAACTACTTCTTCAACACACTCTTTAGACTAAGGTGCTTTGTCTTCTTCTACATCTTCTGCATTAGGTTGTCAACATCTTATCCAACTTCAACTCCTCCTTTGACATCAACATCAATGGTTTAAGAGGGGGTGGCTTACCCCACATGGTACTTTTGGGTTTTAACTTTCTTGCTTTTTCTTTGATATTGATTAATGATACCTTTGAGAAAATTTCACCCTTATGTAAAGGAGAGAGTACAAAGAAGGCCCTATAGAGAACACATCAATATATCATCAATGCATTGGTTGTGTAGATAACTGATCTAGTGGGCTATGGTGTCAAACCATATGAGGGGCTAGGTTAAAGAAGGTGCCATGATCCCATATTTACAAGAAAGCACCTCTCCTCCTCCTCCTCCTCTCACAACCACCACATAGTCTCTCCAATCTCCTTGTGAGAGTATGGATGATCTTTGTCCAAATCCTGTCAATTATATATTTATTTTTCCATTGTAAAAGGGCATTGTCCAAGTCAAACCTTGCTGCATAAGTATGGACCTTATTGCACTCACTTTGTATAGCATTATGTCTTGTGATTTGGGCACTTGGAACAATGGAAACTTGGGATTCTTGGCATCTCTCAAAGCAAAAACCCATGCATTTATGTAGCATCTTTCATTTTATGTCATCAAATAGAGAATCATGGGCTTTTGTATTTGTATTCAATGTCCCTTCACAGTGTTGCAATCACCATTAACATCAGATTTCACTATCAAGTGATGGTTTGCTGCACTCAGGATTTGTTTTGAATGACAGTACTCTCCAACCCTCTCCTTGAGCCTGCTTCCACTAGGCCCCAAGGACATGGGCTATTGGACAACCCTTAACTCCTTGAGCATCCATTGTATCACATCCAACAACAACTTGTTCAATGTTTTTCTCAGCATACATTCATTTCTTTCTTCTTCATGTGCATTCTTTCCTGAGTTGATTTTGTTAGTGACGTTGGTACAATCTCCATTTTTCTCTACAAACCCCTGTGTCCTCATAAAATCCCCGTCTTTTCTCTTTACTTGAATTATTTGGAAAGTCACAATACCAAAGCGATGTCTGAGAGGGTGATGATGTGATTTTGTTATAATTGTCACGAGGAGGTGAAATTTCAAGGATTTGCTTAGCATTTCATTAAAAGTTAACCAAGTATGTAAATGTGACTTACATATGTTAGGTGCAAGTTAATTATTTCACAATGTGGGACCCAAGACCCTAAGATATCACTTGGTGCCAAAGGCAAAAGTTGTAATAAGTTATGTTTGATAGATACTCGATGGTACTAGGTGTCAAAACTGGGCCTAGATCATTTAATTAGCCATTAACACTAGTCTTGTAGCAAAAAAGCCATTTTTGTGGCAACTTGAACCCTCTATAAAAAATTCCATTTCTTATCAATGAGAAAAGATAAGAAGAAATGGTTTTAGGGAAATGTAATCAACACATAATAGTCATTGAAAAAAAATAGATAGAGTCAAAACAAGCTAGAAGTGTTTCTATATCCATGTTTGAGACAATTTTCACAAAAAATAAAAAACTTTTAATGCTTCTAATCAAAACCATCTCAAACTTTTTTTTATCAGGCTAAAACTTTCATGAAAAATTATTTGATATGTATAGCATGCATTCCCATCAAAAGAGTTACAATTATAAAAAGTTGTTAAATTTTTAAGAGCTCCAAATATTATTGTTGAGTGCTTCAATTTTCTTGCAATTTTGAAAATCCAATTTTTTTAGAAAATGAATTTCTACTTGAAACTTGTTCCACAGCTTTTATTCTACTACCTCACAATACTGGAAAAGTCTTATCTAATTTTGGTATCATATACAATTGTTATTTCAAATATAGTCAAATAAAACATGAGTCACTAAAGTTATTCACTTTTATGGCAAATTAAAAGGCTAGCATTATATTAGTGATGATACTAGGAAATTGCCATTAATTAATTAATTAATTAATATTAGTTTTGAGATAGTGAGCGCTCAAGACCACTTGGGTGATAAATTGACCTAGTTATTACTTGGCAATTAATTAGAAAATATTTTTGAGCCATAAATAATAGTTAAATTAATTTTTAAAATTAATATTCTAAAAATTATTCTAATAAAGCTGGATAATGTTGGAAATTATTCTAGAAGGCCACTAATTCGTAAAACTTGCCATGCAAGTGGAAGAAACGTTTATGAGAGTGAGAGAGAGAGAGAGGGGGGGGGGGGGGGGGGGGGGCCCGGCTGCCATTGCTGTTGCAACAATTGATAGGGTATTTCCAACAAGCAAGAGATGCTCCACGAGTTGGCGACATGTCTAAAAGAGACTTTAGCAATAGGTGAGAGAGAGAGAGAGAGGCTGCCATTGCTATTGCAACGATTGACAGGCCATTCCCAACAAGCAAGAGATGCTCCACGAGTTGGTGACATGTCTAAACGAGACTTTAGCAGTAGTAGGTGACAACAGTTTGAGGGTTATTTCAGCTAAGCAACATCATATTCAGGGTGTTCCATCAATGGAGATAGCTTTCATGGCTGTCTAGATAGGGCAGCAATTGATTTCTTCCATTTTCTTGCAATGGGCATCTAAATTTTCTGTCTCCTCAATATTGTGCAATTAGCAAAAGATCCTCGGTTTATGCACTTTTTGTATCCCTTAAAAGAGAGCAACAAAGGCAAGAAAAGAAAATTGTCTTCAAAGAGCTTCGGAATAGCAAGATGGATCAAAGAAAGAGTCAATAGAGCACCATGATGTTCCAAATGTGGATAGTAAACATAAGCAAATGATGCGAGTGGGGCAATTGATGCATATGCAAGGCCAACTTGGAAGTGCCAATCCAATGCTTTTTGGATAGTAAGGCATATATACTAATGTGGTTAACCTAGGGTACTTTGGTAGTGGTTTGGTTTTCCAAGCAATGGTTGATAATGCTTAAACCTTATGGATGCAAGGACCAAATGTATTTGGTATGCAACTACCTATGCATGGTATGCAAGGCCAATGTAATTGGGTAGAGCAAGTGGAATGGACAAACCCAATGTATAGCAATATTGGCATGATGTTGGGGCACAAAGTGAAAAGTTTGGCAATGCATATATGCAACTATTGTGTTTGGGACTCATGGTATAAATGTTGGTCATGCAAATGCTCCATATAGTGCTAGTCATGCAGAAAAAAAAAAGATAGTAATGCATGCAATGTATGGAAAAATGTATCTTAATATGGCTGCCAGTATGCAAATTTCCATGCACAGTTACATTGCAATGATCCAAAGTATGCAAAATAGAATGTTTCCTAATCCATTTGGTGCTCCTAGCATATCAAGTATACGAGGGGCTAGTCAGCTGGATGCAATTTTGAATATTAGTTAAGTTGAAATTGCAGCAATGTGAAAGTATAAAGCATTGCAATGCTCAAGAGGAAAAAAGGCCTAGAAGATGGTGCAAGTTTTGGGACATGAAGAGTTAAGAGGTAAAGTATCCTTGTGCTTCTTTTTAGTAAAGTTTTGGTATTGTTTCTCCTATTGATGGATGCTAAGTGGATGGAAGAGAGTGACTCGACAAACCACTCTCAGTTGTAGCTTTACCTTGAGGCTTATCAATTAGAGCCAACTTGGATCGAGCACAGCCAGGTTTAGCAGAGAAGGGGTCTATAGCATTGCCTAATGCTCAAGGGGGAGGTAGCACTTCCACTCCTCCACTAATGAACAACTCTCGTGTATAGTGTATCTTGGATGTATTCAACAGGCATCCAAGGTATTGTGCTAACAATATATCTGCCATGAGGCCACTATTCAATGTACTAGTCACTACACTTGGTATGTAGATGGGTATGGTTTTCATTGCAACTTTGAAATTGTAGATTTGCATGAGTCTATCGTCACTAGTTTTTAGTGGTATTCGGTTGGTCTTTCATTGCTAAGATTTTCATTGAGACTTATTAAGCATGGAAACACCAAGATTTTTGTCTCATGATACCACGTGATTAATACTAAATAGCCTTTCCATCTTAAGTTTTCTATGCTATTGAATCATTTGGTCCACTCCTGGAGATTGATTCTTGTTAAAGCTTCTTGATATCCTCCTCTGAATTGGAAGGTGGCAAACTCCTTGAGAACGGAAGTCTTGGCAATTTCAAAGCTTCTCTTCTTCTACTAGTCAATGGGGTTGTTATGTTCTCCAAATCAGTTCAATGCTAGTTTTGTGTTCCCCGAGGCTATTGCAAATTGTAGAACGGCACCTTGACCTCTCTACAAGCCATGCATTCTCTTCCCTCTTTGGATCAAGAGGCCCCTTGACAGGATTTAATGATTGATGGTCGGCTACTTTTAGGGCGTGCTTTAGCCAATAAAATATATCACTTGCTTATACGTGATAAGAACTAGCTTGTCGAGGAAGGCAATATCACTTAAGGTCTCTAGAAAGGCCAAGCATGGTGGAAATCTATGGTAATGACAAACTAGCTCAAAAAAATACCTTTTTGATCCAAGGTCTTCATTTGACGGATATTGATTGGTGTGCTTTCTCTTGCCTCTACGCTTTTTACGCAAAAAATTTCCAACAGCTGCTACTATTTTTATTAGACATCGGTTGAAACCCCCTGCCATCAGTTTCTTACTTACCCCATGGCATAAAAGGTTTGGTCACTACTATCACTCATTTGGTTTCGAGTGGTTGGGCTATTGATACTTCCCAAAGACTGGGTCTTTGGACATCCCAATTTTCTGAATCCCGTGCAAGCTGATATGAAAGTGTTCTTTCCCTTCTTATACTTCTAGGGTTGTTGGCATATATGGACCATGAGAAATACATTCATCTTTGATGCTTCATCAAGAATGCAGAGTTATATAGTCCACTTGAAAGGGTTTCTTCATTGGCAACTCGATTTGATTTAGTTAACAAATATTCTCCCTATACAAGATTTGCTCACTTGGCAAATTGTAGTTTCTTCTACTCCCCACTTGTCACTTTGCTTCCTTTGTACTCACCACGATGTCTTAAATTTTATGCACGATGGCACAGAGCCATCCTATATCTTGTAATCATGTAATCTTGTATTTTTCTCATAATTAATGCAATTACCTTTTACGAAAAAAGAGAGAAGGCTACCATTATTGCTACAATAGTTGACAGGCCATTTTCAACAAGCATGAGACCCTCAAGAAGTTGATAACATGCCTAGAAGAGAGTACAACAGTACGTGTCAATAGTTTGAGGATTATTCCAACTAAGCAACATCATATTCATAGTGTTCCATCCATGGAGATAACTTTCATGGCAGGGCAACAATTGATTTCTTCCATTTTCTTGCGATGGAAGTTTGAATTTCCTCTCTCCTCAACATTCTCTCTCATTCTCCAATCAATTCTCATCCTTCCTAAGCAATTTTCACCAAAATCAGCCATTGGAGGTGGAGAGCAAAAATTAGGGTTTGATAGCTACCTCGCAAAGCGTGCTAAAAAAATTGAAGGCCTAGAGATTTGAATTTCAATTGCTGAAATTAAGGCAATTTCAAGAGATTCAAGTGGCCATCCAACGAGCAAACCTTTGGGCTGAATTTGTCACCGAAGGAGCACAATTGAAAGCCAATCCCTGAGCAAACCAAGGGGAAATTTGGTTTGAAGGCTTGCTGGTCATTTATTACAGCAAGAGGCAATTGGAGATCAAAGGAGATTCACGGAATCTCATTGTATTTCATCTAGATTGCAATTCGAGATAAAGAAATACCACAAGGGTCTCCAGGTTTGGGACCAATAGGCTGTCCACTGTCCAAGATTAAGTTGTAACATTTGCATTTTCAGTTTATGTGAATTTTATGCATGTTGTAATTGTTGATTAATCACGTCATTACTACCCTCTCTGAAAAGGAAGGCTGGTTTCAGTAATCATGCCTATTGTGGTAACCATTTGTTGCTCAGTTGGGAGACTGATGCCAAATGCAGAATTAGAGAAACTAACATTAGGCAACTAGACATGTCAGCTGAATTTGGGTGTTTGGAGTTGCCACGTTTCCAATTCCTTTCCATCAACTTTTAGGATGACAAGTGTGCCCATCCTGGGCATTTTCATATGCTGATCTTTTTCTGCATCTAGAATGTTGCTGAAATTATCATCCTGTTGGAAGTTATGGGCATCTTATTACAATGGAAGACAACTCTGGACTTGTGACGCTACAGTAAGTGTTGCATTCCACTATATACAGTTCCAGTCTGCAGGGGAAGATGGCACTGGCATATATATAGACTTGCCTCACTCTCTATTAACTATCTCTGCTATACTGATCAAAAAAGAACCTGCAGAAGACAATTCTGCTGATTTCTGCTGCTGTTTAAAGCTGTGTTTCACTCAAATGGATCTTTCTAATCACGCCATTACAGGCTACAGCCATCCTTAAGTGTTTAGGTTGCCATCCATGGTTCAAGAAAGAGATGGTCTGCTGTTACAGTGGATGCCAGCACTACTACGGCAAATTCCAGTAGCTTTACAGCCACCTTTTATTTGTCTTCTGCATATTACTTGCATCTTTCATTCCCTAAGCTTCTATAGCAAAGCCTCATGCAAGTACATATCCATCAATGATGTCACATCCAAAGTTGTAATTCTCTCATTGAAATACAGACATTGAAAATGTTGCTTCTACTCCCCAAAATCATGTGCCTTGTAATTTGGTGATATGTAAATTTAGTAATCCCTTTTCACAGGAGAAATCCCAACAGCTAAGTGCATATCAGGCTCAGCCCACATTGATAGATGCATAATGCTGTGTAATCCATCAGGTAATGATATGTTGGAGCATTCATGGGAGTCCTCAGGTCACTTGCACCTAATTGGTAATGATGAGTTGGGGAGGTATGTTGGCCTGAAGTTGTCATCTACTACCCAGTTATCCAAAAGATGATACAAAGAATAGCTCCTCCTTCAGAAATTAGAGAATGATGATCTCTTGGTCCTAGAAAACCTCATGATTGAATGAATCTATGGGTTATGCATGCATTTTCTTTTGCCTCTTTGTGTCTAAGATCATCTATGCAGTTATCCAATTATCCATGTGATTATGAGCCAAGTTAGACTAACATAAAAAGGGTGAGCGCAAGGTAGATCTCACAACAGCAACATATTTACAAACTTGATCAAGGAATGTTACACTTACTCCCAATTGGTCATTTGTACAAAACGCTCCAATCCCACACCCCGAACTTCCCAAGTTCTAGTGTTTGAATCACCAACAATCTCAAACTGCTCGATGGGTGCACTACGTTGTCTTTTAACCTTCTCACCAACTTGTAAATCTTCATCTGCACTTAGTACAAATGTATCAGCCATTTATAAAAGTCTATTCTATCAGAGCTGTTTAGGTAACACAAGAAATATAGAATTTGGACCTTCTGGGATCACCACCGTAGGGCAGGGTAAGGACTGTAGCATGGCATATGCTCTATTCACCACCTCAGTTGTCCCCTTCTTAGTAGCCGCACTTATGCAAAGAGGCTCAATTCCTTGCTCTTTCAAATAACTTTGAAACTTCTCCCACCTTTCTGCTACTTCTGGAATGTCCATCTTGTTAAATGCCACAATAAAAGGCTTCTCAGAAAGCAATGGATTGAACAGCTCAAGTTCAAGTCGCACTGCCTCATACTCCTGCTCTGGCTGCTGGCTCATACCATCCACCATGTGAACCTGCATCAATTGGCAATAACATTTTGTTAGTACAAAATTCTGTTAACTAGTATTTGAACTTCTCAATGACACAATCTTCAGTTTTACATCCTGAAGACATTTCTCAATATTACAATGTTCAGTTTTACATGGATTGTATGTTGCAAGAGTTGTGGTATAGCACACGAGTTTTATGTTGTTCCAACATGCTTTGTGTTAAATACTCAGTTGTACTGCAGGAAGACTCAACAATCATGTAGGAGTCGTTCCTTCTCCAAGAAGAGAAATTTCTATTGAACAGCATCTCAGTGAAGATCTCCACTGCAGCGAAATACAGTGCAAGATCCCACTACAGAAAATGAAGAAGAGACATAAGGGATCAACATCTCCCTGGCTATCTGCTCTTAGGAGATGTCAAGCATAAGGCTAGTAGGATAACCAATCTGGCAGTCTATAATGCCAGACTGGTTATCTGCAGAATCTCTAAGTGAGTAAAAAAATGAATCATAAAATTTGAATCACCCTTCAATCTATCCTATCTACCTCTTTAGAGCATTCCTTATATGTATCCATGTAATCGTGCAAGGTACTTCACACAAGCATAGCTGAACATCAATGACAACCATATACTTATCCCAGAGCTATAACAGCACGATAAGCATTAACTGCAGAGAATTTGGTAGCTGAAAGACAAAGATTAAGCCTATCCTAGTGGGCCTAGTCCAATAAATCCAGAGACTAAAGTTTTTAGACATCAGCGGGGTACTAAAGAGGCTCGATCAACTCTTTCCAAACTAGTATTCATAACATGAGGTCTGATATATGTTGTAAGAGCCAAGGAAGGCCCAAATTAACCATATTTCCAACCAGACACAGGTACTGCTGAAGCTTCAGCTTCAAGGAATCAATATTAAATTTTGACTCTTTTTAATGAAAAGGTAGAGATCCTCTATAAAAGAACAAATCTTCCATTATTCTAACTATGAAAACATATCCAAAGATAGCCGCCACACTCTGAGAAACTCACTATCATTATGTACTAGTGCACCACATTATCTTTACATGCCCCATTGTTTACTTTTAGTGACCTAGTAGTTCTCAATGTAGGGTACAACTCTGGACTGACTAGAAAAAAAGGCCACAATGACAAAGGCCATTGCCTCAAGGCAGAGACAAGAAGAAAACTTAGATCATAGCACTGGTCAAGAATCTGGGCATATCAATCAGTACTTGTTGGACACCCACAGTCTATTTTGGCCTACCCTCATCCTCCTCCTATTTATTTACCAACTTCACCTCCTCCATCTTACACACATTACCCGTATCCATCTTCTCAAACACCTCATGGTTCTTCGTCCTCATCAGCCAAGCATGAATGTAATGATAAGACTCGTTTAAACGAGTCTAGCTATACTACTTGGTCCAATCTCATGAGACATGTCCTTGACTCACAAAATCTATGGGATATTGTGCATCAAGTTGGAACCCCAACCTAATCCCGCACTTGATCCATATGAGGTTGTCCACTCATGAAAGGCTAGGAATGCCTCCGCTCTTGTTGAGTTGACGCAAGGCTTACTGTCTAAGTTTCACTCCTAACTTTAGCACTTTGACTTAGTGTCTAAGCATTGGGAACACTTGATTGACCGCTATGTAGCTCGGAATAGGACTTGTCGCATCAACTTGGACCATAAGCTTCAGAACTTCAAAATCACTGTCGGTGATGACTTAAAGGTCAAGTTGACAGAAGATCAAGTCGACAGAATATCAATGACCCCTCGCTGAATTCTCCACTACACGGGCTTCTAAGTCCCCTAGTGATTGGGACCCATTGTTCCTAAATAAGATGCCAATGAAATATTTCAGCTTTGTCCAACAAGTGATCTCATAGCCCACTATGCCCACGTTCTATAAATTTGAGTGTTAGCTATTGCGTTAGTTCCGCTATTTGATCAATATCATGGAGCATAAGGCAAGAAAACTCAAAATTCCACTCAAACTCAAAATCAATCTAGTGAGACCCAAGGGAACACCTAGTCATCTCTCAAAACTAGGTGGTAGAATGTACCAAAGAAAAATCGGTATTGTCAACATCGTGAACGGGTAGCCATTTTGATGATGAGTGTTAATCAAAGGCTAGAGGCACACAGCCAAAACCCAAGTCCCAAACCCTTGCCCATCAATCGGGCAATCCCCAATAGGGGAGACAGGGTGGTAGCAACCAATCTTGGATGCAGCGGAGAGGTCAAACTCACACTACCACGAGTCAGCCATCACAAACAACAATATTCTCAACACCAAAGAGCTTGTCTGACTGGTCTATAGAGGCCTACATCATCTCCATAGAGAGATTTGAGGATGTGAGTCTCATCCACACCTGTGAGTTGCCTCCCAATGAGATGATTGCAAAGGCCTACTCATCACAGCCAAGTACTTCAGCTATTCCTTGGCTTGTGGACGATGGAGCCACTCAGTATGTGACCCCCATAGAGAACATCTTCATCTCCGGAGCCCTTATAACCGAGAGAGTCCAAGTTGGAAACAACTCATTGGTCAAGACTCAAGCAAATCATTGCATCAATTCTTTACAACCACCCCAGTCGAGATCCTAAACTCCTAGACTAATTCAGTGATTGCTCACGATGAGAAATAATCTAGTGGCCTATACCATTAGCCACTGCACCAGAGCCTACAAACATTGAGCATCTCTGGCATTTTTGCTTAGAACATCTTGAGTATGATTATCCTTATGAGCTATAATGTTGACATATGGTGAAGGGTCTTCCATGCCTAAAGCTATCTTGAGACATCTGTAAAGCCTATCAACTTCGAAAACAACATTGTATTCCATTTTCTTAGCAATCCACTCTTAGGGCTAAGCCTCATCTGAAATTGATTCATGTTGATCTTTGTGGACTGATATCCACCATCGCCTTGAATTGCGTGCTTTATTTCTTTTTGATTATGGACAATATCCTGCTAGCTTACCTCTATCAACTCCCCCTCACAAAATGGAGTCATAGAGCATAGGAATCTGACATTCATGGATATGGCCCCCTCTATGTTGCTAGCAACACAACTCCCTAATCATCTATGGGTCAAGGGTTGCTAACACCTCCGCGTACATCCTCAACCGATGCCCAACTGCAGTAGCCCCTAAGTGGACTTCCTACGAGGCATTCTTTGGCGATCAGCCTTTAGTGTCCCACTTTAGAGTCTTAAGAGTATCGTGCCTACATGCACACTCTTGAAGTTCACATAGGAAAACTCACTACCCGAGCTGATCTCTTGGTCTTCATAGGTTACTCCTTTGAAGCGAAAGCCTTCCATTTGTTCAATCATCGAATGAACAAGGTGATCGTTAGGAGAGATGTAGTTTATGATGAGAGGGATATAATGCAATCTTCTACACCGGACTTTGAGCCAATTTCTCATTTTACACCATCAGAGATATTGCCTATTGAACCAGGTCTTCTTCCTGCTCCTACTCCACCTACACATTCTTCCACTCCCAAGTCCCCTCTACAAGAACCATTACCTTGCTAATACTTGCAAACCATGCAGGATTCAGGGATCCTTTCATAAGATTCCACCCTAGAGGACCCTAGAAGATGTAGGAGGCTCTTCAGCACTCCCATTGGTAAGAGGCCATGGAACAAGAGCTTGAGGTATTGAGCGAAATGTAACTTGGACCTTGGTGGACCGTCCAAGTCACAAGAAAGTCATTTGGACGCAGTGGATCTTTCAAATAAAGCTAAAAGTTCATAGAACTTTAGATAAATACAAGGCCCACCTTGTAGTGCAAGGGTTTTGACAGAAGTAAGACATTGACTATGAAGAGACCTTTGTTTCCACCGTCCGGTTGACATTGTTCCGTTTGTTGGTTGCGCTAACTACTCACCACAATTAGCCGATCCATCAAATGGACGTCAAAAGTGCCTGAACAATTATTTAAAGAAGGAAGTCTATGTAGAGCAACCACCTTGGTTTTTTTCTACTGATTGGAAAGATGAGGTTTTTCGCTTACAGAAAGCTCTTAATGGGCTGAAGCAAGCACCACAGTCTTGGTTCTAACGGACGGACAAGTTCTTACGAACTCATAGATACCATTCGACCCCTTATGACCTAGACTTATATATACATATCACTTTAGAGAGAATCAGCTATGTTTTGCTTTAAGTAGATGGATTTGCTAATTATTGGCACAGATTCTACTGCCATAGCAGAAATTAAAACCAAGCTTTGTGCCACTTTTGAGATGACAAACCTCGATTTGTTGTCTTATTTCTTGGGAATGGAGATAGTTTTGAGATATATTCAATGTATCTCACATGTCACATTGGATTGCTTGTTTACGTGTTTTGAGATATCTTTAGTGTACATATACTTATCCCAACGTATGGTTCTCATTTATGTTTGTAGGGCTATACTCATTCAGATTGGACAAGAGATCCTGACATTAGACATTCCCTTAGCACTTACCTCTTTGCCTTGGATACAATGTCCATTTTTTTTATCAAGCCATAGACAGAAGATGATGGTAGCTTTCGCCACTAAGACTGAGTATTGGATGGTATTCAATTATACCACCAAGGCCATCTACCTAAGGAGCCTATTGGCGGACACCCTCTAGCATAGCTCCAGTACATTAGCATTTTGTTCATATAAACATGCATATATGCGCATTTATCCCTTTTCGATCTTTAGTGTGGTCAACTCTAGATCCACCATATTCATGACATTGCACAGACAATCTACGAGGTAGTCTCCCTTGTTTGCTTAGCTTATCTTACTTGCTATCCGCACATCTTTTTTGCCTCTGGACATACCCACCATATTTGCTTCACCTACCCTTAGCCCATTGCTTCATCATCAACACCTAGTAATGGTAGGGTTAGCTTACTTGTTTTGTGAAGTTCTTGGGTCTGACTATTTTTTATTGTTAGTCTCTTGTCGGTCTACACAAACAATCTCCCAAAAAAGAAAAAAACAAACAAGCAAACAAACAAAAAACAAAGTTCATTGTGGTTCCATTTGCCTTTGCAAGACTTGGTAGGCCACTGGGCAACGGATGTGCACCCGTTATCCAATGCCTCGATCTCTCTGAGGTGACCATTTGGACTCCCTTAGTAAGATAACCATCGCCTCTGTAGTCTTGGCAAGCCACTAGGCAACCGATGTGCACCCTTTATCGATGCCCTAGCTACTTTGGAGTGGAACACCTTGGGTTTTATTTTATTTTTAACACAAAACCCAACTTTGTGTTGGCCTTCCTTTCTAGCTCATTTTTGGGCCTAAGAGAGGGTGTTGAGCTTAAAAATGCATTATATGTTGATAAGCCTCTTAAATAACCCCAAAAATTCTTATTA
Organism: Lygodium microphyllum; assembly: GCF_053477565.2. Taxonomy (NCBI): domain Eukaryota; kingdom Viridiplantae; phylum Streptophyta; class Polypodiopsida; order Schizaeales; family Lygodiaceae; genus Lygodium; species Lygodium microphyllum. Next base: position 9,810,342 of record NC_141147.1, on the reverse strand, counting down.
ATATAAAAACCCTAAAAAGGGGAAGCAATTTGAGAGAGTTAAAACACAGAGAAATTCTAGATCGCTGAGGACCCAAAACTTTCTATCAATAGGCATGTTGCCATCCATTCAGCCTTAATCTCATTTTTGTAGGTTTCACATGATCTAGCTTCGCTATCCACACCCCATTCGCAAAGGACATCTCAGCTAAGGCTACCTGACATTATTCCCATCCATCCAACCCATATTTCCTAACTCCATCCCGCAGTCTACATCAATTTCTACTGTGTTTGCTGATCAGCCACATTGTCTATCACTGGTCACCTGCTGAACTGCTGTATTTATGATCTACTGCTGCTATACGGACTGCCACATCATCATACCTGCGTTTTTTGTTGCCATCAACCTACCACGTTATCAAACCTATGTTTTGCTACAGTCAACCTACCATGTCATCACCAACGGCTGTGTTTGCTAGTTTTCTCTGTCATCTACCTCTAGTACAACATCATTCTTTGGTGCATTTGCTATTGTCAAGCTGCCTTGCTGCAATTCGGAATCCGTAAAGAGTATGACAAGCTCTCCAGCTCATTATCTCTGCATTGGTCCTTGAGACACAAGAGTTTGAGGTTCAGAATTCATTTCCTACACTGTTTGTTTGCTACATGAGCATTGCATTATTCTGCATTCATTGACTTTTTCATTCAATGTGTTCATTGTCTCTAAGTTACCCTAACCCTAACAATGCTCTGTGTTGAGTTTATGCTTTGTCGTATGTTTTATTTGTGTTTCTACATTAGGGTATTTCTTTACAAGGGCTTCTCCTCATAATGGGGGCCGTACAACTTTGAGCACCATTAATCATTGGTAGCATCTTTCGAGGGTGCAAGATTAAGCATATCTAACCCATCCAAGATATGCAAGGGTTTTGATCTTATAGATCTTCTAATATACAACATTAGCACATGGTCAATCCATAACAAATGCAGGCAATTGTAGTTTTAACTTTGAATTTCTGAATGTAAGAATCTGCAGGTTTTCACCCTTTCTTGGGTTTTCCACAATAGTAAAAAGATGCACGTTTGTGGATGGTGCATGAGCTTTGTCAGGATCAGGTTTGAGAACTTTGGACCATTTGGGAATCTCACAATCTTGTGGCCTTTTATGATACTGTTTTTGACTTCAACTTTCTTAGGAGATCTCTGCAGCAGTCCCTTTATTACTGCTATACACTCCAGGATTTAATCAGGATCAGTACTCTCTCTTTTTCTAAATTTTTTTGATATGGTTGTGTTCACACTGGACTTGCTAGTCTTTACATGTCAATATAATTCCATACTGTGGTAGCATCTGAAAAAAAAGTGAGTGTTGAGTCTCTGTCAAGCTGTCATAGGGTTGGCCTGCATTTTCTGCTCACCTTCATTGATATTATCTTTCAACTTTGAATGTCTCTAATCTTGGGTGCCTTATATTCTGTTAATGCCTTGTGTTCAACTTTGCTCACTTTCAGATCTCCATTCTGATCTGAATTTTCTGTGCATAAGGCCCCCTTCTCTTTACCTGTTGCTGCCTACCTTTGCAGCTCCTGCTCAGTGATTGCTTCTACTCATCTGGTTTGACCTTAGTACATCACCTTTGTCATAGCTATACCTTCCCTCTTGCTAAAGAGTTACTTCATTATCTATGCCTGTGTACTCTTCTCTGACCTTCGGAACACAATTTTTAATTGTCCCACTATTAAGAAACACTCACAAATTATATTCATTCGTTTTGTTGATAAGCTACCATTTCAAGTGATGCAGCTCAATGTGTTTTATCGAAGGCCTGTACTTGGCTTCCTAGGGTAACAAAAGGTGTGTCCCTGTTCACACAAGCACAATTCAGAGACATCTGATAAAATTGGAACGATACAGAGAAGATTAGCATGACCCCTGCGCAAGGATGACACATGCAAACCAAGATATGGTCTAAATTTTTTCTTGCGACATGCCTCCTTCATAATCATGATATATCATATAGCCGATCGAACTGTATAAAGATACATATGGAGAAAATAGAGAAGAAGAGAAATCTATTTAATCAAGTTTATGGAGTAGGAGCAGTGGGACTTCACGACACAAGATAGAAAACTGCAGGTACTACAGCATAATTTAACGAGAAGTCTTCCAATAAAAAAAGCATTTTGTTCCTATGTCTCAACTTAGTTGATCTTAATTATCACTTAACATATACATAAGAAGAACATGGACAACACAAAGATGCGTACCAACACACGACAACGCTCTGTATGTCGTAAGAATTCATGGCCCAATCCAATACCTAAATGGGCACCTTCCAGTAATCCAGGCAAATCCGCAAATACCATTGTTGCTTCAAACCCCATAGACACAACACCTAGATTGGGTAATAATGTGGTAAAAGGGTAATTTGCTATGGCAGGTTGAGCAGCACTGATAGCACTCAACAAAGTGCTTTTTCCAGCATTTGGAACTCCTATTATTCCAACATCTGCAACAAGCTTCAACTCCAATTCCAGCCACCTAGCAATAGATCAAAGAATGAGCAAGTAATTACAACATCCATAAGTGCACACAATTTAAATAATGCACACTGACTCATCAATGGAAAGAAAAGAAACATATAACTTGGAGATAATGAAGAAACCCACAAAGTAGGAGACCAAAACAAGCCTTAATATGGTAAGGGGTGAACCCCGCATAAAAAGCGAGCGTCACCTTGCATTTTACAAGAACTGACCCTAATGGTCATTCTATGAAAGTTGAGAAAACGAGAAAAAAAGAGCAATTTTGCAGCATGTTTTTCGTTTTCTGAGAAAAATACATGCTATTAGCTCTAAAAGGAGCGATTAAAGTATTGAATATGTCTGATGTACAGATGGACCTGAAGCATAAACTGATGTTATGTTCTTGGTTGTATGCAGCTGGACACTTATTACTTCTGCACAAAGAATCAGAAACCCATACTTGGATGATAGGTCTCAAACAGAGAAAGGGTGCACCAACTTCTTAAATGTGAAAGCCTCCTATCTTGGGTACATTCTGGCAGCCAGTGTGATTAAAATGCACTTTGAGAGGGTCTAGCAAATCTGCCCCTAGAATTCCCAACAATTCTCAGCTCCTTAGCCTCCAGGAACCCAAATGTCTCATTAAATGTGTCACCAGTGACCAAGTTGCAAATATGCCACTATATAGAGCTAAGAGACATGACTACACATGCATATCTGTGATTCTGCTGTGCTCATTTCTGTCACCATTTTCCTTTAAATAAAGCCCCTCCACAGGAAGATGGGGTCAGTAACAAATCATTGAAAGCTTTGTGTGTATCCATATGAATTATGTACATTTTGGCCACAGAAACGTCACAGTGCAGCAAGTTTGTTTGATGTCACAAGGCTTACCTTGTAGCTTCAGTTCAAAAATTAAATGGTCATATACAAGAAAGATAGTTGTTGCCCGTTCTATTTTGGTGGACTTCCCAAGCTTTAATGACAAGACAGATCATATTTGGAATCAGACAAGTTGAAAACAAGCAGTAGAGGCACAGTAAGAACTTGTAATCGTTCATGTGGCTGGCGATGACATCATAGAACCATGTGGTACTGCATGGCAGTCTGCAAAATACAAACTAAAATCACCAAACTAGTAACCTTGAAGAGCTGACTAACTTTACCTTTTAACACTTCATCCATGTGATAAGGAGGGTGGAAGAGGTGGCTTGATAACAAAAGGTATACCAGTAGAATGTAGATGAGAAGTGTGCACAAGTAAAACCACAACATGGCTAGCCAAGGTTATTGAGTATGATTCATACAATGTGCCCATGAAACCCCAAACCAACAATAGATGAAAAATGTTAGAGCTCCATAATGTTCCCCACAGACGGAATGGTATGGCTCACAACCAAGAGATGACACACACAAGCACTACAAAATGCATCAAAAGTAATAATCTCTTTTGAGCCTTATCAATGCTTGAGGAGACTTTGACACTCTACTTGGAAATGAGAAGATATGTTTTAATGAACTTTTCAGGGATCTTGAGGTATGGACTAGATTCTACAGCCAACTTTGATAGGTGGATGAGGAGCCCTATCACACTATTTGTTGGGATCTTGCCACAACAATCGCAAGTCTAATGGTAGCATGAAGAGTACAAAACTATGGTCAAAGAAAAGGTATTGATAGATAGAGGATAGAGAGGTAAAGCAAGAACAACATTGAAGAGGTAGAGGTAGAAGTAGATCAAGTGAAAGGGATTAGGAGGGGATCAAGAAGGGAAAGATGAAAAACCAGAGGGAGAGGAAGATTTAAGAGCTAAAGTGGTGACTATAACCATATGGTTGGTAGTGATGTGTGTGAACACACTGAGGACCTCCGGGGAACTTTTTTTCCTCACAAGGGCATTCTTTTTTTGTGGCTTTGTACACATGCCCATTCACTTTAGGGCAAACTTAGTCTTGTAAATCTTCTACATTGATACCGCTAAATACATTTTGTGTTGTGTGCTCTCAAGCTTCTTCTTCTCCATGTTGTATGTGTGCACTCTAGCAATCCTTAATCCAATATTTGGTATCAAAGTGGACATTGATTATGTAGGCCATCTCATGGGCTTCACATGGATGTCCTTTGATCCATATTTTGGGCTTCCTAGGTATTTAAATTGTCATTAAAACAATTGTTACAACTTACCCCTAATGCTCTAGGACCATGTGACACTAGGGTTAGGGACTCTTATGACACTTTAAGCCGTTTAGGGTTAGATTTTTCTATAAAAGCACACTTTGTGCAACCCTAGCACATAATGTGTGGCATTATCCATTGTGGTCATTCGAGTGTTGTACTCTCATTCATTCATTTTGCCCCTTGTGCTCTAGGATCCTAGTGACGCTACGGTTAGGGTTTCTTACGATGGTTATGTAGGTTTTCTTTAAAATCACACTTTGCGCAACCCTAGCACATAATGTGTGGCATTATACACTATGGTTATTCGAGCGTTGTACTCTCATTCACGCATTAATACATCATTGACTTTTATTTTGTGATTGAATATCATTGTTCATCAATTGATTCTCTCATTATGTTTCATTCTCTATCTATTAATGATGCAATACTTCAAACTTGGGCCAACAAAGGTTGCAGAGCCACTTTCAATTGTGACCATCCACTACCAACAATTTTGCCATGGAGATTCTTCAGCTTGGCTGGTTGCTGCCTGAAGCAATTAACTTCATGCCAGTTTCCAACAAGTGGTAGGTGACAGTCACATGTCACCATTTCGGCCATTGTTGACACCATTTGGCCTCTCTCCCATGTGAACACAACTCAACAATGCCACTCTCTCGCTGAACAGCCACCCTTGCAGCCCCTGTAACATCTCATCCATCTTGGTTCCCGACACCAAGTTCACAGCCCTTCTAGCTGAGAAGTTCAACTCCTGCCACTGGAAGTATTGCCGTGTGGCTGCACTGCACATCAGTCTGTCGCACTCAACAATCCAGCTTGACATCCTGCCACCTCATTATACAACCGCGCCAAGCTCAATGCCATAGTACCACTGTGTTTCCATGCAGGACACTCCCTATTAGACTAACACCGCCTACAGCTCATTGCGTCTCTTGGCAGCCCAGTCTTCAGCATCATTGATTCTCAGCCCACGTGGCTCACTTGGTGATGCAGATGGCAGTCTGCCATGGCTGCCGATATACCTCGTGCTACTGCTGACAGCTGCAGTCACTTTCTCCAGCTTACTGCCCTTCCCATCTAGCCACCAACACATGATAACATGTCGGCAATCACCTAGTCACAACCACCTCACCATGAGTGCAGGTCACCAGTCCTTCTTGTAACACCTATGCTCTAAGAACCTATAACAAGGCATGTGGCTATCCATGATGTGGAGCAACCGAAGCAAAAAGATAGAGCTGTAGTAAACACAAAGAACTGAACAAAATAATGAGAACACATGTTCTCAAAAGTAATGAACTTGCAAAACCGAACCCATATTCCAAAGCGCAAGAGTCTGTCCAAAGGCACGGGCTGTGGGCAATCAACAGAGTGCTTTTCAATCTCCCTCTCTCCAACAAGATGCAGTGTGCTTGTATCACATGATTGTAAGATGAAAGAGAGGCAGCCTATAAATAGACTAAAACAATACGACCAAATAATCAGATCCGCAAATATCATTAAATGCCACAAATACACATTGGCTAGCATAAAATGTACAACACCTCAAAAATGAAATGCACTAAGAGCCCATACAACCATGATATGTACATCGTCAACACCCTCTCTCAGATAAATCTAATAAGTATGATAAATATACATTGTTAAAGATAAACCATAGTACAAACAAGAATGACTATCAAATAAGACTATGGATATCCAAGGAACGGGTGATCAAGCCACCACCAAGGTGCCTCGGAAAGGCACCTATATAGATGTCGATCCTTCCCATTGCAGTCTACTACCATCTGGCACCTAGTTCCAACCTCCATCACCCACATCCAGCTATTGCATGTTGATCCTACCACTCCGACTTCCATTTGCTCCCAAGCATTCCTTTCCAATTGGAGGCGACCAATCTAGGCTGCATTTGCTGTCATCTGTGCCTTCTAGAGCTGTCGCCATCATCCATGTGCTATAACCTACATCAAACTGCATGCATTTGATCTTCTCTCTCCTCCACAGGATCTTCCACACTATTGCCTACACTCTACATCCCATCAACCATTCCAGACTACTTGCATTTACCTTCTACAGCTCTCGGCAGATATATTCTCTCCTCCACAATTTGCGTTTGTAGTTTTCTCTCTCCTTTACTACCTATCTGCATCAAATCCAGTCTTCTAGGCTATGTTTGTTGGTGTTCAACTCTCGAAGGCTGTCTTTGCTGTATTTCAAGATCCATCAAGAGTTCAACACACTCTCCCACTCAGTACTTTGCCTCAATCCTCAAGACATGAGTTCGGGAAACAGTTTTCATTCCTATACACCTTGTTTGTTGCATGAGCATGCATTCTATATTCACTCTTCAATCATTCATTCAAATTCATTGCGTTCATTGTCTCGGAGTTCCCCACCCCTAAGTATGTTCTTTTCAGTTTATGCTTTGCCATATGCTTTCATTTATGTTTCTGTTTAGGGTATTTCTTCACATGGTATCAAAGTAAGGTTCTCTTCCATGAAAACCCGGTCTTTGACTTGAAAACCCTTCAAAACAAGCAAGAACAACAAGAGGGCAAGATGACTTCAAACACATCTTCATCACATCATCATGATACTCCTGAGCCTAGCACTTCGAGACACACGATAAAGTGGGCTTCACAGCTTGCTTCTCCATCCAATATGGCCAATTCAAACTACAATGGAGTCCACAACCATATGAGATTTCACAAGCTGAATACAACCCCATACTCATGTATCGAGCTCAATAGTAGATTGAAGGTAAATTTGAGATTTCCCCTTTAGATTCAATGCACCGGTCTACTAACTTTGCAAGAAGAATAGAAGTTTCACAAAGGATTAATCACCCTTATGTGGAAACTAGCATGAGATATAAACCATTTTCTTCTCCACCTTCATTCACTCCCATGTGAGGTACGCATGCTACTGTGAGAGTGCGCAGCGAAAGAAGAACACGAACACAGAGGAGAGGAGAGAGGAAGCAGAGAATGAAGGAAGATAATCTACACTGACTGAGATGAATGCTGAATGGACAGAACAGTCCCTGCACGCAGCCCGGAGCGTCAGTGAGGGAACCAGGACAGACTGGAAGCAGAGGCAGCACCAATGCCGGAGACGGAGACGGAGGGAGGAGTGCTGAACCTGCAGAGCATGAATGAGATGAATGCTGGACTGACTGGGGGGGCAGCTATAAATAGCCCCCAGCCAGAAAACTGGCCGACCAGCTAAACTGGCCGACCTGGCCAGATCTGGTCCGACTGGCCAGATCTGGTCCGACTGGCCAGTTCTGGTCCGACTGACCAGAACTGGTCCGACTGCCCAAAATAATGGGCAGTCACCCCAAAAACAGCCCAGATCTGGGCTGTAAAATGCCCAGGGCTACATGCTGACTAAAGCAGCCTGAAAACACACTGACAGAGCTCCTCTGTCTCCTGTCAGACTCTGACAGGAGCTCACAACCAGGAGATGACAGACTGAGACTAAATAAGAGCAGGCTAACACCCCCTCTCAACTCCTGGGAGAGACTGAAGACCCAAGAACCGCATGTGATGAAGCAAAGAAGCCTGAGGCAAAGGCTTCGTAAAGAGATCAGCTGCATTGGCCGCCGTAGGACAATAGACCACCACCAGCTCCGAATCCACGATCCGCTCTCGAACATAGTGATACTGAACCTCAATGTGCTTCTTACGAGCATGAAACACCGGGTTCTTGGCCAGAGCAAGAGCACTCTGGTTATCCACGCGCAGCTCCGTAGGACCGGTCTGGGTAAAGCCAATCTCCGCGAGTAAGCGACGGAGCCAAACTGCCTCCATAGCGGTCGAACATAGGGCCCGATACTCAGCCTCTGTAGAAGAAAGTGCCACAGTAGGCTGCTTCTTGCTGCTCCAAGAGACAGCACCAGATCCAAGGGTGAAAGCATAACCTGTAGTGGATCGTCGCGAATCCACATCACCTGCCCAATCAGAATCACTCCATCCAGAAAGGGTAAGCCCATCTCCATACATGATCCCAAAGGATCGAGTCCCCTGCAAATAGCGAAGAACCCGCAAGGCCGCCTGCCAGTGATCCTGGGTAGGAGTCTGCATAAAGGAAGACAATAAAGCCACCACAAAGGAGATATCCGGCCGAGTGTGAAGCAGCCAGATAAGAGAGCCGACAAGACACCTGTAACGGGTGGGATCGGTAAGAGAAACTCCAGCTGTCAAAAGCTTGGACTCAGGGTCCATAGGGCATGAGATAGGCCTACACTCAGCCATATCAAACTCCGAAAGAAGCTCGGAGATGTACCTGTGCTGCGAGATAAAAATGCCCTGTGCCATCTGATAGATCTCCAGACCAAGAAAGAAGTGAAGGATCCCTAGATCCGTCATGTCAAACTCCTGCTGTAGAATGGACCGTGTATGCTCCACCTGCTGAGTGTCGCTCCCTGTAATAATAAGATCATCCACATACAAGATGAGGAACACCGAAAGAGAATCCACAACCCGTAAGTAGAGGTTGGGATCATAAGCGGAGCGCGCAAAGCCACTCTGTAGAAAGAAGCGGTCAATCCGCTGGTATCAAGCACGAGGAGCCTGCTTTAGGCCATAAAGAGCCTTCCGCAGCCTGTAGACATGATCCTCCTTCCCCTGCACAAGAAAACCAGGAGGCTGTGAAACATAAATCTCCTCCTCAAGAACGCCATTCAGGAAGGCAGACTTGACGTCCATCTGATAGACAGGCCAACGGTGGTGAGCAGCAAGAGCCAAAAGCACTCGGATGGTGGACATCCTAGCTGTAGGAGCAAAAGTCTCAAAGTAATCCAACCCTGCACGCTGGGCAAAACCCTTGGCAACAAGCCTAGCTTTATGCTTGTCCAAGGAGCCATCTGCAAGATATTTGGTCTTAAAGACCCATTTCACACCAATCACCTTCCGTTTCGCGGGACGCGGTACAAGCTCCCACGTATGGTTGCGCTCGATGGAGTCGAGCTCGGCCTGCATAGCCTGTCTCCAAATATCCTGTGCAAGAGCCTCCTCCATAGTGGAAGGCTCAGAATCCTGAAGAATCTGTGACATAAGAGCATAGTTCACACATAGTGAACTGTCCCGCTGGGCCTGTAAACGGGCTGATCGTCGAGGACCTGTAGAAGAAGCAGGAAAGTGTGTAACACCTGAATCCTGCATGAGCCGGCGATACCATAAAGGAATCCTGAGAGACTCCTTCTGTGAGGGAGACCGGGGGGTCTCCGGAACCTGTAAAGCACCCGAATCGGAGAGGGACTCCCCCTCACCGAGTGAAGGTAAATCCTCCGCATCTGAAAAAGGCTGTATATCCCGTGAAGATCCCGAAGAGGCGGTAGAAGAGCTCGTAGAAGACGAAGGCACATCCACCAAAGGGGAAAGGGAAGCCGAAGGAGGAGGAGGAATAGGGGGGGTGCTAAGGGTGATCCTGGAAGGAAGTGAAGGGAGAGAGGGTGGGGGGGGGGGGGGGGGGGGGGGGTCCGTCGATGATGAAGAAACATCGGAAATAGAACCATCAATCGGATCCTCAGAGGCCGAAGCCTCATCAAAGATCACATCCCTGCTCACCTCAACCTGCCGCGTCGTCGGGTCGTAGAGCCGATATCCCTTCGTGGTCGTACTATAACCAACGAAGATAAGCTTTCTCGACTTAGAGTTGAACTTCGTCTTCCTCTTCTTCTTGTCCACATGGACAAAAGCATCGCACCCAAAGATGCGAAAATGGGACACGGAAGGCTTCTTTCCAAAGAAAGCCTCATATGGAGTCATGTCCTGTAACGCCGAAGTCGGAGAGCGGTTGCGGATATGCACCGCTGTAGCCACCGCCTCACCCCAAAGGAAGTGAGGAAGACTCCTATGCTCCAGCATAGATCGGGCCATCTCAATCATGGTCCGATTCGCACGCTCCACCACACCATTCTCTGATGGTGTGTTCGGATGGGAATACTCCACCCGAATACCATGATCCCTGCAAAACTGAGAGAAAAGGTGAGAAGTGAACTCTCCACCGTGATCAACTCGAACACCACGGACTTTGGAAGTTGTTTGGGTCTCCACAAACACCTGCCACTCACAGAAACGGGAGTACGCCTCGCTCTTGTACTCCAAGAAATAAGGCCACACATAACGACTAAAGTCGTCCACAATCAGCATCAAATACTTGGCCTTCCCAAGGGAGGCCGTGCCCATAGGTCCGCAAAGGTCAGTATGAACCAACTCAAGCGGTGAAGTAGCCCTCCTAGAAGCAACCTGTGGGTGAGGCTGCCTGTGCTGCTTGCCCCTCAAGTAGCTAGGGCACAAAGTGTGAAGAGGAGGGAAATCAGGAAGTCCCTCCACCATCTTCCTCCTAGAAGCCCGGCGAAGAGAATCAAGGTTCAGATGACCATACCGAGCATGCCAGAGCAGCCCAAGCTCATGGGAGGTCCGCGCAGCCAAGGCTATGAGCGTATAAAGCCCACCCTCCTGTGTACCTGTCCAAAGGGCATCACCTGTAGAAGCATCCTCCACTGTGACTGCATCCTGAGTAAAAATGACTCGGGTACCTAACTGAGTAAGACCATGCACAGATAATAGGTTAAAACCCAAATCAGGCACATAGAGAACTTTGGCGGAGGAAGACCGCCTGTCAGAAAACATAGGTAAAGTCCCCACTCCATGAACAGGAACTGTAGAATTGTCACCAATGGTGACTGTACCCCCTCTTGAACGAAGATCCTGAAGCCAATCCTGACGGAAGGTCATATGTGAAGATGCTCCACTGTCGACGAGCCAAGGCTTCTCCTGAGTGGTAGAAGCTAGGGCAGTGTCTTCCTCAACAAAGAGATGCACAAACGCAGATTCTGTTGTGGCTGGGGCCGCCTTCGAGTCCTTCTCCTTAGGCTTCAAATGGGGATACTTCTGCCAACACTTCTCCTCGGGATGAGTGCCCTTCCCACAATGGGGACACTTGGGCTTCTTCTCCTTCGCATCCTTCTTATCTTCCTCCTTCTTGTCCTTGGACTTCTCCTTCTTTTGTTTCTTCTTCTTGCCACCACCTGTGGAAGCCGTAAATGCCTTGGTGGAGCCACTGGCTCCCACCTCTTTGAGTCGCTCGTCATGCTCCAAGACAAGCGGGGAAAGCTCCTCCCATAGGAGAGTCTCACGGGTTCTCGTAGTGATGAGGCTGGTGTAGAAAACATCATATCGGGGTGATGGCAGCTGAGTCAACAGAATCATCGCCATATCCTCAGACGATATCAGACGACCAAGAGAGGCTAGCTCGCCTCGCATATCCTCCATCTTCGTGATGTGCTCCTTCATGGAAGAAGAACCATCAAGACTGAGCATCCGCAACTTCTTCTCCAGGGAAATCTTGTGGGCAAATGTCTTGTGCTGATACAAAGACGCAAGCTTTGTCCATACTTCCGCCGCGGTCTTTAACCTGTGAACATGTACAAGAACGGAATCATGGAGACTCATAAAAAGAAAGGAACGGGCTCGTGAGTTGAGCCTATCCCATAAGGCTGCACGGTCCATTGAGGTGCCATCGGACGAATCCACGGGGGGTCGGTCGATGGGCGAAGAAACAAGATCCCATAGATCAAAGGTATCAAGAATGCAAGCCACCTTGCATGACCATAGGGAATAGTTGGAACCATCCAACTTGTCTTCCTTCGGAAAGGAAGGGAGAATCGGCACCTGGATAGAGGGAATCAAGGAAGGCATCCGCACAGTTGATGCAGTCTTCACTGAAGAAACCTTCGCAGTAGATGGAACCCTCTGAGATGCATGGACTGAAGAAGGACGAGTGCGAGGAGGGTCATCCCGTTGACGAACTTCACGATAGTCCCGCCTCCGCTCAGAGGAATGATGAGAAAGAAGCTCATCCTCTGAGTCTTCAAAGCCTGAAAACTGGTAAGACATCTTCCAATCTGCAAAATACCAAAGAAAGGTGTGCCGCTGACAAAATAGGACCAACAGTGTGGTCACCAACCACCAAGATGCAGGCAGAGAGTGCCTACAGCCACCTGGATCTGCAAAACGCAAATAGATCTGATGGCGAACACCAGAATCGAGATCACCAGCACCGGGAACTTGCCCAGACAGAGGTCGCCAGCAGGATAGGAGCAGCCAGGGTAGAAGCGAACTGCAAAACAGCAAAACGCAAGCTGTAGGAGGGTCGCCCTGCAGCAGAGGAGGTCGCCTGGCAGCAAACGCAGGGTTGCTGCGTCACTGGATGACGTGGCAGCCCCTATGTACAGCAAACGCAGGCTGAACAGCCTTCTGATGCAGTCGCCTGGCTGGAATAGACCTGTTGGCAGCCTCCTGAAGGAATCGCCTGGCTGTTGTGGAACTGTGGACAGCAGCAGTAAGGTATTTCTCTCGTCCTCCGTGCTCTCAATCAGGCGATGATACCATGTGAGAGTGCGCAGCGAAAGAAGAACACGAACACAGAGGAGAGGAGAGAGGAAGCAGAGAATGAAGGAAGATAATCTGCACTGACTGAGATGAATGCTGAATACACTGGAATGGACAGAACAGTCCCTGCACGCAGCCCGGAGCGTCAGTGAGGGAACCAGGACAGACTGGAAGCAGAGGCAGCACCAATGCCGGAGACGGAGACGGAGGGAGGAGTGCTGAACCTGCAGAGCATGAATGAGATGAATGCTGGACTGACTGGGGGGGCAGCTATAAATAGCCCCCAGCCAGAAAACTGGCCGACCAGCTAAACTGGCCGACCTGGCCAGATCTGGTCCGACTGGCCAGATCTGGTCCGACTGGCCAGTTCTGGTCCGACTGACCAGAACTGGTCCGACTGCCCAAAATAATGGGCAGTCACCCCAAAAACAGCCCAGATCTGGGCTGTAAAATGCCCAGGGCTACATGCTGACTAAAGCAGCCTGAAAACACACTGACAGAGCTCCTCTGTCTCCTGTCAGACTCTGACAGGAGCTCACAACCAGGAGATGACAGACTGAGACTAAATAAGAGCAGGCTAACAGCTACTACTTCTCAATCTTATGATTTTACTTGCAAGATATTGATGATGCTTAGGACGAAGGAACTCTTCATACCAAGTATTGATTCATGAGCCTAAAGATAATAGATTTTTCTTTTTGAACTCAAGAAAAGGTAAACAAAATTTGCAAGAATCTATGGTGAGAGCTCCTTCTCCATCCTTTCCTTCTGCTTTTACATATCATGATCAATATGATTTCGAGAATTCATCTATTTTTTTATTCGCATTTAATGGACAAAAGGTGTTATAGCAGTCATGTTTGTCATGCCTTGTCATCTCCTGCCTGTGAGCCTCAGAGTCAGACAAGGACTTTAGGAGCTTTGACTTGTCTATCACTTGTTTTGACGGAGGAGGTAGCTCATTCTAGAGCACTCAGTTTATTGCATTTCAGTGCATTTTCTCCTCCAGTCGGGATTTTATGTGCATTTCCCGGGGCAGTTTCTGCATTCTTCAACCTGCCTCACCTGCCGAACATTGTCCACCCTTTCCGGGATTTTTCTGAGCATTCCTGGCATTTTTACCAGCATTAAATGCTGGTCGGATCAGCATTAAATGCTGGTCGGACATATTGATGGCCTCAAATTTCAGGTCGGCCAGTTTTTGGGTTTTTTGGCTATTTATAGCCATTTCCCACTTGGCAGTCAGTTGTATTATCATCTTCCCTCCTTCTTTGGCAGGTGCACACTCCGACTCCGTCATCTTCCTCCGTCTTCGGTGCTCCTGTCATCATCAGCCTGATCTGGTGCCCTCACTGACGCTTCGGGCTGCGTGCAGGGACTGATCAGTCCATTTCAATGTATTCAGCATTCATTTCAGTCAGTGCAGATTTTCTTCCTTATTTTCTGCTCTCTCTCTCTCTCTCTCTCTCTCTCTCTCTCTCTCTCTCTCTCTCTCCGTGTTCGTATTCCCTCTTCCGCAGCGCACTCTCACATGGTATCAAAGCCTGACTGAGAGCACAGAGGACCTAACCTTGTGGAGAGATACCTCACCCCTCTTCTGCTGTTGTCGCCTCATCTCCAACTACACAGGCGGCCCCTCCAGGTGGCCATTCTTCTTGCGTTTGCTGCAGACGACTCCTCCAGAGGCTGCCACGTCATCAAACGATGACTCCTGCTTGCGTTTACCATCAGGCGGCCTCTCCTTCAGCCGGGCGACACATCATCAGGCTGCGTTTTCCTGATCTGGTGGTCGTTTCCACTCCTTGCGGCTCATCTCCTGCTGGTGACCCACTCCCAGGCTGCGTTTTGGTGCTGGCGGCTTCTATTCTGGTGATCTTCATCAGATACCTTTGCGTTTTGCAGCTCCAGGTGTTTGTAGGCTATCACAGCCTGCGTTTTGGTGGTTGGTGACCAGACTGCTGGTCATTATTCGGCATCGGCAAAGTTTTCTTTGGTGTTTTGCAGATTGGAAGATGTCTTTTCATCAGTTTACGGGCTTTGATGACTCAGATGACGAGCTTTTGTCTTGACACTCATCTGAACGGAGGCGTGATTTTTATCACGAGGACCGTCGTCCGGAGTCTATTCCTCTTTCCCGTCCCCCTTCTATTCATGTATCTCGGCGAGCCCCTTCCAGTGGGCCGAAGATGCAGCCTTTGGTACCCCCTGTACAGGTACCCGGACTTCCTCAGCTGCCCAAAGAGGACCGGTTGGATGGCTCCAACTTTTCTCTATGGTCCTGCAAGGTGGAGTGTATCTTAGACTCCTTCGATCTTTGGGAGCTTGTTTCTGTTCCTATTCCCCGGCCTAAGGTGGATCTCGCAGATCGGACATCTATGGATCGTGCAACCTTATGGGATCGGCTTAATTCTAGAGCCAGATCTTTCCTCTTTCTGAGTTTGCAGGATTCTGTCCTTGTTCATGTTCACAGGTTGAAGACTACAGCAGACGTGTGGAGAAAGCTCACGTCTCTCTATCAACAGAAGACGTTTGCCCACCGGATATCACTCGAAAAGAAGTTGCGGATGCTCGCTATTGATGATAGTCCTTCCATAAAGGACCACATCAACAGATTACAAGATATGAGGGATGAGCTTGCATCCCTCGGTCAAACGATATCTTCTGAAGACATGGCTATGATTCTTTTAACTCAGCTGCCATCGCCTCGGTTTGATGTCTTCTACACCAGCCTTCTTACATCGAGGACCCGTGAGAAGCTTCTATGGGAGGAGCTATCCCCGCTTGTCTTGGAGCATGACGAGCGACTCAGAGAGAGTGCTAGTGGATCCGACTCCACTAGAGCCTTTGTTGCAGGTTCGGGAGGACAGAAGAAGAAGAAGAAGAAGAAGAAGTCAAAGGCTAAGAAGAAGGACAGTTCTTCAAGCTCTGACTCAAATTCAAAGAGACCGAAGTGCCCACACTGTGGGAAAGGGACACATCCCGAGGAGAAATGCTGGAAGAAGTACCCTCACCTTCGTCCGGGAGCGAAGGGTGGATCTACATCGGAGCCTTCTTCTACCTCTACACCAGCTGTTACCCATGAGTCAGTGTTCCTTCATATCCATGCTTTGGAGGAGGATCCTTCTTCCGTGGCTGCAGTGTCTTCTGTGCAGCCTTGGTTAGTGGACAGTGGTGCTTCAAGTCATATGACTCCCCGAGGTGATATGTTACAGGATCTCCATCCATCAAAGGGTTCAGTCACTGTTGGTGACATTTTATCGGTGCCTATTAGTGGTGTTGGCACATTGCCTTTGTTTACCGACCGACCTTCGAGCTCCTTTTCACAGGCCCTACATGTTCCGGATTTGGGCCTTCCCCTCCTCTTAGTTTATGGTCTTACGAGGCTTGGCACACGAGTGATCTTCACCGAGCATGCCGTTGTTATTGAGGATTCTCTTACAGGAGCTGTCTTATCTACAGGTTGGTAGGAGAGCGGGCTTTATAGGCTCCATTCCCCTTCTTTGATGCAGGGTCCTCCGAGGCAGCCTATTGTTACACCCGTTCCCGCTTGTGCACCTTCTATTCCACAGGTTCCTTCCCATCCCCCACCCTCTCCTTCAGTGGTTCCCTCGTACCCCCCATCCCTTTCAGAGGGGGACGATCTCGGTGATGCGGCTGTGGATTCCCTGGCCCCTAGTGTTTTAGAGGGGGATTCCCAGGATCGTGAGGAGCTCCTTCAACAGCAGTCTACATCGACGGACTTCATCAACCTTGGCATTCCTTTTGTCACCCCAGGATCCGTTTCTCCCTTGGCCTTCCGCCACATCCAAGATCTGAGAGGAGGTGTTAGCAGTCATGTTTGTCATGCCTTGTCATCTCCTGCCTGTGAGTCTCAGTCTGAGTCAGACAAGGACTTTAGGAGCTCTGACTTGTCTATCACTTGTTTTGACGGAGGAGGTAGCTCATTCTAGAGCACTCAGTTTATTGCATTTCAGTGCATTTTCTCCTCCAGTCGGGATTTTATGTGCATTTCCCGAGGCAGTTTCTACATTCTTCAGCCTGCCTCACCTGCCGGACATTGTCCACCCTTTCCGGGATTTTTCTGAGCATTCCTGGCATTTTTACCAGCATTAAATGCTGGTCGGACATATTTATGGCCTCAAATTTCAGATCGGCCAATTTTTGGGTTTTTTGGCTATTTATAGCCATTTCCCACTTGGCAATCAGTTGTATTATCATCTTCCCTCCTTCTTTGGCAGGTGCACACTCCGACTCCGTCATCTTCCTCCGTCTTCGGTGCTGCCGTCATCATCAGCCTGATCTGGTGCCCTCACTGACGCTTCGGGCTGCGTGCAGGGACTGATCAGTCCATTTCAGTGTATTCAGCATTCATTTCAGTCAGTGCAGATTTTCTTCCTTATTTTCTGCTTTCTCTCTCTCTCTCTCTCCATGTTCGTATTCCCTCTTCCGCAGCGCGCTCTCACAAAAGGAACCTAACACTTTTTCCCACAACTCCTCAAATGACAAATCCATTTAATCCCCCACCCATCCCACCCATTAGCTCTGCTGCACCTTTCTTTCAACCTCCATTAAGTGCACCATATATATATCCTCACATCACACCGAGGGGTCCTTCACCCATAGGCACACCTTTTAGGACCTCATCTTTTCCCCAACCAAGTGGTGTCTCTATGATGGAGGTTCATCCTTCCATGCCCACACTTTTGAGATTTTCACGGCTTGGGAATGCCACCCAACCACCACTGAGTGTAAAATAGTTAGCACCACAATTTGCCTTCATGGCATTACCTAGTGGGACTTCTAGTCATTTTGCTATGTCCCAGCCGTCTATTGGACAAGGCTAACGTGTCTCAATACATCCACCTCTAACAGCACTTTATGGAAACATTCATGTATGCTCTGATGACACAGCAGATGAAAACCTTGAAACTGCAGAGCGATGGCTGAAAACAGGCTGCCTAGGACTGGATAGTGATGGGCTGCAATCGATGATGGTTGGATGGGAGATGGTAGGTGGCTGATAGCTAAAATCTACACAGTAGAGTGTGAAACTTGCACGAAAGGATGAGGAGCTGTTCAAAAATGCTAATCAGCTGTAAAGCGTGATTTAGCTAAACACCCCCTCTCATGCCCAAAACTACGACTTAAAGGGAAGGCCAGTAATGTTTACCCCAAGGTGTCTCACCCCAAAGCACCAAGGGCATCGGACAAAGGGTGCATGTCGACTGCCCAATGGCCTACCAAGACTACAAAGGTGATGGTTATCTTACCAAGCGAGTCCAAGTAGTTACCTCAAAGAGGATAGGGCATCAGACAAAGGATGTTTGTCAGCTGCCCAATGGCCTACCAAGCCCTACAAAGGCAGATGGAACCACATTGAACTTTTTTCTTTTGGTGAAAAGTTAATTTTAGGAGTAGTGGTTGATTTAAGTAACAGTGAGCAAAAAGACAGAAGTAGGTATGGTATACCCAACATATCACAAAACAACACAAGAATACCCAACCACTCAAGGATATTGATGGCAAGGGAAAGGTAATGAAAAATCATGGAAAGAAGGATGGTGGTGTAATCTGCCAATGGAAACAACTTAGGATCCATCCAGTGGTGCTGTACACAATGGGATGCATAGTATGCTACATGTTGAAGAATACTTATGCAGCACGTAGCACTTGGACAGTGTCCCACGTGGGAAAGTTGTTTACTTGCCCAAGTGCCCTAATACAAGGATGATGAAATTATGCGATACATAAGGAAAGGTACAACAAGGGGGAAAGGCTGATATCGAAGACAAGTGCCAAAACCTGTAGAATACCAAGAAAGATAGAAACCCCCTCTCAACCCGGATGTAGATGCCAAAGAAGGAAGAGGAGCCTGAAGATATCGATATTCGTGTAATACCCAGAACCATGTGGATGAAGATGATGAAGCATCCCGATTGGAAGAGCAAGGATAGAAGCCACCACCATGATAGCATCAAGAGAGACGCTCTACGATCTGCCACGAGAGCAAGCATAGAGGTTAGTAGTGAAATACTCCAATAACCAAAACCAAAAATAAAAGAAAGCAAAGCTAAGTGCAATACAATGAGTATATAAGTATGTAGCGGAAGTATAAAAAGGAAAAGGCTAAGTGTGGCCACCATCGCGTACTACGAGATGGGGAAGGAATCCTAGAGGTGCAATGGACTACCAAGACTGTCTGCATGCCACATATCTAGTAGCCACTAGGATAGATGGACCAGATGGTGCAACAACAAGGCATAGCCCATTGGACTGGCCAACCATGGAGGCAATCGCAACAATCTACTGTTGTTTTCTAAGAGGAAGACTCTAAGCCTTGGTACGACACTTCTCGTCCACATGGTACGACCTTTGGAAG
The DNA here is from genome assembly GCF_053477565.2 of Lygodium microphyllum. Lineage (NCBI taxonomy): Eukaryota > Viridiplantae > Streptophyta > Polypodiopsida > Schizaeales > Lygodiaceae > Lygodium > Lygodium microphyllum. The sequence continues at coordinate 9,790,883 of NC_141147.1, read as the reverse complement.
CATGTGCACTATTGAGAAACCACTTCTTCAGTTTACACACTTCATTTAGGGTTTTACACTGACAGCCCCAAAAAAATTTGGTGTCCACATTCTATTTATAGATGTTGAAGGGTGCCCCAAAAAATTGGGATTTTGGGAAACTATTGAAACTCTCTCAAACCACACACCAAATTTGTGTTTTTCATTAATTAAGCGTGCTTTGGGGCTATTTAAAAATGCTAATCAGTTGAAAGTGTGTCTTAGCTCAACACCACATTCTATGAATTGGAGTCTCAACTATTGAGTTAAACTCTGTTGTTCAATCAGTGTCATAGTTTGGTCTTTACAAAGGGGGCTCTCTTTGCTTCTTCTCAAAACGGGCAACAAAGGAAGGGTAAACAAAATCAAAATTCCAATCAAAATCAAAAACAAAATCAAAATAAAATCAAAACCAAACTAGTGAGAACCAAGGAAACTCCCAATCATCTCTAAACACCCAGGTGGCAAAATGTATCAAAGAAAAATCAGTATTATCAACATTGTCAGAAGGCTAACCATCTTGACGACGAGTGTCTATCAAAGGCAAGAGGCACAATACCAAAAGCCAAGACTCACACCCCTGCCACTCAATTGGGCAACCCCCAACAACGGAGGCAGAGTGATGACAACCCTGTGCACAAGTAATGGTGAGGCCAAACCCACACTGCCACCGGTTAGCCATCATAATCGACAACATTCTCAATGCCAAAGGGCTTATCTGCCTGGTTTGCAAAGGCCCATATCGTCTCAAATACAAACATTGGAGGATGCAAGTCTCATCCATATCTGCAAGTTGCCTCGTCATGAGGTGACTGGAGAGACCAACTCATCACAGCCGAGTACTTCAACTACTCCTTGGATTGTGGATAGTGGAGCTACTTCTCATATGACCCCCCTTGCAGACATTTTCATTTCCGGAGCCCTTGTAGCTGAGCACATCCAAGTTAGCAACAACTCCTCCATCACAACTTACACTCACGGTCGTGAATTGTGCTAGGCTGGATTATGTGTACTATGTCTCCCAACTAGGGTGAACTTGTTATCCGTTCAACAACTTTACTAATTGGGTTGAGAAGTCTTCTTCACACCGACCACAATGCTTTCTGCATCCTTCTGTGGGCAAACGACAACTTTTCACCCTCAGGCAGACCTTCTACATTGAGATCTTAACATCTAATAGCAGATTTCCTTCTGTTTTGGGGCTCTCCATAGCCAAACACACATTCTTGTGAGTGTTTGCAAGTATTTTTGAGATGCTTACCAGTTCACAAGCTTTGATGACTCAGAGGAGAAACTTCTTTCCAGATACTCTTCTGAGCGGAGATGCGATTATCACGGTTATAGTTGGTGAGAGGAGTCCCCCATCTATATCCATTCCCCTTGTATTCATCTATCACAGAAGGCTCCATCCAAAGTGGACGTCGTCCTTGATACCCTCGGTGCAAGTATCTATCTTCAATTCATTACCCAAAAAAGGCAAACTCAATGGTTTCAACTATTCATTATGGTTATGTAAGGTGGAGTGTATACTCGATACCTTTGATCTTTGGGCTCTTGTTTCTAATTCCATCCCCCATCCTACGAAAGATTCAACATATGGAACTTCTATGGACTAAGCAACCTTGTTGGATTAGCTCAACTCTAGAGCCCCATCCTTTCTCTTTATGAGTTTGCAAGATTTTGTCCTTGTGCATGGTCGCAGGTTGAAGACCACAGTCAAAGTGGAAGAAGCTTGCATCTTTGTATCAACATAAGACATTTGCCCACAAGATTTCCCTCGACAAGAAGTTGTGGATGCTTAGTCTTAATGACTCCTCCTTTCTAAAGGAGCACATCACAAAGATAGAGGACATAAGGGGCGAGCTTGCCTCTCTTGGTCGGATGATATCCTCCAAAGACATGGCTATGATCCTTTTGACTCATTTGCCATGTCCTCAGTTCAATGTCTTCTACACAAGCCTTATCACATTGAGGACCCGAGAGACCCTTGTGGGAGGGGCTTTCACTGCTTGTCTTGGAGCATGATGAGCGACTCAAAGACATTGAGGCTAGTGCTTCTCGCTCCACCAAGGCATTTATTACAGGTACACATGGATGAAAGAACAAGAAGAAGCACATGAGGGGTGAGCTTACCTCTCTTGGTCGGATGATATCCTCCAAAGACATGGCTACAATCCTTTTGACTCAGTTGCCATCTCCTCAATTCAATGTCTTCTACACTAGCCTTACCACATCAAGGACCCACTAGACACTCTTATGGAAGGAGCTTTCACCGCTTGTCTTGGAGCATGAGGAGTGACTCAGAGATGTTGGGGCTAATGGTTTTGGCTCCACCAAGGCATTTACTACAGGTATCCGTGCATGGAAGAACGAGAAGAAGGCACAAGCCGAGGACAAGAAGGATGAGAAGAAGGATGAGAAGAAAGAGAAGCAGCCCAAGTATCCACATTGTGGGAAGGGCACTCATCGCAAGGAGAAGTGTTGGCAAAAGTACCCCCATTTGAAACCAAGGAGAAGGATTTAAAGGATACGAAGGAAAATCCCACAATCCCACAGTCTATCTTTGTGCATGTATTTGCCGAGGAGAATACAACTCTTGCTTCTTTTGCTCAGGAGAAGCATTGGGCCATTGATAGTGGGGCCTCTTCTCACATGACCTACAGATTGGATTGGCTTCAAGACTTGAGTGCCATAGGAGGCACTGCCACCATTGGTGACAATTCTATTATTCTTGTTTGCAAAGTGGAGACTATTCCTTTATTGCCGGACACACAGTCTTGTTCAGCCAAAGTTATCTATGTATTGGATTTAGATTTTAACATTTTGTTTGTTCGCATGAGTGTGTGCAATGGAAGAGAAACATGAACATAGAGAGACAAAGAGAGGAAGAAAACGATGAAGGAAGAATACTACACTAACTAAAGAAAAATGCTCATACAATGGAGATGGACCGATTAGTCCCTGCACACATCCCAAAGGGTCAGTGAGGACACCAAATCAGGCTGATGATGAGAGTAGCACCAAGCATAGAGAATCGGAGTGCGCACTTGCAAACAAAAGACTGAAGACTAAAGAGTGTGTATCTACCAAGTTGGGGGTGCAGCTATAAATAGCAAAAGCACCAAAAAACTCGCCGACCTGATCTTGAAGAGACCATAAATGCTAGCCGACTAGTATTAAATGCCAATCACTAAAGAAAAATGCCAAAAAATTAGGGGAGACCCCAAAAAAATCCCAAATGACAATGACAATGTCCAACAGATGTAGGCACACTATGGAAAGTGGAAACTAGCTTAAATATGCACACAAGAAACCGACAAATAAAGAAAATGCACCTAAACTACCAAAGCTCCTATGTCTCCATGAAACTTGGCAGGAGCTCACAACCAAGAGATGACAAACTGACATGACTAACACAGGCAAGCTAACACCCCCTCATATCCTAGGAGTGTCTCAAGACCCAATAACCTCTTTTGATGAAGCATAGAAGCAAGGGGCAAAGGCTTCATGATGAAGAGATCAGCTGCGTTGTCCTTTGTGGGACAACAGGCCACCGCTAACTTGGAATCCACAATCTGCTCTCGAGCATAGTGATACTGAACCTCGATGTGCTTCGTGCAAGCATGAAAGACAAGGTTCTTGGCTAGAGCTAGAGCACTCTGGTTGTCCACACGTAGCTCCGTAGGTCAAGGCTGAGGAAAGCCAATCTCTGCTAACATGCGGTGAAGCGGCAAGCCAAACCGCCTCCATAGCTGTAGAACATATGGCACAATACTCTGCCTCTATAAAAGAAAGAGCCATAGTAAGCTACTTCTTACCACTCCACAAGATAGCTCCCTATCCAAGGGAGAAAGCAGAACCTACAGTGGACCGTCGTGAAGCCATATGAACTACCCAATCAAAATCACTCCAACCGAAGAGAGTAACCCCCTCACCATACATGATCCCGTAGAATTGAGTCCCTTGTAAATAACGAAGAACACACAAGACTACTCTCCAATGCTCCTGAGTAGAAGTCTTTATGAAAGAAGACAACAACGCCATAACAAAAGAAATATCTAGCTAAGTGTAAATAAACCACATGAGAGAGTGAACAAGACACCTATGGTGGATGGCATCAAGAAGGGAAGCTTTGGCTGCCAAAAGCTTGGACTCTAGGTCCATGGGGCAAGAAATAGGCCGACAATCGACCATGCTAAACTCCCAGAGAAGCTTGAAAATCTACCTAAGGAGCCTAGAATATATATAGGCATAAATAATCCCATAAAATATGTCAAGTCAGCCAGCATTTAATGCTGGCCAACTAGCAACAATAAATGCCACAATAGCATAAAATTCTATACACTAAAAATGCCTAAAATAACTGCATAAAGTGCCCAGCCATAATACAAGCTCAGACTCACACATGAGCTAACATACTCTACTAACACCCTCTCTCAGATCATGGGTGATCTGATACAATACAATGGTACAATGAGAATGAATCAGAAACCATACAAGATAGAACCACCAAGTAGAACCATGGATACCCAAGCAATGGGTGATCAAGCCACCACCAAGGTGCCTCGAAGAGAACCCGATGTTAATGTCGATCGTACCAGCTCCTGAAGATAGAGAAGAGCATAGCAGCTCTCAATGTTTGTCAACAATGCCTCTAATATAGCATACGTGACCATCTTGTCACCAATGCCACAACGCATAAATGACCATGGATTCTCGTTCTTTGGCGAGACCGCCAAAGTGTCCCCTCATGTAAGCTCCAGACGAAAGCCACCCGCTCTTTGTTAAAGAACCAACCCATCGTGAACCTGGATGTCAATCCTAGCTCCAGGATTTGTACCTGCCAGACTGCGGTTGATGCATCATGGATGTCCCTCTCTAGATCCTATGCATCTATATAGAAATATGGATGAGGCGCGGTTGCCCCATCTCACCACCCTCTCACTCTCCCTCTTTGGCACAGGAGAGTCATGAGGGATGACCTCATCACCACCACTATAAAGTAGCTGAGGAAGGGGCCACCAAGCCCTTCCCACGATCCGAAGAAGCGGATCCCTTCCACACCTTGGACTTCGCCTTGGTCGGAGAATCTGAGTCAGAATCTGAGGCAGATGATGACTTGTCGAAGGAGTCCGCATTCCACTTCGTCTTCTGCTCCTTTTGCTTAGAAGCCACTAACTCTTTGCAATCCTTCCGCAAGTGGCCCTTCTTGCCACAGTGATAACATTGGACCTTCGACTTCTTCATCTTCGAACCCCTCTCTGAAGCTACAACAGCCTCACCTGAACCTACATAATGTGACAAAAGCCGCCCCTGTAGTTGGAAAGTCGCCTCATGCTCAAGTAGCATCGAGGACATATTAAGAAAAATGATAGGAGTCGTAGATGTTTGCGCCCATAAAGCATTCGCCACTCCATCAAACTCCCGAGGAAGCTTGTACAGTACCGTACCAACAAGATGTGCCTCTAATAGGGCAGATTGCATAGTAAAAAGCTAGTCCTGGATTTGGGTAACTCGAAGTAGGAATGATTGGATTATATATTTGATTTCAAACTTCAATTGTTGGAGCTACCCATAGAGAGTAACGACCCTCATGGTGGAAGGAGCCTCATACACCAACTACAACTTCGACCATACGTTTGAAGTTGTCCTGCAGGAGGTGACCGCCGGTAGGACTTCTTTGGATATACACCAAAGTAAGGCCGAATAAGCACGGGCATCATCCGAATCCCATGTAAGCACTGCTTCCTCATGGTTGTCTTCATCAAAATCAACTAAAACAGGAGAAGGCTATTGAGGACGTGTAATAGCTCCGCCAACCATGTACCATAACCACTTTTGGATAAACCAAGCCTTCATCACCACAATCCACGTGTAATATCAGGGCCATGGAGCTTGTCATCAGTGGATGTGCATGGAGCCACCATCTGTAGAGGATTTAGAAGAGAAGTAGAGAAGAGAAGATATTTGGAGAGGAAACACAGCCAAAACACGAGCACAAACTGCAAAAAACAAGAGTTCGCATATAGTATAACCCAAAATCTGACCAAAAGAGGACAAAGGCTGCTACAAAAAGTCAAAAAATCAGTCAAAAACTGCCAAAAACAGCAAAAACGGCCTGAAGGTACAATCGCTCAGCCAGGAAGGAAGCAGAAACACCAAAACGCAGACTGAGTACTGCCACAAATAGGCTGGAAAACTGTCGCAGCAGCCTGAAAACTGAAAACGCAGGCAGCATAAGGGTTGTAGATAGCAGGCAATGGCAAATCAGCAAAAAACGCAGAGAAAACAGGTTGCCTGTATGGAGCAGCAGTCACCTGATCAGCAAGGGTGAAAACAGTCTTGAAATCAACAAGAAAACACAGGAGCACAAATCCTGAAATCTGATACCATGTCAGAAGTGGAGCAACAATGGAAGCGTAAACATATGCTGTAATAAACTGCTGAAACACAAGACAAAAGAAAAAGGAAAAGAAAGAACACAATACAAATGAGAACTCAAATGTATGCTCAGGAAATGGAATCCATACATCAAACACGAGATTGTCGCATACAACAGTGAGTCACTGGCTGCGTGGGCACTGGCATCGGCTCCTCTCTCCACGGGACCTCCAGGTGATGAATTGACCTGACTGAGGAGAAGGAGCCCAAAATATATATATGCATAAATAATGCCATAAAATATGTCAGGTCGGCCAGCATTTTATGCTGGTCAACTAGCAACAATAAATGCCACTATAGAATAAAATGCTACACACTAAAAATGCCTAAAATAACTACATAAAGTGCTCAGCCATAATACATGCTCAAACTCACACATGAACTGACATACTCTGCTAACACAATCGACCAATGTTGCAATATATTCTACCCAGAAATAGCTTAAGTACACCCTCCCCAACTTCTTTAGCTTGACGGGGAGAGGGTGCAACCCTCCAACTTTCCCTTCTAGTTTGAGAGCAAGCAGCTTTTTTCTCTTGGTAGTGACAGAATGGTTTTACAGCCTTTGATTAAGACATTTGATATTTTGTACTCTTATATTCTCATTTACACTATCAGGATGATGTGATTGTAAAAGGGCATTTAACAAGTACGTAATTTCCCTGCAAGGGCACTGCCCACTAGCACCATTGCATAGCATTTTGCAGAAGTATGCACCCACTTGCATAGCTCCAATGCATTAGCATTCTATTTGTGTAAACGTGCATCGGTGCGCATATATCCCTTTTCAATCTTTAGAGTGGTCAACTCTAAATCCACCATATTCGTAGCAATGCACATGGCAATCTCCGAGATAGTCTCCCTTGCTTGCTTAGTGTTAGAGATCAGATCAGATCAGGGCAGCAGGACAGGCCTGGTGCAGTCGAACTGCATGCAGTCGGACTGCACAGTCGGACTGCCACGTGGCAGTCCGACCTGCAGCAGGCAGTCGCCTGCATTTAATGCAGCCGACTGGGCATTTTTGGCGCCCTCTTTTGCCCCGTTTTTCAGCTATTTATACCCGACACTCTCAGCAGTCTGGTACACTTCTCTGCTCGCAGATTACAGACCGGTGACACGCGCAGATTCCGTCTCTGTTCGCAGATTTCGGACAGCAGACAGTGCAGACTGCAGCGGACTTCGAGGTGGACAGCAGGTTGCATCGTCGAGGTGGAGACACGCAGTCCAGCGCACTGCGCCCGTGTATATATCTGCATATCTTTGTATTCAGCATTCTTTATACAGCAGATCTTCATCGTCCACTGTCTCTTTCTCTCTCTTCTTTCTCTGCGTTCTCTCTCTCTCAGTCCTACGCTTCCGCACCGCTGCACTCTGACACTTAGCTCGTCTAGCATACTATCCGCACATCATTTTTGCCTCTCCGCATACCCATCATATTTGCTTCACCCACCCTTAGCCCATTCCTTCGTCATTAACACCCAGTAATGATAGGCTTAGCTTGCTCGTTTTGTGAAGGTCTTGGGTATAACTATTTTTTGTTGTTAGTCTCCCGTCACATACTTAATCGACCTCAACCCATATTTTTTGAAAAACACACCCACCCAAAATTTTAAAAAAAGATTCATTGTGGTTCCATCTCCCTTTACAAGACTTGGTAGACCATTGGGCAACCAACGTGCACCATTTGTCCGATGCCCTCGCCTCGCTAGCGTGACCCAATAATGGTAGGCTTCCCTTACTTATTTTGTGAAGGTCTTGGATGCAACTATTTTTTATTGTTTGTGTCCCATCAATTACTTAATCAACCACAACCCATATTTTCTGAACAAACACTCCCACTCCAAAAATAAATAAATAAAATTGTGGTTCCATTTGCCTTTGCAAGACTTGGTAAGCCATTGGACAATCGACGTGTACCATTTGTCCGATACCCTGGCCTCTCTGGGGTGACCACTTGGACTCCCTTGGTAAGATAACCATCATGTCTATAGTCTCAATAGGCCACTGGGCAACCAATATGCACCCTTTGTCCGATTTCCTAGCCGCTTTGGGGTGGGATGCCTTAGGGTTTTTTTTTTTAACAAACAAAATTTTGGAATGGCCTTCATTTCTAGCTCATTTCTTGGCCTAAGAGGGGATATGGAGCTTAAATATGCATTACATGCTAATTAACCTCTTAAACAGCCCCAAAAATACTCATTTAATATAAAACCTTGAAACAAAAAGTAACTCAAGAGAGTTAAAACAGGAAGTGATTCGAGAGAGTAAGAGCACAGAGAGATTAGAGACCGTTGAGGATCCGAAACTTTCTATAACTAGGCATGTTGCCCTCCATTCAACCTTCATCTCGTTTCTACTGGTTTGAGGTGATAGAACTTTGATTTCCATAACACGTTCGCAGAAAACATCTCAGTCAAAGCTACTCCACACTTTCTTCACCCATCTAACACATGTTTCTAGCCTCTACCTCGCAACCTGTGCCACTTCCTTATGTTTTGCTGCTATTTGTTGCAATTTACTAATGCATTTTATTGCCGTGTTTTACTCTTGCATTCTACTGTGGCGTTTTACTATGGTGTTTTATTGCTGCATTTTACTGTCACGTTTTACTTCTGCATTTTACTACTCCATATGTCGCAAATCTAGCATCTACTACTACGTTTGTTGCTGTGAGACACCTTCAGAGACTGCCTTGCTCTGTTTCGAGATTGGTCAAGAGTACAACACACTCCAACTCATTACCACTACCTCAAACCTCGTCGCTCCTTGAGACATGAGAGTTCAAGATTCAGTATTCATTCCTTGCACGGTTTGTTTTCTGCATGAGCATTGTATATTCAGTATTCATTCACTCTTTCATTTTGTGTGATCATTGTCTTTAAGTTACCCTGACCCTAACTGCGTTCTATGTTGAGTTTATGCTTTGTCGTACGCTTTTATTTGTGTTTCTATGTTAGAGTACTTCTTTACAAGGGAGATAGCAGGAGATGAAGGAAAGAAATCTGCACTAACTGAAGAAGAATGCTGAATACAAAGGGGAGGACTGATCATCCTTGCAAGCAGCTCACAATGTTAGTGAGGACATCAGATCAAACTAAAAATGGCGACAACACCATCAACTAAGATGGTAACACAGACAATGACAGTGATGGAGAAAATGCAACCTGTTGTCCATGCTGGAGACTAAGAAGACTGCAGCCACTTAACAGAGTACCTACAAGGCAAGAAGTGATCATGCCCCAGCCACAAAACGTTAGCTATAAATAGTTTTCAGCTAATCTAGCTGACCAGCAAACTGGGACCACAAAAAATCTGGCCGACTTGCAATAAATGCAGTCGGCAGCTGATGAACACTGCGCAAATGCTGATGTGGTAGTGAACAGGCTGACATGGTACCCCTGGGGCAGTTGCAAGGTGACTGGGCCTGGAAACTGGCTGACAAAGCCTAAGACAGTTCCTACATCTCCATCAGACTCTGATGGAGCTCACAACCAGGAGATGACAAGACAGACAGACAGAAATAAGGCAGGCTAACAATGTACCATCAGACGCATGATTGTAACTCATGGTCTCATAGGTCATTTTGACCTTCTTGCAGATGTTAATATATCATTTCGTTTCATTTCTCTCTCTCTCTCATCTCCCTGCATACTTGCAGCTATTTTGCTGCATGGAGGTGTGAGGATGAGAAAAGCTAAGGAGTGGGGCCTTCACATGGTTCCCAATATAGCTACATGGTTATGGAATGAGTAAAGAGAAATTTGAGTCGCAAAGGCCTGACATACATTCTAGTTTAGCCAGTGGTTATGAAAGGGCTTATGATGGCTTGACCTTAGCTTGAAATTAATTTTAGGTAGACATGAAAGTTATGCCTACTTCAACAAGTTACTCGTTAGTCTAGTCTAATGCCTACTAGATTGGATGGACATTCAGAACTACCAATCAATGAGTGATTTATTGACAGTGCAACTCCCAAACACTAGAAAAACTTTGACCTATACATTGTCATTTAGGTTCAGCAATCCTTGCTAGTGCTCTTCATACCAACACTAAGCTCTATTGACGGCACTTAGGAGTTGGCAAGTGCTATCAATTGCAACCATCAGTTTAAAGTGATACAAAAAATTAGTTTTCTTTCTAACTTTTCAGCACTAGTTGTCTTTGTGTTTTCCCATTTACTTCCTAAGTGCCTTGTTTTCTTGCATTCAGCCCATACCTTAAAGCCAGTGCCCCTAATTTTGTTCTCCGAACATAGTGCGCTTTGGGTATGCTATTCCCAACTTTAACCTTGTTTTGTCTACCACCCAACTTTCCAGAACATCACAAAGTGACTACCACATTGATATATACTCCCACCTGCAATCTTTTATTTGAAATAAGATACTGTAAGGGAAAAAAAGGGGGAAGCACAAAGTTTAAACTAGGAGTACAGGAACATACATTTCAGCCCCTTCTTCACCATTCTCTGCAAGTTGAGGCGCCTTATTTCGACCTGTCTTGAATGCTGCATTGCCACGACCACCTCGACCCCCAGGAAGCAACAGCTCAACCTGTCCTGGTCTAGTCAATTCCAGTAAAATTTTTCCCGATCCAGAAAGTTCATTATCAGCTTCCCGAATAACTGTGCCCAAAGGTACTTTAACTGTGCAATCTTCCCCAGCTGCTCCATCTTGGCTTTTACCCTGTCCATGAGCTCCCCTGCCTGCACGGAAGTGCACACTCTTTCTGAAGGAGAGGAGAGAGTTCATTGAGGTATCTGCTTCAACATAAACATGCCCACCTCTCCCACCACTTCCCCCAGATGGTCCACCAAACGGTACATACTTCTCCCTCCTGAATGCCACAACACCATTGCCTCCATTGCCAGCCTTAACAAAGATCTTTGCTCGATCAAAGCATCGCATTACTGCAGGAATAGCTCTTCTTTGTGACCTCTCTCCATCATCTAGAACTTTGCCCTTCCTTCGCTCCTCCGCTTCAATTTCCTTAGTTACTCTGGCTATAAATGCATCTTCATCTTCAGTGTCATCTAGCTCTAGTGACTCTGTAGTGTCTGTTGCTTTTTGCTGCTCAACTGCTATAGCTTTGGAAAACGATGATCTTGGGCTAGCGGCTGTTCTGATGGTTTGTGCAATATTGCGATCATTTAACTGTTTTGAACTTGACTCAAACTTTGCAAGTTCAGCATCGGCCTCCTGAAGGAATAGGGCCTCTTCATCACTGCAGTTCTCTTCGGAGTCTATTTCTTTGACCTGGTGACTGATTGGAGATGTTGTGGATCTTCTAGCCTTCTTCTCTTTCTCAAGTTCGGCGAGCTCCATCTCTGCTTGGAGTAGAAGTTCAGCCTCCTCCTCCTCTGTCATGGGGCCCAAATCACCTTCCCAAAATTCCACATACTCCTCCTCCTCATCTTCCTCGTTTTCATCACCATATTGTGCATCTTCGGCATTGACCTCTACCCACTCGTACCGAAGGTGCTCCCCATCCAATTCTTCCTCCTCTTCCAATTCTTCTTCATTCTCATCAGCATTGCCATTCTTTGCATCAAGAACTGTTTCTTCATCTGCTAGGACAAGCTGCTTCTTGCTATTAGAAACCGAGCTTGTTTGATAGTCAGTCAATGCATACCTGGACATTAGCTGGCTATTAGTTTCCTTCTCATCAGCAGCACCATTCGTCGCACCAAGAATCTCTTCTTCGTCTGCTAGGGCAAGCTGCTTCCTATTATTAGTAGTATCCAAGCTTGTTTCATACCCAGCCAATGCATACCTGGACAAGGCGTCAGATTCCGGGGGCATCGAAAGGCCGGGGGAGCTGTTGTACGACTGGAGGAGCCGCTGCTGAGCGATACGCAGGCGTAGCTGCTCCCGCTGCTGCCATGCGGGATCGTCATCCTCATCGTGGTCGGCACGAGGCTGGAGAGCTGCGATGGTGGATGCCCCTGCGCCGATGCCCAGGAGGATGTCGTCGCCATCGCTGCAGCGCTCGAGCTTGCGGGAGGCTAGCTGCTGCTTTGAAGACGGAGGCAGGGACTTGGCCTTGGCAGCTCGCTTCTTGCTGCGCCTGCTGCTACACAGGATGGCCGGGCAAGAAGAAGACGAAGAAGAAATAGGAGCAGAAGCAGAAGCAGAAGAAGGGGAGGAGGAGGACAGAAGAGGGGAAGAATGCGGGGTGAGGGAAGTCGGGAGCGAGGGTAGCTGGCAGGGGTTGCGGCAGAGTCCTGCCATGTTTTCGATACGGGGACTGTGGGGGGTGGTGCGACACTGCGAGCAACGAGAAGCGAGTAGAATATCCTGTAATTTTTCTAAGTTGGCATTTTATCATGTATTTACCAATTTATATTTAAATATATTTACTATTAGTTAAGGAGAGGTGGGGGGTGGGTGCCACGTGGCAGCCCCCACCTCCTCCACAAGAAAAAAAAGAGAACGCGAGGGCGGGTGCCTTGGTCCAGCACCCTCCCCCGCCCGCAAAAATCGTGCCCACCCCGGTGCGAAGCACGTCGGGCTAGGCACAGAGCGCCTAGTGTATACATATCTTAGAGTTTGCTAGGGATTCTAAAATCAGTCGGCATTTCCCCCAATGGGGTTGTAGCTCCATTACTTTGAGTGTGAGTTTTGTGGATACAAGGATCCAAATTTTGGGCTGCACATTTAGAGTCTGCGCCAAACTCTTTTATGAATAGTATTTTCTTTGCATTGTGTGTGAATAAAGGTCCCAAGCTCTCACAGTCGACCAATTACCTCATAGTTCCTCGATTGGCGACTTGCTATACACATCATGTGTAGATGCAGTGAATAATGTTAGGGTCTCAAATCTTGCAGTCTTAATTTTGTTATCAAGAAATCAAGTGTTGTCTCACACTCCCAAGAAGTGTCACTATATTCACAAATTCTCTTAGCACATTGGCATCATGCTAATGCATATACTTTTTTGTATGTGGCCATGTACTTGATCTAAACCCAATCGTAGTATCTGTTCGTGGACAACACTGTTGCCATTTCTAGCTGCCCCATAAGTGCATGAGTGCACAACAAGACATTAATTGGAACCTCTATGCTAGAGTAATGGCCCAATTGGTAATTAGGTTAATAGAGTCACATAAAAAATGGAACATTGTATGCCTTGTTGATTCCTCATCAATTTTAACCATCCAAAGCTCGTTCCATTCACCATGTACAGTTGTAGGTTTAAGAGATCTACGTATTGATGCATGTAACATCTAGACATAGACTTTAATGGTCTTTCACACCTTAAAGCCCAAAAAAGGATGCACGGTAGTAAAAAGAGATTGTGAGGAGCATGAGATCAAAGAGGGGCACCTCTTAGCCACTTTATGGACACACAACCTGTAGCAAATCATACCCAAGTGAAAACATTCATTATCACCCAAGATTTGTTGATCCTTTGAGGGCTTCACTTTATCAATCCATGCACCCTAGAGCTACATTGCCAAACTGCATCATACAACATAAGATTTCTAGGCAAAGCATTTATCACCAAGAAGCCCCCAATTTCTTCTACTAAAGGATTGTTTTGAAATATCTATACTACATTTTGTTACTCACCAAACTTACAATGACCATCCCCAAAATGCTTCTCGATGATATGTTCACCTATCACAATGCTCAAACCATAACCCTCCAAAAAAAAATCATGTCTTGAGGGGCAAAGAAAGCTCCATAGTCATCAAGATCATAGTCCCAAGCATCCACAAGTCTCTTATTTCAAATTGAAGCTGCTCATGAACTTCTTCCTTGTAAAACAAGAGATGATGGCCTTATCAAGAGGTCTCCTCCAAAGGAGCAAGGGATTCCAATTAATCTTCTAATGATAGTCTCATGAATCTTCCCATGTAGTTGCTTATCTATGGCAATGGAACAAGTTGTCTTATAGATTGAGGCCATATCAATAAATTATCTAAATTTCCACAAAAGAAATAAGCATGGTTGATTCATGAATAAGTTAGATTTGAGTTATTTCCACTCTAGCTATACTTCTTGGATGCTTCCCTTAAGATTTTGCTATGGGAAGAGAGATGAATTGGGTCCAAAAAAGACATTCTCTTGAATGAACACCTTGCTTTGTATAGAACCCCATTCACAATGCTCAAGGAGAGCTACCCATAGATGACCTCAAGTTGCAATTAATCAAGTTTCTTGCAAGAACTAAAAGCTTCGGAGGAGACAACATCTCATTTTGAGAGACAAGCTATCAAAATTACTTAATAGCCCAAAGGATCTCAATCAACATCTTGGGCTAAGATGTGCTTCATATGCAATGTCAAAAATAGGGCAACATACTTTGACACCAAAAAATTTACAACGTCACTATATGGTTACAAAGGTTTGAAGGGTTTTCATCGTGTTATACACATTGGCCTTCAACAATATGACCAACTCATTTGTAAAGCCTTGCCCTAGTAGTTGTTTCCTTTATACTTTAGTCCTACTAGGTTTGCATTGAAAATGGAGAAGAGGGGTGAGAGGTGAAGAACCCAAGAGCACATACACAAAAGCAATGGAGACTTGAGAACACAGAGAGAGAGGGCTAAAATATTCTTCTTCTTCTTCTTCCATGCAAAAGAACTAAGTTTACAACATGATAAAAAACTAATATGAAAGTACCACAATGTATGTACATGCGGTCACTAAGTGTGAACACACTAAGGAAAGAAGAGGTGGCACAATGAATGTGCCATAACCAACTACATGGGTGCAGTCTAGCTATAGAATCATTGGTGTATCATCATGTTGGTCATCTAACATGCCAGTGAGTAATATCATGCCACATCACCAAGGCATGTAGTGGATGCCAACTCATGTAGACCTCGACATCTCAACATGCATAACTTCTGACCAACATGTAGAACAAAGGATGAGTTCCAAAAGAGAACAACAATGGGGCGGAAACATCCCTACCTTACTAATTCTACCATTGCAACTCAAGGATAAGGAAACTCTAGCTATAATGCTACAAAAAGCCCATTTTCTCCATTGCTACATATTTATAGTCCCAATTTATATTGTCTAAAGCCTTTTGCACATCTAACTACACATAATAACCATCTCTAGATTATGCACATTGTAGTCCTGTATAAACATAATGAACTTTTTGTGGTACATGCCTCCCTTTGATGGGGACTATCCCTATTTGTTGTAGCCCTACATGCTTCTGGAAGAAGACGGTCTACATGCTCATACAACATTAGACTAATCTAATTTTTATAGCATGACTAAGAAAATTTCCCAATGTATGTGATAAAGGGATGGGTATCCAACAAGAGTCTTTGCATAAAATGCATGCTTTGTTGATGAGTGGGGTTTTAGATTCTTCTAACAAAGTGCTAATTTCAAGTAGGAGCTTTATGCAAATATTATTTTGTCTAGGAGGTTTGTGCTTGCCTAATTGATCTTAGAAAAAGGCTATTATTCTCAATGTATTTCTTCATTAAATACCCTTCAAATGCATTGATATGTCTCTCATTAGGCACATCAACTTATGTTATTTCCTTGCTCTAGTTGGTTGGATGTGGTGAAAGGTGGACGAACATTAAGAAGGCTATAGTTGAGTTAGGTTTAGTAGCACATTATGCTACTACATGATGACCTTGCTTTATTTACAAGATTATTATACTTCACTTTGCATTATGCACAACATATGTTTTGTTCTCAAAATGCACCACCTCTCCTTATGCAATGGCATTTGATGAATGCTACAAGTTATGACATAATACTTACTTAAAAATAAACATGGAAGAGAAAGCATAAGCGATGACTAATTAGCAAGTCACACTTTATAAGTATTTCATAAAAAGAAACATTCACTTTAAATACACTTACATGTCACTTCTAGACAACTCAATTAACAACGTAATGAAATAGAATTGACCATTTTACATTTTCATACATTTGATTTCAATGGAACACAAGTTAAGGAATGTGTAGGGAGCTCAATCATCAACTTTTCCATTGAGCAAAAGAGAAGGAACAATAAAACCATGATATAAAATGAAATTTTAAGACTTTTTGATGATTTAAGATGTGAATACATTACAAAAAAGTAAAGTTATCACTCTAGCCTCCAAATCTCCACTCAATGGACTAACCCCCACTCAAATCTAGTCCATTCGACCACCAAAACAATTGACTCAAGTCACAAGAACCCTCAATTCAATTACTCTAACCTAGTGAAGCTCATAGAGGCTTGACTCAACCATCGAGCATTGTCTGGTTGAGAACCAAGCACCCTAGCTCATCCGATTGCCTTGAGGGTATCGGGTTAATTGACTAAGGACCTTTGCTCAAGAAAATTCAAATATCAAACTCAAGACCCATAGAGGCCCTTCATATTGAGTGATTGAGAGGGAACACTTGAGTCCCAAGATCTAACTAACAAACTTGCTCAAAGCTAGCCAATCAAACTTGATTGCTCTTAGCCAACACCTTGAGACTAAAGCCACCAAGACTAAACACACTTCACTCAACACTCAAGCCAACCCAAGCATGACTTGACCACTTGAGTGGAGACCCACTCAAGCATGCACAAAGACTCGAGTGTATAATTCAACAAAGAGGGGACCAATGAAAGACCAAGTTAGGACTAAATAAGATTGTTTGCACACCTCACTTGGTTGAAAAAAGAGGAAAGGTTGTTTGGGCATAAGATCACAAGGTAGGATTGTAAAGTTTTTGTTTGAAGGCCCCTATAATGGGGCAAAGCAATAGAACCAAACCCTAAGTACGCGTAAAAACCAACATGTGACAATCAAAGCCCTAAAGCCAATAAGGATGTACCCAATAAGTTATAAAGAAAGCCTTGCATGAGATTACTAGTGACAATCAACAAACGTAAGGATGAGACTACGAGAGTATGTTTGTAATGCCTACAACTTGCACAAGTGAATCCCAACTACAAAGAATGACCCAACCCCAAGGTGCTTGCTATGGCCTTTGTGAAGGGAATATGCAACGAATGAATTTATGAGGCCTTGGCCAATAACTCCAACATTTGATAGGAATAACCTACATGATGTCTTAGATGAGGCCATGCACATCAACAACCTATGTCAAGAGAGAAACCGCAACAAGAGAGATAGGGCAAGGAGAAATGTTGCATCCACAAGAAGTGATTTAGGGCTTGCTTCCCACTTTCAAGCAGTAGTAGGCTGTATCCATGCTTACTAAAGCTCTAAAGCAACCCAAACCATATCACAAAAATGTAAAGTGCATACATTGTGGAGGGGATCATCTGCCCTCAATGTTTTCAAGGCCTTGTCAAGTGTGCACAAATTGCAACATTTTGGGCATGAGGTTGCTTACTATAGAGCCCCTAGGCACTTATCTTATCCCGACTAGTATGATGTAAATGCTTACCAACAACCAAATAGGGCACTCTACTACGAAGGCTCCCACATTTGGCCTTGTCAGCTCTTGTTGGGTAGCAGTTGGTTGTGCAAAGGATAGTAATCAATCCTTTGAGCATTCCATGAATACTCTTTTCCATCATCACTTGTCTTCCAAGTGATGCACCAGTCCATTATGTGTAAGAACCAACAAAAAAGGAACAGTACACAAGCCCTTACATCACCTTTTACAAGGAAGGAGATGTGTTCCTTATGGATATCAATCAATCCCAATCACGATGCAAGGGTGAGGTAAAGGGACACCCTAATTGCAGCCCAAAGACCCAATTGATTGTTGGAATTGCATGCAATCAAGGCACTTGTCCTTGACATGCCCCCAAAAGGTAGAATTAGACAAGGATAGTTAGGTAGACCAATGATGCCTTGAGTGACTAATAAAAGGATAAAAATTTGCACAAGCAAAGCTAGTACCCCATCAATACCCCAAAGCCTCTTTAGGATAGAGATGATAAATGACAAGAGCACCATTCCCATGCTTGTGAACATCATCACAAAGGCACAAAGTAGAAGGGCTAGCATTAGCATTCCTAACCCTTCCATGGCCACCAATGGATCTATTATAAGGAAGAAAAATATTAGGAAGAGGAGGAAAAGGACTGTGGAAAATGTAACATTGCAAAGAAAAGGGCTCATAATGATATTCTCTAAGAATATTACACCTAGAAGAACAAAGAGCACCACTACAAATCCATTAAGAGAAAATGCTAGAGTCTCGAAAGAGAAAGCAGACCCTAATGTAGAACACTACTAGAAATCACAGACAAGATCAATAAGTGGGTGCAAGAGGCTCAAGCAACTAGGCAAGGATATGGGGCCACCCACAATGTAAGTGTGATAGGATTATCTAATGTTGCAACATTGTCACAATTAAGATGTGAGCACGGCACAGATGGAGCACCTCCAACCCAACGTAGCCAAAGCCAAGCCTAATTCCAATGGGTGTAGGATAGAAATTTACTTTGGAACCCAATAGGTTTCAATCCACCATGGTAGAGCTAGGCCTTATTGCTACAATAAGCTCTACCAATGTGTCTATATCACTAAGGATGTGACTACAAAACACTCCCAAACTTGGAAGATGTTCAAATTCTAGATAGAGGGAGGGATAGAGTCAAATCAATCATCAATAATGCAGCAAGAGGAAACACCACTGAAGGTGAGGTACCAAACCCCATATCTAGAGGCACTTGGAGTTAGCATGTATTGGGAAGGAGCCAAATGACATGCTTGCTTCTAATGGAGGCTTTAAGTGGCTTGTTAAGGAAGGGGATCATTGACACAAGTGTAGGGTGAGTATTGTCAAATCAAATGGTGCTTGAGGCATAGGATAGCCTTCCTATGGCAATCGATGGGTATAAAGTCCACCCATTAGGGGTATTAAAGGATTGACCTATCAAGATTGTGGGAGTCAACTTCACAATGAACTTTGTGGCCTTTAAGGGAGCGGACCATGACCTACCATCCTTGGATGCAAAACACTAGACTTATTAAGGACTAGGGCAATGAGTTGGTCTTTATAGTAGGTAATAGACAAGAGGCAATCAAGGTAGAGATGGAGAGCTTGAAGACCACATCCATGGACTTGGATGCTATCCCCAACATGCTCCAAAGAGAGAAAAAATACACAACCATGCCAAGATCACTTAATGAGTACATCCCCTACCCGAAATAGGAGTAGGATTGGATGCACATATTAGCTACATTGGACTTGTCATTCACTAAAGAGAGTGAATACA
This sequence comes from Lygodium microphyllum, assembly GCF_053477565.2. Lineage (NCBI taxonomy): Eukaryota > Viridiplantae > Streptophyta > Polypodiopsida > Schizaeales > Lygodiaceae > Lygodium > Lygodium microphyllum. The sequence continues at coordinate 9,771,263 of NC_141147.1, read as the reverse complement.
AAGAATCCCACAAATTAGGAAGTTATCATAGTACATGGTTGAGCTTAGCCTGATAGGGTTGACAATGCCCATTGTTATGATCAACCCAAAGTAATCTCCACCAAGTATCAAGGGGTTCAATGTCCTTGTCAACCAATTGGAACTAAGGAGAATCCTCACTCAATGGCATGGTGTTTTAAGGACAATCTCAAGGCCAACTTGCTCATTTTTATGGAACTTCTTTAGCAACATGAGTGGAAGTGTACGATGCTACACTAGGCCTTGTTCAAACATCACAAAAATTTAATGATGTCACTTATAGAGCAAGAAGAACCTAAGGGGGGGAAGAGTATACTATAGCAAATTGTAGTAGATTCAAAGCCAATGAAGGTGGAAGGACTGTTAGTCAATGTTGAAGTAGTGAGAGTGAAGTTGGAAATAGAATGGCTAGAGTATTTAGAGATTCTTGATCATGAACAAGTAAGGTTTAAGCCCACAATCCTAGTCCCTGATCTGAAAGTTATTGTGACCACATAAGAGAAGGATAATGACAAAGACTCATATCAAGAATCCAACTTGTCAAACTTAGGGTCTAATTCTAGTATGCATATGGACCTTAAAATCCCACAATCAAAGCTGAAAGCTTGAAAAGAGACTTGTAGATGCATTTGAGAAGGCGAAGATTGAAGGGTACCTAGAAAAACCAAGACTTTGATTAGTAAAAGTAGAAGAAACCACCAGATCTCCCTAAACACTTCACGTGATTTAAGAAAGAAGATTGCATAGTTGTAATGCTTGACACTAAATGAGAAGCAAAATCCTATGAATCCATAGAAGGACCATCCAAGGTCAAGGAGCCAAACCCTGCAAAGGAGGCTGAGTTGCCCATGCTTGCATACATTGTTGACAACCTCACAAAAGAGGATGAGAGAAATCTTATTGGGATGTTGATTCAGATCTATAATATGTTCGCATGGAAATGCACTAATCTTAAATGTCTACTACCATACTATTGATGCATATGATATTTATGGATCCCAACATTAATCCCTCTAAACGGACACCTTGTTTGATGAACCCTAGGCACACTCACCTTTTGTAGTGAGAGGATTTAAACAAGCTCCTTAAGATAGGGTTCATCTACAAGATTGAGCAATAGATTGGCTATGCCCCATAGCAGTGGTACTCAATAAGAATTTAAGTACAAGAAGATGAATGCAAGTATCAAGAGAGATTGCTACCCCTTGCCTTACACTAAGCACATGATCAAGTGCATGGCCAGCAAGGAGGCATACAACTTCCTAGATGACTTCTTAGGATACAATCAGATGTCTAGATCCACCCTAAAGTAGGCACAAAACAATGAAATAGTCATTGATACAAAGATTGGAGTTATCATGGAGTTGCCACCACCAAAAAGTGTCAAGGGCATGCAGTACTTTTTGGGATACAATTGTTATTACAAACACATTGGGCTCAACTATGCAGCAATTGCTAGACCATTATACAAGCTCTACTGAGCCAATAGTCGACTGAGGAGTGCTAATAAGTTTATAAAACCCTTGAAAAGGCTCTTATTAGTGCATCCATATTACAAGCCCTAGATTGGTGAATTGTGTTCCATGTGTGCAATGATGCATCTAAGATTGCAATCAGAGTTGTGCTTAGTCAGCTTGGCAAATGTATGGGTTTTCTATTGAGCTTCACTAGCCAACTCACATAGACCAAAATGAACTACTCTACTTCTAAGTGGAAGGGGCTAGGTATGGTGCACATTCTGAAGAAAAGTAGCAATTACTTGCTAGCCATCCATTGACCCTTTTTTGTAGACTATCAATCCTTACTTTATCATGTAAATAAACCCTATGTAATAAGATGTATCACTATATGGCTATTGCTACTTCTTGAATTTGATTTTAATGTGGCTGTGAGAAAGGGAAACAACATTATATGGCTGATCACATGTTAGGAGTGACCAGCAGTGATGATGAGGTAGTCATTATTGATGACAATATTCTTGGCATCAAATTATTTATAATGCTATAGGAGGCTCAGTTGTTTAAGGCTGATCCAACTCCATACTAGGTCAATGATGTGACATACTGGACATTTTAGAGCATGGGCTACTTGAGCACTTGATAAAAAAGGCCCACCTCACTCTCCTCACTAAGACCATGCCTTATCAATTGATACAAGGATAATTGTATGGATTTGGACATGATGAGATGCGTTTGTGAAAACAAAATAGAAGCCTTGAAAGAGAAATCGGAAGAATAGCAAGAGGTCACTTTGATGGTGGAGCTACAACATGAAAGGTGCTCTAGTCCCAACTCTAGTGGTTGACCCTATTCAAGGATACTACACAATGTGAGAAGCATTTGATGAGTGCTACTATACCCCATCAAAAAGGATAAAATGGAGTTGATACTAGTCCTAGCCCATCAACCCTTCGAGATGTGGGAGATTGACTTCATGGGACCCATCAAATTTGTAGCCTAGTATTCATAAGCACAATACATCATTATTGCTACCAAGTTACATCACAAAGTGAGTAGAGGTGAGGGTGACATAAAAGAGTGACACTAGAACCATTGCCAAATTCCTATAGGAATAGGTGACATATCTTGATTTAGTTGTCCCATTGAGATTATCTAGTGATAGAGAGACACATTTCATCAATGAAGTTATGGAGCACTTACTTAGTACATTTCTCACTATAGTGTAAGTTGACTCCCTACTATTTGCAAGCCAATGGCCAAGCCAAGTCCACTAACAAAACCTTAATCAATGTATTGAATAAGGCAATGTTTGTGTCACAAGCCAACTAAGAGAATAGATTCATGATGGTAGTGATATGAGCTTTCCAAACCATGTATTAGACTGCCATGGGTCAAATTCCCTTCAAGCTAACATATGGTATTGATGCCATCATGCCCATCAAGATCCTTATCTCTAGCTTGTGCATAGTGAACTAAGAGCATTGAGAAGGAAACTAGGCTTGGATTGATCATTTGGTTAAGTTGGAATATCCTATAGAGACCAGGCTATTAGCCACCCATGCATTTATAGTTGAAAATGCTCATTGCAAAGCATGGTTTGAGAAACATGTGAGCAATGAAGTTTTGATAAAGGGACTTGGTTCTCTTGTATTTGCTCATTAGCCACAAGCAAAAGCTAAAGTTTAGAGGCACTAGATACAATTAAATTTGTGCAATTAGCTAGATTGAGAATGTAGAATTAGAAACCCAAAAAGGGGAGGGAATTGGACACTTCAATGGAAATTGTATCAAAATTTACTACCCCCTAGAGCTCCCCCAAGTCACCCAAGCCATGAGCCCCCCTTAGAGGCTACAAAGTTTCCAAGCATCAGTGATGCTCAACCAAGACTCTAGAAGCAAGGACACATAGATTCTGGCCAACCCAAACACTTCAAAGTCAAATCAATGATGATCAATGACTTGGATGACAATGGGAAATAGGTGGTGCCATTGGTCTACTTGAAAGTTAAGCTTATGGCTAGCAAATAAGTCCTCATAAATTCTCTCATTGATCAAGGATCTAACTATAATAATACACTATCATATTAGTTCTAAAGCCAAGCGGGCTAGCCCTGGCTAGTTTCTTTTGATGCTTATCTTAATCCATATGGGGAATAACCTTATACTACATTGAAAATTTGTAATTTAATGATAATAGTAGAGTTCAAGAGTGTCCACATGCTCTTCTATGTCCTTACTAATCAACAAAACATGGGATAAGATATCCTACTAGTCGGCCACTCCTAATTGGAAAAATGTGGGACACTTTATCTTACTAGTCAACCATTTAAGTTCCACACCTAATGTTAGGTTGAATATGTAAAGGAGCATGTCCACTTGATCCCCCCTCCTAGGAGTCAACTGTTTAAGTTCCACACCAAATGTTAGGTTGAATATGTAAAGGAGCATGTCCACTTGATCCCCACTCCTAGGAGTTGTAATAATTTCTACCTTTAGCAAAGTTGATCAAGCCATCATTAACTAGGGCCATGAAACCATTAGTATCTAGCAAGCATAAGCATGCCCTATTTGAGCAACTAGTGATCATCCAAGAAAAGAATCTAATGGTTGTAAGCAACCCCCACACTAACAAATCGAGCTTGATCCCCCTAACCCCTAATGATGCCCAAAAGTGCAAACAAAAACTCTGAATGTGTAAGTAGTTGAGAGAGCCTAAATAAGATTGCCCCAAGCAATGTGTCTCCACTTGATGGGTGCTTAAGACCCTCTTAGAAGTGCAAGGCTATTATAAGGGCAATAATCAAGTTTGGATACTCGAATGAATCCCTCAAGTCCCTCTAAGTCTACAACTAATAGCCCACAAAATGACAGAATGTGGCACAAAGATGACGTCTTTGCGAAGGTGATGGGGACCATAACAAACACTAAATAACATCCACAAGCTATTTGGATATATAGACCCAAGTTCAATTGGTCCATAGTATGCCAGAGTTGATCCTTCATACCTTTGAGGAGCCACATCCACATGCATCTCAATAGGATGCCACTCAACCCCCAAGGCACACTATAAAGTTGGGCTAAGGAATTAATAATCAAACCCATGGCCCTTTCTTTCCATTGACACCCTTAGAATTCCCATGAGGTTGACCCACAAGTTTACAAAACTTTGCCCAACCAAGTAAGAGTTGGTAGTTGATCTCAAGCCTCAAGCCTCGAGGCCACACAATGATCCATCTAACCAAATGGCAACATTCTTAGCTGAGCAAGCTAACCTTTTGCATCAGTCAATTAATTTACTCAATTTGATACAATATTTAAAATATTTTCTTGAACCTATGAAATGATCAACTTAGGAATCACCAAGGATGTGAGACTGTCTCCTTGTGGAATGCCACATGGGAAGAACGTGAGCACATATTTTCAAAGAGTGTCTCCATCTAAGAATACATACTTAAAATACTGACTAAAGAGAGTAGAAGGACAAGGCATCACCCCATGTTCTCGGGAAATTGACTGAGTTTGAACACCTGCTGGGATTCGGTATCCACAACTGCCGGTCTTTTCATTCCTATAATTGGGGTCCCTGCACTGGAGTTGGGTGTTGGGGTATGTGCTCTGTCTACTAAGAACTACACCCATGCCATGAGGTTGTTGGCATCAACTGTGATTGGGGTGCCTTATGTCACTGCAATGGTTGGGATGGCTAGCAATATGGTGGGTGGGATCGGGTGGAGTGTGGCTTTTCCTTTTCCTTTTGGAATGGGTGGAGGCAAGTCTTCTAGCACTCTACCACTAGTCCTCGGCATATCTTGCCTTAGTGGGCTCATTGCTGCCAATTCCTCGTGTCCACATTGCTACTCAATGGACATGTGCACAGCTCGTGCCAAGTCCTCTTCTTCTCTCCTCCTCAACTTGCCTTGGTGGGCTCATTGCTGCCGATTCCTTGTGTCCACATTGCTGCTCAATGGACATGTGCATAGCTCGTGCCAAGTCCTCTTCTTCTCTCCTCCTCAACTCTTTTTCTTCTTCTTCTGCCTTCCTTCTCCTTTCCTCCTCTGCCCTTTTTGGTTCTTCTGCTATTCTCTATAGTTTAGCCTTCTCTTTGTTTCTTCTCTCTTCTTTGGCTTTCTTGGACTCTCTTTGCATTTTTAGTAGCTCTTCCTTCTCCTTCTTTGTCATTCTTTCTTTAGTTTCCATTTGCTGCTTTTGGGGACCTCTTTCCTTAGTCTTTAGGGCTTCCTTTGGTTTGACTGGGTATGTTCCTCCTCACTATCGGTTTCATTCTTTCACTTGGCGGCATTCTTGGCCTCTCTTGCCTTCTCATGGTGTGTCTTTCAACCCTCTCCTTCTCCATCCTCTCTTCTTGGACAAGGTACACACCAATCCTAAGGATACTTCCATTAGGTCCAAGCTGAGTCTCACTTCCATCTCCTTAATCTCTCCTCCTTGTCTTATCCACTTTTCCAACATCCCTCCTGGCATCATAAGTCCTCAGGAAATCTTAACACTTTTGGTGGTCAATCTCCCAAACTTCTCTACAAATCTGGCAAGGTTGCATTAATCCACAACTTGCTTTGCTATCAATTCCCTTGCCACCAACTCTTCCAGGTTATTGACTCTTCAAAACTTGAGTTGGTTGTAGCTGCGAGTCTCGAAGCCGATGCCATATCTGTGGCACTCATCGTTGATGAAAGGAAAGAGATGTTCCCTTTCCTTGTGTGCTGCCATTCTCAGTTCCTGCATGGCAAAAATGGCTTTGCATTAGTTCTTTATTAAGGTAATTTTACATTGTGGAGTGACAAGAATGACAAGCTTCATTAATATTGACAAAGATTTTCCTTTTATGTCATTTATACATTCCAAGCAAGCGTAAGTATACCATCGTTTCGCCCTTCCTTCCACTTTATGTTTTGCTTTTTTCTTTTCATTTTCTACACTTATTCTATTGTTTGGTTTGAGTTTTGGATTTTTTGTTTTGGTTTGATTTTTCCTCACCTTGCCCCCTCCTCTCTGAATTTGACAAAAATCCTTCCTAGGATTGGAGAATGAAGGGTTAAGGGCATTCAGTGCATGTGGAGCATTACTTTCTCATGAGCCATGCATAGAAGTTTGGATTGTACTCTAGGGTAGCATAGTGGTCCATGTCGAAAGGTCAGATGCCTATGTGAGTGATGTAGGTTAAGACATCCATTAGGAAGTCACCAAATTTTGCTAGCAATGTGTAACTCCTCCTTGGAGAGAATGCTGTCTAAATAAGGATGGGTCATGATGTGTTCCTCTAGGGGTCAATTATGGATAATGGTTAACACCCTATATGAGGTTGGAGCTAAATAAGTTGGGTCATACTCTGAGATTTTTATTGTACGTCTCTGCTCAGCGTGAGTCATGATTTGGTAGCCTCTCTCTTCCCATTGAAGGCGAAGATCATGCCATTTTCTCAAGAAGGCAGAATCTCTTTTAGCAAGGTGTTGCAACTCTTCCACCTCGTGAGTTGTGGGTGACACTTTGCTTTTGTTGTATGAGGTGATAAGGCGTTGTTTGTGAGCTTGTTCTATGGATATCTTGGTGGAAATTAACTCCTCGGTTGCTTGTGGGGCTTAATGAATACAAATTCCGATTCTTCCCAAGAGCAAGGGAATGTACACATTTCCGTTGCCATAGGTTCATCTAAGAGACCTAAGTCTAGCCGGTCATAGCTTCTAACAAGTGTCATGATGGTGGCATCTAAGTGGAGAATGCAAGTAACTAAGTCCTCCCTTGTGATCTCATCCAAATCCAAGGCCAAAGTAAGGATTGATTGGCATTCATAAGAGGGTATTAAGCCTAGAGATGGTTGGGGTTTGACTTAGCTAGACAGCTCTACAACCGATGTCTATAGTGTTGAGGGGTCTTGCAGGTGGGCCTTTGCCTCTTGGACATTAGAGGTAGTTTGTGATGTTGAGTCTCTATTGTCAAGCATTTGAGAGGGCTCGAGGACATTAGCAGTGCTAGGTTGAGGTAGTTTAGGGACAACATGCTTCGGTTTCGGCCGATAGATAAGTTAAGGCTCAGCAAACTTAGTAGTTTTGTGTTGGATGGGCTTAACAGCTTGAGTTGTTGGTGTTTTTGGTTTTGGATTTATCATTCAATCTTGCATGGTCAAGCTTGAGGGTTGCAATTCAAGGGTGTCGTTGGTAGTCTTGGCTTTAGGTACCCATATCCAGGTATTTCCCTCATAATAACCTTGCGCCTGCAATAGTATCTTAGGGATCCATCTCGGTTTGATCGTTCTTTTACGCCCATAATGTCTTCTTTGCCTCTAGGTATTGAATACGGGTTCCTAGCATTGCAATGTCATGTTTGATTACTTTGAGGTGGTGGTCTTTGATGTTTAGGGACCCATTTGAACTTGGGCTCATGGGTCTTGGTTATGCTCGTGCGATGGTGCGTTGCCATTGAGACTCAGCGGGTTGTGATAAGTCACCACCCCCCTTTTTAGACTTAGTTGTGGGTGTCTCTATTGGTGGCTTTGTGGTCTTTGATAGAACCATGCTACCCTTGCTGAAAGCCATCACTATGCGTACATTGTGAATGGCAAGGTAGATGCACTACGACTTGTAATCAGCATGCCAATGGGTCTATTTTTTAAATGTGTGCCCTAGCAGTGATTCCTTGCCCACATCTTTTGCATTCCGCAACACATAAAAGATTATGGGTACGCTCTCAGACCCGATAGAGATTGCGACGTTGCACTTTCCCAAAAGTGCAAGTGATTGACTCCCAAAAGGACTGAGTTTTGCATTTGTGGGTTGTGACTGATCATGGGTTATAATGTTACAGTCAGCTCCTTCGTCTATCAATGCGTGAAACGAGGTCAGCTTCTGAGCAGTGACCATTATATGCAAGTAGGCGAGTGCTACAGCTTCTTCATCCTCATCTTCTATCTCTGTGAGAGTGACAACTCTAACATTGACAAGGGTTTCTAGCATTGGGGGTTCGTGGAGTGAATGATTTGGAGGATAGTACCTGTTGATGTGACTACCATTGAAAAAACCTATAACCTCATCGTCTAGGGTTTCTAGTTTCACATTACCTATTTGGCTGATGGCACGGACTCTAAAAGGTTCTAAGCCTCTAAACTTCATCTTTTGCTTATGCCCCTTTACCGAGTACAACAGTACAAGGTCACCTTGGTCAAATTCCCACTGTTTGACATGCTTGTCAAACCAGCTTTTATTTCGTGCCTATTTGCAAATCAATGCATGTGTTGCCAGAAGTCAAGTCTCGGATAAGTGCTCCAACTCAGTTAGACAATCCATCCATGCTTCCCTTCCTTCCCATCTCTCCTGGATGGCTACCCTTAGACTAGGAACAAAGAATTTTGTTGGTAGAATAGCTTATGTACTGTAGGTTAGTCAAAAAGGAGTCTATCCCACAGCTGTTTTATAGGCTGTATGATAGGCCCATAGTGCAGCCATCAACTTGTTGTCCCAGTCGTTACACAAGGCAGAGACAACCTTGGTCATCACGTTCACTAGAATTTTATTTGTGGATTCTGCTTAACCATTTGCCTGAGGATAGTAGGGTGAGGACTTTTGATGTATGATCGGGAAGGTGGACAGGAGGTGGGCAATCACTTAGTTGATGAAGTGCGTGCCTTGGTCACTAAATAACCAACTCAATGGGATAGCCGAATCGTGAGATCACTTGTTTCCAAAGAAACTTGGACATGGTTCTAGCGTCGTTCTTTCTAGTAGCTAGAGCTTCGGCCCACTTCGTAAGGTAATTCGTGGCAACTATGATATATCTGGCTTGTGAGTATTGTGTTGCTGGACTAATGGGCCCAATGAAGTCTATTCTCCATTTTTCGAATGGTTGTCTTGCAATAATAGGGGTCAGCTCCATTTTTTCCTTCCAAACAAGTACATTGGTCTGTTGGCACTCATCACAATGCTTCACAAATCTTATTGCATCATGAAAAGGGTGGGCCACCACAGTTGAGACTGCAGTACCTTGTGGGTTGTCGTGTCTTCGTTCACTGAAATGTCCTCCCGCGATTTTGTCATGTGTCTCTGTGAGCACATCGTGCATCTCATGCTTACACATGCATCCATGCAACAAGCTGTCTTGTCCTAGCCTATAGAGTTGACCAGTTATGAGTTGATATGGTTGTATCTTGAGGATGAGATCCCTAAGTTGAGCCTTCCCAATGGGTCTCTCAAGTAGTCCATGCTCCAACACTTGGACTATATCATCTACCCAATACAACATTAAATCAGCTCTAAATAAATCTATCTTACTAGACAAGTTAAAGAGGTGTGCATCTTGCAAGTCGTCCATTATACTTTGTCCAGCAATTTCTCCAATGGTGGGTATGCAACAGGACATGTGATTAGTCGTGTAGTGTTGTTTCCCTTTGCGTACCACCACTAAGAAGTCAAATTCAAGAAGCAAAAGAGACCATTGAGCAATGCGTCCTCTAGCGCATGGTTTATTCACTAGATAAAGCAATGCTTGATGATCAACAAAGAAAGTGAAGGGCATGGCTAAGAGATAATGCTGGAATTTCTTCACAATAAATACCATGGCTAGTCCGTCCCTTTCCATGGTGGAGTAGTTCATCTTCGTATTCATGAGTTTTCTGCTAGCAAAGCTCATAGGATAATCTAAGTTGTGTTCACTAGGCTAGCACAACATTGCCCCCACGGCAAACTTTGAAGCATCAATATGCACATGGAAGGTTATGGTCCAGTCTGGGGCTCTCAAGATAGGTGCTATTGTTAGAGCCTTTCTCAACTCCTCGTATGCATGCTGGAATTTTTCAATCCACTCAAATACAACGAGTAGTTTGTAAAGAGGTATAGCAATCGATGCATAGTTTAGCACAAACTGTAAATAGTATCCTGTATGGCCTAAAAAGCACTGAGCTCCCCTATAATCAGTTGGGGGTGGAATCACCCTACTTTTTGAGAAGTATTTGGCAATGTCGTTCTTCAACACCACATGCGCTAGAATGTAGCTGTGGTTTTCCCAAAACTGGAACTTAAGGGGGTCCAACGAGAGACGATATAATTGGCATCATTCAAAGATAGTGCGGAGCTTATCTAGGTGGTCCTACCAGCTAGAAGGGACACAGAGATCATCTACAAATACTTATAACTCCTGCCTAAGCATGTCCTTGAAAATAGCACACATGAGCCATTGAAATGTGGCTAGTGCATTAGTAAGCCTGAAGGGCATGACTACATTAGGCAAAGACACCCCACTCAGTAGCGAATGTAGTCTTATGCCTATCGTCAAGATGCATTTGCACCTGGTTGTATCCTAAGAAGCCATCTAGAAAACTGTAGGCTTCTTTGCCTGCCACTCTTTCTAGCATGTACTCTATGTACGATAGTGGATAATTGTCTCTCTTCATGGTAGCATTAACCTTCTTACAATTGGCACACACTCTAATCTTTCCATTCTTTTTCATAATGATGACAATGGGTGAAACCCAATCTATGTGCTCAATTTCATAGATGAACCTAGCCTTCATTAGCTTGTCTATTTCCCCCTTCACAACATGCATGTGTGTGGGATTCATAGGATATGGACTTTGTTTGACAGATATTACATCTGGCATCATAGGGATGTTATGAGTCACTATACTCGGATCTATCCCTTTTAGCTCATCAAGGGACCAAGTGAATACATCTATGTACTCTCTTAAGACAGTAATGAGACTCGCTTCCTCCTCCTTGGTTAAGTCATTGGCTATAAAGACAAGACATGGTATCTCCCCTTCCTTGGCTAGATCAACCTCCTTGACTCTAGTTGGTCCTTCTATTGGCTCACTCGCTTACCCTTATCGTTTGGCTCCTAACAAGACCACTACCCTATCGCCCTTCTTGAGTTTCATAAATCTCTTTAGTAGGACTTGTGGTTCTTCTGCTCTTTAGCTTTTAACTCCTTGGTCTACTTCCTCCTTTAACCACCCGCACCTTAGGTGGACTTGCAAGACTCCCTTGATGCATTTGGTTGTAGGGAGTCGGAGTACTTCGAGGTCGCTATCAAAGCTTATCTCTAATTTTGAGTCAAACTCTCCATCTTCGCTAAAAGAGAGAGTCTCTCCAGGTGGTCTTAATTCAGATGTTGTCCTGCCCAAAGCAGTGATGCGGCACTTAGTTGAGTAAGGCCAACTTGCTCATAATTGATTGCTCCTATGTGCTCCAGCTAGGCATGATCACATTCCATTCTTATAATTCCCCATTCAATTCCAAAGGTATTCCCCTCCCATGGCTTGAAGTCTACTCATATCTGCTATATTACTCGTCCATCAATGTCATACCCGATCGTATCAATGTCCTCTTCGCTTTCATCACTGAAGGACTGGCAGTCCTCATATTCATTATTTGAACCTCCCTAGTCTGTTGACTACTCATCGTCTCGTAGATCTAGATCCTCATTTCCATTGATCACTAAATCCCAATTGTACATTAAGTTTAGGTTGTGCACTTTGGTCCATTTCCACTCTAGTTTATCCAAGAGATCCCTAAGATGTTTCAAATTAACGGTTGGATTGCCGTCTAGCTTGCTTGTGAAATATTCAACGATCTCATGGACTTCTCATTTGTTGTTTGGGACATGGAAGATGATAGTGGTTGGTCGTCCATTAGGAGCTCTAGCCATCATGCATATGGGTACTGAGGACTCATTCTTGGGCTCACTTCTTGTCTTGGCAACATGCTTGTATTCTTCATTGTCTGAGAATGGTAGATTGATAGTGGAAAGCATGTGCATCCAATCTCGCTCATCCTCTAGACATGGGATGTACTTTGTCAATGGCATGTACAGTTTCCTAACTAGAGTATTGCCTTTCAATAGAGTAGAGATGGCCTATAAGTCAACTATTGTAGTCTTCCAAGTGTTCATCTCCACCCTCATGGCTTCCATTTGATTGCCTAAGCATATTAGACAATTACCCTAGTCTTCTATTACTTGTGCATTCCTCATCTAGAGTTGATCTAGCAGGATATCATAGTCCACACCTTTCATGACAGTGAAGTCTACTTGGAATTGCACTCCTGCAACCTTCAATGGTCAATTCTTCAACACTCTCAATGGTTTCACCTTCATTCCATTGGCCAGTGTGACATTGAACCTAGCATTCTCGATAGGTGGGCTACCCCAAGCCTAGAGCACTACATGGCTAAGCACACTTACACCTACCCCCATGTCTACAATCCCCTTTCTCGTGGCATCTCCCAGTGCCAAGATTGATAACATAGCATGCATCTTTGTGCCTTCCCAAAAAGCATTAATGTGCAAGGATTTGGGCACCGAGTGCAACGTTAGACTAGGTGTCTATGTGACTACGTCATTGTCATGCAAGTCGACTTCTCCTGACTCTATAGGTCCTTCTACCCACTACTTTAGCTCTTACCATAGTGTAAGATTTTGCCAAAGCAAGCTTCCTAAGCTCAACGTTATAGGGGTGTTGACTAGTGTCGTAATAAGGTTGCTAACTGCTTACCTCTCTCCTAACTCTATGTTCCCTTGCCAATACCAGTTTGCTATCTTTTTGTTCTCGTGCTTTGCCTAAGAGGAGCTACTTGAGGTGAAGAATCGTCTCTTGTCCCCAGGCACATTGGTGAAACTAGTGTGCTTGCACTAGAGAGGTCATCTAGATCATTCTCCAAGATAGGCTCATTATCTTTTAGGTGTTGTTGGGCTTCTCTTACCCACTTCTTAACCTTGTATATTGCCTCGAGTTGGTGCCTTGGGTTAGGATATTCGTTGGCTTGTGCACTCCCCTTTTGTGCCCTCTCTTTGGAGCAGATGTCTCCACTTCTGCATCCTTAACTTTCTTGCCCTCGAGCAACATTGTAGCACTCTCAATCTTGAGTGTGACTTTTGCTCCAGCCTTCTTTCTTCTTCACCTATGGCTCTCTTTCTCTATTGAGGCGGCGTCTAAGTTATTGGGTCCTGGTAGTGATATGCGGCTTGTTTTGTTTATGCTTGGGTCATCACATGCAATGGGATGGGCATAGCCTCTCCATTGAGTGTTTTGACTCCAAAAGTCCTGAATGGTACTAATGGTATGATTGATGAGCTAGTGGTTGGTTTTTGCTTAGGGCAATCTACAAACAAGTGAGTGATTCCACACTCCACGCACCTAAGGTCTGCCTTCTCTCGATTAGTTGGCTCCCTCTTGGGGTAGTGCAAAGGGATGTGCCCTAGGTGTCTGCATGTCCAATAGGTAATTGGGTCTTGGGATTGCTAACCCAAGCCTCTACCCCTACCTCTTCCTAACGCCATCACCGACACCACACTATAATCCATAAGGACTGGGTTTCCCTCTTTGTTGGTACAAGACATAAGGGTTCACATAGGTTTCCTCTTAGCTTGGCTCCTCCACGTAGTGGACTGGAGCATTGCTCAGTGGATGGGTTACGAAGGTTCGTCCTGGTGGGCCTAGGTATACATGCAAGATTAATCTCCATCCTAGGAATGGTTAGTGTAGCATCATTAGGTACCAAAAGAGCCAATGGGGCTCCCCTCATGAAGAAGTTTGGCAGTCGATTCCCTAGGTATGGTTGGTTGTAGGCTTGTGGGTATGGGATTCTACTTGGTAGTTTGCAATGCATGGCATCATGGCCGAACCTACCGCAATTAGCACAAGGTCAAGACCTAGGGTCCTGACACTCGGCTAGAAGGTGGTTTTTCCCACAATACACACAGTAGACATGAGGCCATGTAGGTCCCCTCACTAATTCTTGCAATCTAGCTAGCTCCATTTTCATCTCAACCAGCTCGTAGCTATGTCAATGGCCTTTCCCTTGTCTTGTGTGGTCTGGCGTGATCATCCACTAGACGTAGTGACTCTCTCTGAAGTTCTAGACCTATCCTCATCTCAATTCATACTCCTGGAGCTTCTCTCCTTTAGCCGATCATCCACTTGTACAGCTTCTTCAAAGACTCTAGCCCAATGCATCTCTTTGCAAACTTGAGTTGCCTACTAAGGCCTTATAGAGCTCTTCGTTGTGGATTCCATTGATAAATAACGTGGATACATCTTTCTTTGTTGGTCATTCATTTGTCAAGATTCTCTTAAAGAGACTCTGCACATGAGCAACGTAATCCCTAATGTCCCCCTTGTCCCTCTGCTTGATGTTCATCAATCTGACTATGAGGTTGTCAGAATATCCCACCTCAGAGAATCTCTTGATGAAGAGACCCTTGAGGTCATTGAACTTGGTCCTATCTGCCATGTCTAAGCTAGTATACCACATTTTGCCCTTATTGCCTAGGCACAAGCCAAAACCTTGTGCATGTTGAGCGAGATCAATGAGGCCATTTGCCTCACAGACTTGCTCAAATTACTCTACAAAGCTATATGGGTCGTCACTAGGCTGATACTTATCTAGCTACTTTGCGAGTACAGAAATTGTCGACTAGCTCATGGAGCCTTGGTTGATTCCTGCTAGCAATGAGGTTGCCAAAGCTATTCCACTCTGCTTTGTAGCTATGTTGTCTAGGAGTCACTTTGTGAGAAGCTTGCTCAACGTAAGATCTACTTCTGGCGCTCTCTTCCTCTCTACATTTGGTCTTGTTCGATTCCTATTGGCTACAGCTAGCATTTGATGGCCTCTCACATCTCCATGTCTCGTTGCAAGTTCCTAGCTCGCTGCTCCTGATTATATGCTGCCATGCACTATAGCACATGTCATGCTAGCTTTCTCTCTTCCTCAAGGTTGGCTATGATCTCTTGGGTTGGCCTACCTTGATGATCTACATTCACTTGCAGGTCATATTTCCCTATCGTTTGTTGAATCTTGATCGAGAAGTCCCTCATGTCTAGTTCATCAATTCCAAATCTCATGCATGTTCATGCCATGCTGACGGTTTCTTGGTCCAATAGGTTGCCTATGAGGTTAAGTAGGTCGGGAACAGTTGCAATTCCAATGGCGCTCACTTCTTGCCCTTCTTGGTGGTCTCGTGGTTTGAGGTTCCGTTCTATGTTTTGGATCCTCTCCTACTACTAGTGGATTCGTTTTGTTATTATCTTTGAGTGTGTTCCTTTTTATCGCAACCAATCCTCAACTTATATTCACTCACTACATGTGTGGTGTCTTTTCTGTGCACAGTGTGAAATCAAGATTTCAACTTTCTTCAGTGTGCTTCAAGTGTTCATATCAAAGTGGTGTGCAAATGCAAAGAAACAATTATCATGTTCACTCTGCTCTCTTTGTCCTGGCCTAGTTTGGCTCAAAGTGCGATTACTAGTCACTCTTGGGTCTGCTAGGATTTTTGTTGTGTCGTCCTACTCGGCTGGGGTATGTGTTGATTGGCAGAGTCAGTCAATTGTGCTTTTTTTTTTTGGGATACATCCTCGGTGGATTCTCAGTCGTCCAATTCTCGAAATCAGATGGGCCAATTATCAACTTTGGCCTCGTCCGATTCTAGGCTTCATCTGATTTTGGTTCGTCCGATTCTCAAAATCGGACCAGTCAAATCAGACCAGTCAATTCTCTTGGGCTGATTACCGATTTTTGGTGGGCTGATTTTGCCAATTGGACGGGGTTTGATTTCCTTGTCCAATTTTGTCATCCGATTTTTAGTCGCCCGTATCGGACAGGATAACTACCGATTTTTGGTGGGCCAATTTCACCAATCAAACGGTCCAATTTCCTTGTTTGATAGTGCGATTTCCTCATCTGATTTTCAATCATTCTAATTGGATGGACCAATTTTCCCCCAAGGCAATCAATCAAGTCGATTGTCCAATTCTAGGAATCGACTATGGCCGATTCCGCATGAAGAGTTCACCGACAAGGCATAAATTTGCTTGATTCGATCCAAGGCGGCAGTACCTACTGTCAAACTTCACACAAACGTTAAACAATAGCCAGGGGTCAAGTCTAGCTCACTTGGGATGATTGAAATGTGCATACGCGAGGATCAAGGAGTCGACTCTCGCGATGCTCTATCACGAAACCTGACTCTCTCTCTCTCTCTCTCTCTCTCTCTCCCTCTCCTCTCTCTCTCTCTCTCTCTATATATATATATATATATATATATATATATATATATATATATATATATATATATATATATATAGTACTAAAAATTAGTCTTCCTTCCCCCTTTCTTGGGTCTTATACCCTTGGGCCAACACCCAAGGGTTGCCCCATGTTTGCTCTTGCTTTTTTTATGGATTTTTGCCCCCTTTTTGCCCATTTTTTTTCCCCTTTTTTGGGTCTATTTACAGCAGCAACGCTACAACGGTATGCTTTGATTTCCAAATCCTAGGCTACTCTATATGCAACAAAAATCACAACCAAAGTACTAAAATGATTCCTCTTACTTCCCAAATCATTTAAAACACAAAATACTTACTTGCTTCAAAGATTAAACTCCCAAATCTCCTACCTACAAAGAGCACTAGTTCGGGGATCGACGCTCGATTCCAAGTGCTCAAACTTGAATTTGTTTGTCCTGTCAACGGAACCAAAATGAAGAGGTGAGCTCAAGCTCAACCGCCAAGACCTAAGGACCTCTTATTCTTTCAAGTGTTTCAAGCAAGCACAAATGACTATATCTCTCACCTAGCTAATGCGCCTTCGATCCTACGAGTGTAGTGAGCTTACCTTGATGCTCGATGGAGTAGCCTCCTCCATCAAGCCCTCCAATAGCTCCATGATTTGAGATGCAAGCTCAAGCATCCTCAATTCTCCACCTTGCTCCATCCTCCATAACTACTCAAGCGAGACGAGAGAAGAGAAGAAGAGAAGAGAGGAGATGGAGAGCTTCTTCACCATGGTCCCTCACCCTCACTCACTCACTCCCTCGCCCTCTCTCAAGCACAAGCACAAGCAAGCAAAAAGAAGAGAGGACAAGAGGAGAAGAAGAGATCACTTTAGCTACACACCAAAGAATGATATTCTCCTTCACTTTTTGGGTTTATATACAAGCCCTAAAACTTTTGGGCACCCATCCCCTTTTTACATGATCGGGCATCTTGCCAATGTCCTCTTTTCCTATTCCCTTCTATTCCACTCTATCCCTTCACCAACGCCCATCTAGATTTTACAATTTGCACAAGAGGGAGCTTGGGCACTCTTTTACAAAAATTTCAAGGGTGCCTTGCATTTAAACATGTGCCTTCTGTCTTTTGCACTTGCCTTGGATTTCTTGGGGCTATCCTTACACTTCTTCACCATTTCTTCATTGTGTCCGCATTTTTAAATTTTTCTTGTATTTTATCGTGCCTTCTTGTTCTTTGCCTTACACTGGGGTTAACAGATGCATTGATTTGCTCTAGGAGCCCCAATAGTCTACACATTCAAGGAAGCATTAATGGAAAGCACATATTTATCCTAGTGAATAGTGGTAGTACACACAATTTTGTTAGTAAATTTACCATTGATTGGTTGAAACGCATCCTTATGGAATTACAGCACCTCCTCCCCCCCGAAAGTTCATGTAACAAATGGTGAGGAAGAAATTAGCACACATATATGCTCCAAAGTTTCCATATACTTGATTAAAAACTAAAAACTAATTAATCTAATTACATTTGACATACATCCCATTGATGTTTTCTTAGGTTATGACTTGCTAAAGCACTTGGCTAAAATTAGTATGGACTTCTCTCATCTCTACATGGAGTTTATGATGTATGGACAGCTCATATGTTTAGAAGGAGTTCAAAATAATGCTGATTTTTAACTAATCACAACAAAGAAACTCATAAGGGAGTTTCACAAATCTTTGTCTTACACTTGAATAAGTAAAATTCAAATTAGCCCTCTAAAGTATCTAAGAATTCAGTCTTGAAAGCCTTATTAGAGGAGAATGATGATTTATTTCATATGCCTATAGCCCTTCCCTCTAAGAGGCAAGCAGACTGCCCACTCGATCTTGAGCCCCATTCTAAGCCAATGAATAAGCAACCTTATAGACTCTCAAAGTGTGAACATGAAGAAGTTGCAATTCAAAGAGTTACTTAAGATAGGGTTTGTTGAACTAAGTTCCTCACCTTATGTATCCCCACTCCTACTAGTTAAGGAAAAAAATGGTTATTTTCACATGTGCATTGACTATAGGGACTTGAATAAGATTACAGCTAAGAACTCATATCCTATCCCATGGATTGATGACTTGTTGGATGAGTTGAAAGGGGCGCTCTATTTTACTAAGATTGATATGTGCTATCATTAGATATGTACGTGAGAGGTTAATGAGGTCAAAGCAACATTTAAGACTGATCATGAGCCTTATCATTTTCTAATGATGCATTTTGGATTGTACCCTCGCCACCTTTCAAAGCCTCATGAATAAATCTTGCACCCCTTCCTTTTCAAGTTTGTGCTTCTATTCTTTGAAGATATTCTTATTTATAGCAAACCACAAGAGGAGTACTTCAGACCGGTGTTTGATGTCTTGGCAGAGCATCGGCTATTTGCTAAGGAAAGTAAGTTTATCTTTATGCAAACATTAGTGGAGTGCTTTGGGCACATTGTTAGCAAAAATGGCATCCAGGCTAATCTCAAAAAGATGCAATGTGTTTGGGACTGGCCCACACAATCCAACACTATCTCGTTTCCTTGGTCTCTCTTCATTTTATAGATGTTTCATCAAGCATTGTGCCACCATTGCAGACCCTTTGATAAATCAATTAAAGAAGAAATCATTCTTTTGGGATGCTATTGTTGATTGCAGCTTTAACTAGTTGAAGGAAATGCTTACTTCAGTCCAATCCTCGTATGCCCTAACTTCTCAAAAGAGTTTACCATTCAATGTGATACTAGTGGTTAATGTATTGGTATTGTCTTGCTACAAGAGCATGGTGTGATTTCTTTGAGAGCCATAAGCTTGATGAAAAGGAGATGCAAATGAATTTTTATGACCATGAGATGTTAGCCATCCTTCGTGTTGTTTAAAAATGGCACCATTATCTATATCGCAGCTAATTTAGAGTAAAGAGTGACCATTGAGTCCTTCAATAACTTGCTACCTACTTTATTCCCACTAAAACTTAGTAAACCGCATCTCAAGTGGTCACTTAGTTTATGAATCATGTGTTTAAATTGCATGGGTTATGGCGCCTGTCATAGTACATGATAGAGATGCCAAGTGTTGAGATGACAAGCTCAACACATGCGGACATTGATGATGGACTGCCTAGTTAGATGGGTCCACACGTCTACACTTAGCATGTCGGTGGTCATTATGACTCTCACATGGCCACTGACTCATTACTTATTATATTCAGGTTATTACACCTATTTACAGATGGCATAGTTATAGCGCCAGTCAACCAGTGTAGTCGGTTATGCATTGTTTGACTTAGTAGACTACTTTCCTTTATGTTGTATCTTATCCATACTTTGTGTACATTGTAAAGTGTGGAAGAAGAAGAAGAAACCAGCAAGAAAACGTTTTGGCCTCCATCTCTCTTCTTGTCTCTTGAGTGAGCTTCTCCTTGTGCATTCTGTGTGTGTTTCGCGCCACAGCTCAAGCAAGTCCCCCCACCACGCGATTCTTGACATGGTATTAGAGCTGCACCACTGAGAGATGCTGATTTCGCAGGCTGAAGTGAAGGAGAAGAAGCAAGGTTCGAGCAAGCAAGCCATGGGTAAGAAGCTCTCCCATCCTTCCACTCTCTCTCTTGGATAGTGCCTGTGGAGGCACCGGAAGCAGGGCAGAGCAAAAATCTCAGATTGCAGTGAGATTTAGTGTGTGTAAAGAGCGTTGTGTATTCTGTAGATTAAGCCCTTAAGGGCTTGTCCACTGCTATTTTGGCCATCCGAGATCATTTCAGGCCCCGTTTTAGAGCTGCAAGGTTGCGAACAGCAGTTTCAGGGTACACTGTGACTTCAGCTGTATTGACCAAAAGTGGGTGCACAGGTTACAGATTTCATATCTGTAAGTTCAAAGGTATTTACCAGCAAATAAACACAAGGTTTATCTGCAAATTGGTTGCAGATTGCATGTATTCTTGAGCAGACAGTGAAAAAGGTTGTTTGGTGTATTGCTCTGCACTATACAGGTCGAGGGTTGCAAAAGATTTGCTTGCTGTTTGGTATTAGTTTTGTGATAATGGTAGAGAATAGTGGAAGCCCTATCATTGAGAAGCTCGGCAAGAACAACTACCCTTCATGGAAGTTCCGTGTCACGAACTTCCTTATTGGAAAAGGCCTCTACGAGTTTGTTTCAGGTGAAGAAAAGGAGCCGGAGGTGAGTGATCCTCCAACTGCAGAAGAGACAAAGGCACGGAAGGAATGGAATGCAAAAGACAAAAAGGTCATGTATTGGCTATCTGCAGTAATTGACAATAATATGCTGGGACATATTAGAAATGCAGAGAATTCATATGCAGCTTGGACCATACTTGAAAGTATGTTTTCCGTAAATACAAAGGCACGAAAGATTCAACTCAAGCAAGAGTTGAATACATTGAAGAAAGGGAAGATGTCTATCAATGAGTATGCACTGAAGGTAAGGAGCATTGCAGATGCCTTGGCAGTGATTGATGCAATGCCCGATGATGATGATTTGGTGTCGTCTACCTTGGGTGGACTTAACAATGAAAAGGCTTGGAAGTCTTTTGTAACTTTCGTATATCTCAGAAAGCCATTTCTAGTTTTCGATGAGTTGGTCTCCCTTATGATCACTAAAGAGATCAACATGCAGAGTGAGACATCTGAAAGAAGTGGTGAACAGGTCCAAGCTTTCTACTCCACTTTAGGAAGGGGACGTGGCAGGTTCTCTTCAAGAGGCCGTGGTACAGGACGTGGTGGTGACAATCAGCAAAATAGATTGAATCAGCAATTTGGCGATATGCAGGTTTCAGGAGGTCATGGTAACTTTAGAGGCAGGGGGAGCTTTAGAGGAAGAGGTGGATGGCAGAACAGAGGTTCTAACAACTCTGGTATTGTGTGCCACTACTGTGGCAAAACAGGTCATATTGCAGCCCAATGTTATGCTAAGAGAGATGATATCCGCAGTGGTAAGTTGCAGCAAGGAAACTATGCATCGTCTTCACGACAGAATGAAGACAAAAATGAACGTTTGTTCGTTATGCAGCATATGCTGAATGCTGTTACAGGAAAGGGAACACATGAAGATGTTTGGTATGTTGATTCAGGTGCATCCAATCATATGACCAGCCATGCAGAATGGTTTGGAGAGATGCAGGATTTGCAGAATGCAGGTTATGTGCAGACGGGTGATGACTCATGCCACCCAATTTCACACATTGGAAAAGTTCCCTTGTCCTTGCATGATGGTAAGACAAAGAGTCTTTCAGATGTATTGCATGTGCCATCTATTACAAAGAACTTGGTGTCAGTTGGTCAAATGGTAGAGCAAGGGCTGCAAGTCAGATTTAATGCAAAGGACTGCTTTGTAGAAGACTTCAATGACAAGTGCAGATTGGTAGCAAAGGGAAGTAGAGTTGGACGTATGTTCACTCTAGATGATGGAATTCCTACTATGAATGCTGCTATGTATGCCAAAGGAAAAGGTGTTGTTGCAGACATTGAAATTTGGCACAAACGCATTGGACATGCAAATGTACAAAGGCTGAAATTAATGCAGTCCAAAGGGTTGGTTACAGGTTTGCCTACATTTAAAGTTGCAGAATTTCAGAAGGTATGTGAAGCATGTCAGTTTGGTAAGCAGGCAAGACAACCTTTTTCACATGACAGAGATGTAAGCAGAAATGTCCTTGATGTTGTGCATACAGACATTTGGGGGCCTACACAAAATGTATCTCTTGGAGGTAGTTCATACTTCGTCACATTCATTGATGATTGTTCTAGAAAGCTGTGGGTATATTTTATGAAGGAAAAGAGTGAAGCATTTGAGCACTTTAGAACTTTCAAGGCTGCAGTTGAAAGAGAAACATGCTTGAAAGTAAAGTGCCTGAGGTCAGATGGAGGGGGAGAGTACCTCTCAAATGAGTTTAGTGATTTTCTGAGGTCTCATGGGATAAAGAGATAGTTCACATGTAGGTATACCCCACAGCAAAATGGGGTTGCAGAAAGGAAAAACAGGCATATTGCAGAAGTTGCACGCGCCTTGATGGCTGAAAAGAATATGCCTAAGCATTTTTGGTCTGAGGCTGTTCATACTGCTGTTTATATTATGAACAGAACTACCACAGCTGCTGTTCATGGGATGATTCCTAAAGAATGCTTTACTGGCAAGAAGCCTGATGTATCGCACTTGAAGGTATTTCGCTGTGTTGCATATGTTCATGTGCCAGATGAGCTACGGAAGAAGCTTGATCCAAAGGCAGACAAATGTGTCTTTATTGGATACTCTTTAGAACAGAAAGGGTATCGCTGTTATAACCCTATCACATGTAAGTTCAGAGTGAGCAGGGATGTCATCTTTGATGAAATGAGCAATTGGTATGCATCTAGTGGTGATGCATTGAATGATGATGATGATCATGACACTCATTTGCAGGCTGAAAAGCAAGAATCACGAACTCTTAGTGGACCAGAGACATCATCTGGTAGTCCTTGGTCTGGGAGACTAAGGAGTAACTCTACATCTTCAGGTGCATCTAGTAGCACTATAGGTAAAGAAAATGAAAGAATAAAGTGTTAGATGGCATTGATACAGTTCTTGATGGAGACTCCAGTGGCTCAGAGAGCTTATATGATGAGCTTGGTATTCCTTCTGTCAGGACACCAGGTGTACAGAGAGCTCATAATAATGTAAAGGCTCCATTGAGTGATCCAGTGGTACGCAGATCTAGCAGGGTCAGATACCCTATTAAAAGATTTGGTTTTAAAGGTTATGCAGCTCACCATTATGCTTATATGGTGAAACTAGTTGAGGATGTTGAGCCCACTTGTTTTGAGGATGTTGTTGGTCATACTCATTAATGCAGCAATGGATGAGGAGATGGCTGCATTAGAGGCCAATAAGACTTGGGATCTAGTATCATTGCCAAAGGGCAAGAAAGCTATTGGATGTAAGTGGGTTTATAAGATTAAGGACAATGCACATG
This sequence comes from Lygodium microphyllum, assembly GCF_053477565.2. Taxonomy (NCBI): domain Eukaryota; kingdom Viridiplantae; phylum Streptophyta; class Polypodiopsida; order Schizaeales; family Lygodiaceae; genus Lygodium; species Lygodium microphyllum. The sequence goes on along the minus strand of NC_141147.1, from coordinate 9,747,794 downwards.
GTTCTATTAGTAGGTACAAAGCTAGGCTGGTTGTAAAAGGCTATGCCCAAACATATGACATAGATTATGATGAAACCTTCAGTCCAGTTGCTAGGATGGAAACTGTCAGATGTGTGAATGCTTTGGCAGCAACCAAAGGTTGGAGATTGCAGCAAATGGATGTGAAGAATGCCTTCTTGCATGGTGATTTGCAGGAAGAAGTGTATATGGATCAACCAGTAGGTTATGAAGATTTAGAGCGTCCCACATATGTGTGTAGGTTGAAGAAGGCACTCTATGGGCTCAAGCAAGCACCTAGAGCATGTTCTGACAAGATCAGAGAGTATCTTGTCAATATTGGCTTTTATGTTTCTAATGCTGATCACTCACTTTATGTGAGAAAGGGAGATACAGGTTTGGTCATCATAGTCATCTATGTGGATGACTTGATTATTACAGGTGATAGTGATTGTGGGATTGCTGAAACCAAGGACTTTTTGAAGAAGAAGTTTGAGATGAAGGATTTAGGTGAGCTAAGGTACTTCCTTGCATTGAGGTGATTAGATGTGATGATGGTATATGGCTGTCCCAAAGACAGTATGGCTTGGATATGTTGTCCAAGTATGGTATGACAGCATGCAAACCACTTTCAATCCCGTTGGAGCAAAATGTAAAGTTGAGTGCTGATGTTGGGAATGAGATAGAAGACCCTACTATGTTCAGGAGGATAGTGGGGAGTTTGATCTACATGACCATTACAAGGCCAGACTTGAGCTACGCTCTTGGTCTTGTGAGTCAGTTTATGCAAGTACCTAGAAAGCCACATTTGGATGCAGTCAAACGCATATTGAGATATGTGAAGTCCACATTACATTATGGACTTTTCTATGAGGCAGATACAGATGTACAGGTGTTTGGATACACAGATGCAGATTGGGCTGGTAGTATGTCTGATAGAAGATCTACCAGCGGATACACGTTCTCTCTTGGTAGTACAGTAGTTACTTGGAGAAGCAAAAAGCAACCTACAGTTGCTTTGTCGAGTACAGAGGCTGAGTATAGATGTGCTGCTATAGCATCATGTGAGGTAGTATGGCTACAAAAGTTATTGGCTGATTTAGATGTGTAGGTGGAAGGTCCAATTGTCATTTATTGTGACAACATGATCAGTATACAGTTGGCTAGGAACCCTGTGTTCCATGCCAGGACAAAACATATTGAGGTACACTACCACTTTGTGAGAGAGAAGGTACTAGCAGGTGAGATTGACTTGGTGTATGTCAACACACAAGATCAGATAGCTGACATCTTCATGAAGGCATTGGGTACAGAGAAGCTTCAAAAGTTTCGAAGCTTACTTGGAGTTGCAGAGATGCAGTTGAGCTTGAGGGGGAGTGTTGAGATGACAAGCTCAACACATGCAGACATTGATGATGGACCACCTGGTTAGATGGGTCCACACGTCTACACTTAGCACATCGGTGGTCATTATGACTCTCACATGGCCAATGACTCATTACTTATTATATTCAGGTTGTTACACCTATTTACAGCTGGCATAGTTATAGCGCCAATCGACAAGTGTAGTCGGTTATGCATTGTTTGGCTTAGTAGGCCACTTTCCTTTATGTTATATCTTATCTATACTTTGTATACATTGTAAAGTGTGGAAGAAGAAGAAGAAACCAGCAAGAAAATGTTTTGGCCTCCATCTCTCTTCTTGTCTCTTGAGTGAGCTTCTCCTTGTGCATTCTGTGTGTGTTTGGCACCGCAGCTCAAGGAAGTCCCCCCACCACGTGATTCTTGACACCAAGTTTATGAGAAATTTTTTGCATATGGTCTTCACATCTATGGGCATCAAGCTTACTCAATCCACCGCATACCATCCACATACTAATGGTCAAAGAGACAACAAGGGTGAATATGTGGCTTGAGACCTATCTAAGGTACTTTTGCCATGATGTACAACATAGCGGGGATATGTGGCTTAACTTTGCTGAATTTGCATACAACAAATCTATCCACTCTAGCATTCGGATTTCTTATTTTTAGGCACTATATGGGTATAAGGTTCCCCCCCCATGGTCTGCTCAATGATAAGATCAACCCCCAAAGTAAAGAGGAGTTAGAGCACATGTAGGCCTTTCTTCAACAATGTAAAGTGAAACTTCAGAAGGCACAAGACCACATGAATCTTTGTGCTGATGAGAGAAGAAGATATTTGGAATTCCAAGAGGGAGAATGGTTCTATTAAAAGTGTCTAAGTCCTCTTACTCCACTCTCAAGGAGGATAGCAATAATAAGCTAGCCCATTGTTTATATGGCCCCTATTGGATACTAAGGAGAGTTGGTTACTTGGCTTACCAATTAGAGCTTCCCTTTACCACCAAGGTCCACAATGTGTTTCATGTCAGCTAGCTAAAGCTTTTCATTAAGCACCTCAGTGAACTATGTTGAAGAGCTATCCCCCATAGACAAAAAAGGCATCATTCAATAGATCCCTGAGGCAATCATTGGGCAATAAGATAAATACTTGAGATCTTGATCTATCAAGGAACACCTCATCAAATTGCAAGGCCTACCCCTAGAAGAAGCCTCTTGGTGTCTAATCACTATTGTGGAGGAGTTTCCTCACCTCCAAGAGGCCCAATGGGTTGAACACTAGATGGATATGGCCCGTTTTAACCCCACACTACTTGCAGACTACACACTATTTTAGAACAATTTTGTGTATGTGTTAATTATGGCCCTATGCTTTATACATGGCTTGAAATTGCTCATCATAAGCTCCATTTTGATATGTGGCACGTCTCATTTGGTGTAGGCCATCAAAAGTTATAGTAGATTTACCTCAACAAGCCTCTAGTGGACAACATATTGTCCATAGAATTCATACCCTCAATTAAGTGTTCCCTTTGTGACCATGCCCACAGGACACATGCTAGATATTCCTTACTTAAGCCCCAATTATCCTTGGATACATGCCCCTCTCCCATCAAATCTTCTCATTGTAATGCTAATCAAAGTAGTACTCTACCGCCCCATTCACTGGGCACTTTGAGAAGTCCCTCCAACTGTCTTTTGTTTTTTAGGGTAAAAACTTTGGGGATCATGGAATGGAATGCAACAAGAGAGATGCATGAAATCTAGGGGTTAGATATCAATCACACTAATTTTGTTATAACATAGTTAATTTGGAGAGTCAATTCATGCCACTTCCACGAAAGCTACATTTGAATGCAGTATGATACACATTGTGTTTCATTATGCCTTGTTCTATGCAACAAGTATACTCTTAGACTTTCATAGTTACATAAATGCAAATTGAACTAGTAGTATTTCGTATAGGAGGCCTATCATTGGATTTAAGTTTTCCTTTGGAAGTGGTGTTGTTAGTTGGAGTAGTAAGAAACAACCTACAGTTGCATTATCTAGTACTAAGGTAAAGTACAAGAAACAACCTACTACATTTACATTATCTAGTACTGAGGTAAAGTACAAGGGGTCCTACGATTGCATCATATAAGGTAGCTTGGTTGTGTGAGCTACTTGATGATTTGGAGCTACAAGTTGAAAAAAAGGTTATCATCTATTGTGATAACCTTATTAGCATTCAACTAGCCAAGAAGCCAGTGTATCATGCACATACTAAATACATAGAGATCCATTATCATTTCATTTGAGAGCGATTCTAGAAAGTGGTATTGATTTCATTTATGTCAATATACAAAGGATCAAGCTACAAATATTTTCACTAAGGCATTAGGAGTTGAGAAGCTCTATCACTTCGGGACTATGCTTGGAGTACATGAGCTCGTGCTGAGCTCAAGGGGGAGTGTTGAGATATCAAGCTCTACATGAGTTGGCATTCACTACATGCCTTAGAGATGTGCTAGGACTTTACTCCTTGGTATGTTAGGTAACTAACATAGAGGACATGACAATGATTCTATAGTTGGACTACACCCACATAATCGACTATTGGTTATGACAGATTTATGGTGCCAGCTTATCTATCCTTAGCAGGTTCATACTTAGTGTCTTTGTACATATATTCTAGTACTTTTTATATTAGTCTTTTATCATGTTGTAGACTAAGTTTTTCATTGTGAAAGAAGAAGAAAGAAGAAGAAGAAGATTTGAACCCTTTTTCTCTACGGGTTCAAATCTCCATTGTGTGCGAGTGCTCTTGATTACTTCACCTCTCTCTCCCATTATTTACATCATGGTCTTGTATTAAGGAGATGAAGAGGTTTTTTATGATAATTAAATACAATCTAGTGGTGATTAAGGTGGAGACGTTAACTCCTCAAAGATTAAGAGGTTTGGTCCAGTTTTGCTATGGAAACATGATTGCTATTAGCTCAACAACTTATGTTGCTCAAGCTTGTCCATTGGGATAGGATAGGCCTTGGTGGAAATTTATGGCACTGAGTCAAGAATCATCATAAAGAAAACCATTGACAGCACTCTAATTGACAATTAATTATTTGAGTGGTCGATTCTTGTGCTCCCTCCTGACTCAGGTGTTTAAGGGCTTCTTGATATTCCGATAGCGAGTATGTGCATCTATTTTTACTCATCCTCAGTGTAGGGGATGTATTTTGTGAGAAGTTATGAAATAGGAGGACAGTTAGTATCCTCATATAGCATTTTGAAAATTGCATCAATATCAACTAAAAATGTTTTCCAAGTCTCCATTTCACTCATACAATTTTCTTCTTGTTCTGTAGGAAGACTATAGACCATTGCCCTAGTTCTAAATAAGTCACACATTCCACATTTCCAGTGACTATCCATATATCAAAGTGGCTTGTTATCCTAATTTATTTTATCTAACACGATCTAGTTTTCATATTGACCCAGGATACGCTTTTCAGTATTCATGCATTGAATATTGGGAAGGATTTCTAATATATAAGATCAAAATTCATTTTGATTGCAAGTCAAAGTTTTCAAGGCCAAACAACTAAATTGAATCAATTGTCATACGAAACTATGGCATAGCATAGAAAAGAACTACCATGAATGCTAACTACTAGTGTAAAGCACGAAGGAAAGGGATTCGATAGAAGAGAAAGGAAACAAGATTATTTAAAGTGTTCTTTTTCTTATTTTTCTAACACTAAGAGATGAAAGGTAAGGGAGAAAATGGGACTAGATACCTCAGTAGTCCTAGCCATAAACAATGGATACTAAGCGCTACACATATCAACCTATGTAGTGTTGTAGCATTAGCATTAAGTATAAGAGAGTAGTTAAGAAGAACATATAAGCAATATATTATAGTCCACCCATAGTTAACCAAAAATTCTTCAAAATTGCGCCCCCACAATTGTGACTAGCTAATCTTTCAATACACCTTGTAGGCAGACTTTGAATCCATCTACCATAGTCAAATTAGAATGAATGGGTTTGATTGGTGATTTTGTGCAAGAAAGGAGTACATTTTCATTGATTATGCTAACTCCATCCTCGATACCAATGATTCCTCACCTACTAGAGTCTTTAAGGGCTTCCACTAGAAGGATAATGTAGCAATTTACCCCTTTCCAAAGGGTGTTGACCCCTAAGGCTCCCAAAGTAGGTATGGCTAGGAAGTTGGGTTGTGCATTGTATGTCAAGTGCATAATCTACTCCATTTATCCAACTTTTGAATGCCTACTATATTGCAAGGCTTCATTTCATTAGAACTGCATGTGGAATTGAGACATTGGTAGATGCAAGAGTAGAGATACACTAGATTCTATCTCTAGATATTGAAATTTGTGTTGTCCTACATCACTCGCAATGGTAGTCTCTCTATCATGCATATATTGCCAAACTAGAGCAGTTCAGTGTGGTATAATTCCAAGATTCAAGAGTTGAGCAAGCTAAGGCATGTAAAAACATGGATCTAGAACATGTCTTGAGGTAGAAGCTATGGAGGTTGGAAGAGAAAGAGTGAGTTCATGAGGACACTGACATGATTGACTGTTACACAAGATTCAAGAGTTGAGCAAGCTAAGGCATGTAAAAACATGGATCTAGAATATGGCTTGGGCTTGGATGGATTTGGAGGTGGGCCACATGACATTAAAAAAACCTTGGAGCGGTGCATAAAAGTATCCTCACATTTAAGGAAATGGTGCCAAGTATACAAAGAGGTTAACATGATGACAAGAGAATATGAAGACATCTTCAAGCTTGTTAGTCACTTGGAGTCAAGATCTTTGAAAATAAAAGGAGAAGATGGGGTCAAGCTTGGACACACTACTCTAACAGCTCTCCCATGTGGTGCATACATCCGATTCTCTTTTCTTCTCTCCTATATTTTTCTCTTTTCATACATCTCACTTTCTCTGGCCTATTATTAAACCAACTATGATACTCTCTTATTTTAATATTTGCAACCTCATTAATGGTACATGCATGGAAAAAGCTTTGGGCCACCAAAAGAAGAAAATGTAATATTTTTATGTGAAAGGATTTGTAACATTTGTAAAATTATCCATCCAATATTGTAAAAAGCTTACATTATACTAGTAATGTACTTCTTCTCCTTCTCCATTCCCCCATCCCTCTTCACTCCACCACCTTTCTTTTCCACTTCATCACACACACCATCTCCCTCCCCCTCACTCTCTTACCCATCTCTCAACTCCATTGCCCTCTTTGCCCCACTCACCCTTTTCTACCCTTAGCCTCATCATCTCATATCCTCCATTCCTCCATTATCTACATCCTCCTCATTCCACTACACCAAACCCCCTCTGCACCATCATTCTGTCCACCCCCTCCTTCTCTCTTTTCTTACATCATCAACACTATTATCCCTCTACTTATGTATGCATGTCCCCCTTCATTTTGGGTTGGGATACATTAGTTGTAACTCTAGATATTAGTATTTTTAATGATTTGCTTCATATTGCACCACACATTCTCCTCTCTTTCTCTTTTACATCATCACCTCTCTACTCATGTGTGTAAAATTTGACTTAGTCTACTTCTAATTTGACTAGGGGATGTCCCTTTCACATCCCTTAATGTGAGGAAATTGATCCCATTTGTGTAAAGGTCATAAGTGCTCATTTTCTTCCTTAGGGTCATACCACATAGTCTTAACAACATATCATTGCTCTGCATTAGTGATGAGTCTACTATCATTATAAGCAATGCGAAGATGATGAGTATACTAGGCTCTAAGGAATGGGTGGCAAGCACTCTTTTTCCACTAGGGACACAAAGACTTAGACTATATGCATCTTAAATTCTTTTGAGTCGATAAACTAATGATTCTCATGGTGGCTGATGTAGCACCACCATGTGTGGGAAAATCCTTCTAGATGGAGAGAGGTGAAGAGAAATTTCTAATCATTAGTGCATGGGTAAATATTAAAGTATGATTCCAATTTAGAGATCCATTCTTCTAAGTTCGATAGGGATGGTGATTGCCAATTATACTTTGTAAAAATGATCTTGTCATGGAGGTCATTCGGGCCTTTGCTGTGTCCACGATAGCCTTGTTGTCCATTTTTACCACGCTGTCCATACATGCCATGTTATGCATTGAACCCATGTTGCCCCTGAAAACTGTGCTACCCTTGGGTGCTATACTATCCATTATTGACATGCTGTCCATTATGGGGATGAGTTGGATAAGTGCCATTGGGACTCCTAGAGGGAGAGTGGAGGAGCTTTTGTCCATGGGGGGCAGAGGTCTCACCGGGGGAGGGGGGTTTTAGCTGCATGGATTATGGGAGAGCTCAAGAGAGGCTTGTCATGAGTATGAGAGGGCTTGCCAATCTCAAATGTGAAAGTAGGGGGAATTCCCTTAGCTCCAAGAATACCATGTGGACTATGAAGCAACTCCAATGGTGGAGGCTATCGTGATTTGAGCTTGGACTTGTTTGCCTTATCTTGTGCCAAGATCATGGCTAACCAGGCTACAAGAGTGGTGAGATGTTCCAAGGTCTGTTGAGTCTGAGAGTTGGATAGGGCAATTTTCTTGATTTCAAGATCAATTTTTGAGAGAATTTGATGATTATTGAAAACCATGTCACTATGCATTTCTATGTGATAGAGCTCATGTTGACAAAGTGTGTGATTAAGCATACTATAGGGGTCCATATCGAGCATCTCCTCTTATAGTCCATAGGATCCACTATCAGTAAAATACGCATAACTTCTAGTAAAGAACTCTAATCGAGGAGATTTTTGATTCAAGTCAAAGAGACAAAGTCCTCTTTGAGACGAACTATTAATCTTTTTGAAAAAAAAATGATCAGAGAATTTTGCAATTGAATCTATGTGCATGTCTTGGAGCAATCTCCACCCTACCCATAGTGACCTCAATGCACAAAATGGCCATATCTTTTAGACTGTAACTCTGATTGGGGAGATTTTTTATTCAAATCAAAGGAGACAATGCTCTATTCAAGATCAGCTCTAGGTTCTCTCCTAGATGTAATACAAAATTCATTGCAGTAAGTTTTTTGTGATTTCCATTGAATTCTTATAACTAAAACACTGCCTATCTTGATCCAAATTCACACTATATGAGTTGCTCAAGGGTTGAGGAGCCTAAGCATCATAGTAACCAATATATATATATAGCATATTGACTATGATCCCAAGCACATTTAGGCATTAGTTTTCTTTGCCATCCTTGCATATGGAAACCTCAATGCCATACATTGCGCATTGACTATATACATGGTAAGTGCCATACATGGGTGCTTTTATCAATGGGACTGTCTCATATTTGGGGGTATCTCATCAAAAATGGGTGATCAAGGAGTATACCTACACTTGCATACAAGTATTGGGATCCAAATCATCGAGAGGTGGGTAAAGTTTCCCCGAGCTAGTTGTGCACCCCTTAAGGGTCTTAAGTGGTAAGGGAGGGTCACCTATCTTTTTGCTTATCACCTTGCCTGGCATCGGCCTTTTTTCTCAGTCAGAGTATACATGGCATATATTTTCAATTTCTCAACCAACATATGATACATCTGGGAGAATAAACATTGGACTTTTTCATAAAATTCAAGAATTGGACAAAAACTGTGGCATGGAGGGCTTACCTTGGTTGTCTAGTGACTCATTGGCTACTACTTACCCCATTACAATGGCTTATTACTCTCTTGGGATCATTTCAATATACACATGACAAGAGAAGTATTTGGGTCATCATTAACCAATTGGGTAGAGTTGTCATTGTGAATTCAAATTCAGTTTTGGAAAGTAAGCAAGCTACTGATTCAATGTGAGTAGCACACATTTGATGAAGAACTCTACTTATAAGGCAATATGAACCCTTAAATCTCTCCAACAAGTGGAATTGGCTCAGTGATTGGATTAAAATGAGAAATTAAGATTTTATTAGTGTATCTCTTCAGTGGCTTAAAGTAGACGAATGAAACATGATCTAACAATGGGCTCAAATTCTCCATGAATTCAACTTGGGGAAGAAAAACACCTTCAATGGGTACAATCTTCAAGAATTTGATACTTTCTTTGATGGTGGGGGCTTCCATGCTTGATCTCGTGCTTACTCTTTAAGAGTTGAAAGCTTCAAGTGGAGCTTCCATGGCTACCCATGAGAAATCCTTGCATTTTGGGCTCCATGTCTTCAATCTTGATTGGTGTGGCCAAGAGTGGTTGAAGAAGTTCTTGGGGCTAGGATTGAAGAGATTTTGGACAAATTTTTGAGAGCTTGAATGGCTACATAGTAGTGAACCAAGGTTTTCAGGAAAGGGGAGTTCACATGTTTTGGAGAATAAAGGCCAAGATCTAATCAAGAGGGTGAAGAAGGGTTGCATGAGTCCTAGGAAAGCATGAGAGAGAGTGAGCAATGCTAGAGCTCGGGGAGCCACAAATAGCAACACAATTTTTGTGCTACTTCTTGGGACCACCACTAGTCAATCTTCACCAAAATGCTGCTCTGCTTGATGTTAGAGGTGCAAGGGATTAAGTTTAAGTGGTCGTTGATATATTGGAGGAGGGAGAAATAAGATATTAGGCTTTCTTGCTCTTGGTAGCCATGGCAACTTGCATAGGAAGAGAGAGGGAAGGTATGAAGCAAAAAGTAATTGGGGTTTTGCTCCTTCTCTAACTCACAAGACTCTAAATTTGGTGTGTGATCCCTAAAAGTTACATAGAAAAGAGTGGCGACCCACTAAATTAACCATTTTATGTCCAGATGTGTCAAAAGCTCTAGCCATAGCTCTTACTTATCTTCAAGAAAGTTGCCACTAATTGTAGTACTCCTTGATGTACCTATACCTGCTGTTGAAGTAACTAGGGTTTCCACATTTGAAAAGAAAGCTAGATTGGGAAAATAAAAATGGAGAAAGGACCAAAGCTCGATGCTCTAATACCAATTGTAATGAATGAGCCTAAGAGGAGAGGGAGAATGAGTAGAAGAGAGAGAGAGAGAGAGAAAGAGAGAGAGAGAGGTAGAAGAAGAGAGAGAAAGACTAGGAGAAGGTGAAGAGTCGGTTCTTGATTATATGTGGATGCCCTAAATTGGGTCTCTTACACCTTTTATAGTTGGTCGATGTGGTTGGGTATCTAACCCCCTACAAAGACAACATTAAAGTAGAACTACTTAAAGAGTGATAAAACGATTGTAGATTTACATAACTCATGTAGTTCAACCAATCCTCTGCATCAAAGTGTTTGGGCTTTACATCCTCATGTCTCAATAGATTTATCTACAATTTTTACACTAGAATCTACCAGATCTATGCCTTCGAATAATTGTACTTTGTATCATCCAACTTCTCAATGTTGAAGATAGCATTATTATTCGACCCGGTAGCCATAATGCAAGAGATGGAAGCACAATCCAAGATAAATATGCTACCATAAATTATAGCAAAACAACCCCAACATCATAGCCAAATCAAGGGTTGAGCAAGAGAAACTACTAGAAGGATGAGCTATCCAATAATTGTAATCAAGTAGCTATCAAATTCAAGTGACTTCCCTAAGATAGAATGCATAAAATTGAAATGATAGGTTGGTGTAATAAATTGCAGCAATATGCCAACAACCATGTGTGAACAACCAAGAAAGAAAGACTAGGAATAACTAGCATTGAATGCTATCACAATTGTAGTGTATTAGGTAACCATACATGTGGTGTAGGCATAAACATCATGCATATATGAGATCTCAGGGTAAAAAGAAGAGAGTTGTCAAATATATAACCCACTAAGCAATGCTCAATACATAACCCAAAAGCATATAGATATAATTGACAACACACTGAAAAACGTAAGTACCAGGTCCAAAGCATGACATTTGAGTATCAAAGATGCATGAAGCATAAGTTGAGAGCATAAAACATAGTAGATTCTTCAAGCCTAAAAATATATAAGCCACTGAAATAACCAAGGCATGTAGTCACAACCAAGATCAATGTAATGGGATCCAAAATCTCTACTTAAAAGTATGTCATAGCATATCAGGAAGTATATATAACAACTAAAGTAGTGGTATACACACTGAGTATTTTGAAAAGCTTCAATGGGCAGTAGGCATAAGCTTTTCATTGATAAATGCTTATTGCCTTATTATTACAACACTGAAATGATAGTGAAATTTGAGTTATTCAAGCTCAAATTAGTCCCAAAAGCATAACCATACTATCCAAGCACCAAAATAACATCCTTGAAGCATCAAACACACATTACGAAATTTATTGTTTGCTATATAAACTAGAAAAGTTCCATTATATGTGAAACACGGAATTTAAAACTACATAGAATCAACTTTGTGAGTACCTAGATCTATATCTCTTTCGCACTCTTTGTTTCTAGCTATAGAACACCTAAATCCAATATCATATGCAAAAGTTATGACCAAAATATGATAGTGCTATCAAGCTACCATAGATGTCCATGACTTCTATGGCATGCCATATATCTACTCAAAATGGATAAAATGGTTGCTCCTCAACTCAATAAGTACTCAACAAGGCTCAATTAAGCCTTGGAAAGCTCCTCAACCAGTGCAGAGCAAGTAGAACAAGCCGAAAGAAGGAAAGAACCAATGCATATCTCAAGAGGAAGAAACAATGATTGCACATGAAACTTTGAGTTGAAGCTTTGAATTTGAGTTGAAGCAAAGGATGAAGAAGCTCCTCAAATGGTTGACTTTGATACCAGTTGAAAGGTAGAGCCCAAGTGGAAGCACACAATCAGAAGCAAGAGTAAAGCAAGAGCTATTGCAGATGGGGTAAGAGAGTAAGAGAGAGAGACACCATATGTGGGAACTCCAATAGCTTGTCTTCCCTTATTCAAATACCATCGAAAGAATTAAGAATAAAGTGACAATAATGGGCACCTACCACCTGTAGTGCACATGTGTGCGGGTATTGTTAGTGTAATGAATACATGGGTAGTCAAGTGCATGTGCATTTACCCCCAATATTTTCTTCATGCTTAATAATGTGATATTTTCATGCCTTGAGTTCACCCGATAGAGCAACTAATGTGCTTCATGAAATATGGGGCATGGTTGTATAAAATATAGTGCGTAATTAACCAACAAAGAAAGTTAATTGAAAATATTATATGAGTTAGACATTAAAGATACATAACAATACAAGCCTCTTACCATATGTAGATCACCCCACGCTTCTATCATAACCTTTTTGAAAAGATCTAATTATTCTTTGAAGCCTTTCAAATCACTATCTTGCTAGATGGTTTTATACAATTAAAAATGATTCTGTTTGTTGTTTCTTAAACATTGGCTTTTTATTTTTAGCTTGTTTGTTATCAACATGATCCTTAAGTACATCATGTAAGTATTTCCATTGATTGTACTTAATGGTTGAGCCTCCTTTTCTAGAGTTTATCTTACCAAGTTTTCCATGAAAGCCCAAGAATCTTCTAGCCTTCATCCCAACAATAGATGGTTTTTTGGTGGGGACACAATTTTGATCCTTGGACTTTTGAAGATGTGATTCAATAATAATATTACCTCCATGCATATGAATTGAAGATAAAACTTTCTAGATCTTGGTTATAGCATCTTTTTTAATTGACAAGGTCTTGAGCTTCTAAGCAAACCCTATATAGAGATGAATAAGCTTTTCAATTATTTTACAAAGTGCACGTAGTGTATGGATGTGAGCATTAACCAAATGAATATCTAAAACTATCTTAAAGTGTGGGTCTTTCACGTACCCAGAGGGAGCTCTATTCCAACTACTTGAGTTTAACTTTGCAGCTAGAGACATGTAATAAAGGCAAGGATATCTAGAGTTGGCTACCTTTGACACATTATACATACATTTGAGTGTGTTCAAATCCCTACCTATGTGCTATTCCACCTTTAGCTCCCAAGCCCCTCAACAAATAGCTATTTTCCTACTTTTTGGCCCTTAATGAAATTTGATGGAAAATCCAATATAGTATATCAAAATGCTATGTATCCACTTTAAAAGCTTCTAACTACTACCAGATGTTGTAATGTTCAGATTGAATACTAAATGGCATTGAATCATTGCAAAAACTTGATAAAAGTGCTCTATCAATAATATAGACCCTTTTTAAATTTTTATACTTCAAAATCCATTTTCATCAAGCTAAATCACGAGCCTAGCTACTCCTTGTGACTCCTTTAGAGACACTTTATATAATTTGATCACCCCATCAAACATTAAGGGTAGATAAGTCAAGATAAATACTATTAAATTCATTGAAAAAAAAATATTTTTTCTGACCCTTGAAGCTCGCCTTGATATGGAAAGGCTCAACTGAAACTTTCATGACTTTACCATTAACTCTCTATCTAATCGTCTACACCATAGATGCTCGAGGGCCCAATGCTAAATAGTTACTTCTAAGTTTTCCTTCTTTGACTTGAGAGGCTTGGGTGTCATCTTGTCTTAGCTTTCCTTGAATAGCCTCAGCTTTGTTGCTATGAAGCTTTGTGTATAATAACTCTTAGGCATTCAATCTACTCAATATGCTTGGCACTAAGCTAGAACTCTTGTTGGACGTGTTGGACTCTACAAGATGTTACCTTTCTACTTAGGATGTGATGGTAACCTTCTTTGTGGTTTTTGATTTTGCAAGCTCAATGCCAGTTGCGGGGCTCTAAAAAGCCCCCATTGCCATGTAGAATGGGTGGTGGTCACCGCCACCACCACACCACCTTCTCCATGTGTTTCCCCCTAATAATACCCAACCCCCTATAAAACCCCCCTCAAAAGTAGTGAGGGCATCTCTCCCCCCCCCACTAGGGAAAAAAAAAACCCCCATGGGGAGAAAAGGATGCCTCAATGCTGCTCGGCATTGAGAAGAGGGAGAGAGAGAGGGAGAGGAAGAAGAAGAGAGAGAGGAGATATAGAGAAGAAGAAGAAGAAGAAGAAGAAGAAGAAGAGGAAGAAGAGAGAGAGAGAGAGAAGAAGAAGAGAAGAAGAAAAAGAAGAAGAAGAAGAGGGAGAGAGAGATCGAGAAGAAAAAAGAGGGAGAGAGAGAGGAGAAGAAGAAGAGAAGAAGAAGAAGAAGAAGAGGGAGAGAGAGAGGGAGAGAGAGAGACTCTCTGAGGGTTCTCCTTCCTCTTCCCCTCCTTCGAGGGCACTTCGAGGGTGATCGCACGCGTTGCTTTTCTCCCCATCTTCCCACAGGTTTAACCCCCATCTTCCCGTGAGTTTAACCCCTGTCTCCCTGCTAGTTTAACCCCATCGCAATCAAAAGGAGTCACCTTGACACACCATTTCTCCGACGAGAGAAAGAGAGAGAGATTCGTAAGTTGAAGGCATGGCCCCAAAATGGAGGGAGACACGCATACCGTAATCCCCCATCCAACAATGGAGCCACCGACCAAGGCATTTCTGTGAATAGGAATACAATGTCAGGTATGGACAATTCATATCCGAATATCGAGGTACTAATTGTCATCTCCGCTATTCATTGAGACATAGGTTATGTCGCCTTGGCATGCGCATGAGTTCATTTTGATAGGAAACCCAAATTTTTTTCAATAGTTAATGAGCTAATAGGGAATTATGGCGTAACTCTTTCTGCAACTAAAGATGACCTTGCATAGATTTATGTATATGGCGTGTTGAGGTTCGCACAAAACCTTGTAGCCAAATACAATCATTGCATCCCAGTGTTATGCAACAAAATCAGATGTAGCATAAGGAGCATATAAGTCTAGTTAAGGGTTATACACATAGACGGTGCATGCATGGGAAAGATTATATGAAACATACATCGATGGTACACAAATTGATCTTGCATTAAAGTCTTGCTAATATCACGAACTATTAGTTCATTGGGATCTTGAAGTTATGCAAAGCTAGTACAAACAACAATCATTAGGATTAAAACTACAATGCCTTGACATCTCTTCGATAGCAACTATGTTTATCGATCCTATTAAGGAAATTGGGCTATGTACAAACTACAATTCCAAGCTTCAAAGGTAAGTGGAGAGCTCTTGGGATTAGGAAACCCCAAGTCAAAGGAAAGACGGGATGTTTCTGTACTTGTTGGGAAGAAGACTAGCTTATCGATCAATGTAAGTGATCAATGGAACTTATGTCTTGTACAGAGTCTGAAACCTTAACATATATGCCTTAGTCGAAATAAGGGCGTGTTAGGTAAATTTTACGTAGAACTGCTCTTGATCCCAAGGGGGAGAGCAAACACGCGATGGAAAGGTTATCGTGACTATTCCTACAATGTTTGGAAAAGGATACCATTGTTTTTGTTGATTGATCAAACAACGTCGTAAATGCTTTTGCATTAAAATGATTGCTCAGATGTGATTTGGATGATTATTCCAAGTGTTTGTGTTTGATGGTAAATGCGTGGTAGGGGTCAGTAATAACAAGTTGCCATGGGGAATAAAGGAATGTTCTCTTGGAAGATGATATTAGGCTGATTGCCTTGATTGTGATTGTTTCTTAATTGGATTAATTAAGGAAGGATATTTTGCACAGATGGATCATCTCCAAGGTCACGCCACGTTTCAACTCGAGAGGGCACTGCTCGATTCACAAGCCGAAGGTCGAGTGGTGAAAAGGCCATCCACGAAAATTGTGTCTCACTCCTAGATCGCTTGGGGTTAGTGGAGCTTTGGACACCCCTTGCAGTGGAGTTGTAGACTGTCGTGAGCCCCATGTCTAGGGCGTTGGAAGATCTTATTCTAAAAACTGGATAGAAATTATGGTGCCATGTGATTTGGACCAGTTACTTCCACAGGGCAAAAGGGGTACTTTTGTTGGAGGGAAGGGGATACATAATTTCTCATGTATGGGCAGGAGACAAAGATTAACTTGAAGATAAGTTAAGGAATTTGTTTTAAACTTGTTTGTCAAAAGAGCTGCTTGCTCTGTATTCGTGTCACTGCTATAACCCTGTTCCCTAAAAGGCTTAATTAAAGAAAGCTGATTTTAAATGTTACCTATAATTGTGGCAGGACCTAATTAGAAAACTAAAGCTATCAAGGAAAGTGGGTGGGCAGAACCCCAACGGGTCTGTCCCACAATAGGGTGGTCCAAGAGAACTAGGAGGCTTCTCACAAGGTTTTTCCAACATTCGATCTTTAGGTATTGTTATGTTAGAACCCTGATTCATGTTGTTTTAGGGGATCGGAATGGGACTATGTCCTATAGGAAGAGAGGTTGAGCAAGGCATCCCTCTCGTTTTCCATTCTCTTTGAACCAAGTGCAGTATGGATTTGCTTTAGATTGGGTATCTCTACGTAAAGTAAGATGTCCAGGACCCGACACTAGAATGCTATCAAAAGACCTTGATCACTAGGGACTCAAGTTTCAAGTCGATCCTAGTGGGTTCGGCCGCAAACGTTTCGTTGTGCAGCGGACTCGGGAAACCCTAGGCGACAAACCCCGTGACATTCCATGGGAGTGTCGGGTGACGATGCTTAGATTCATTTCTCGATGGACCGCTAAAATGTGCTTAGACAAGGCAATAGGCGAGCACGTTACAGCTGGTACTAGAGCAAAACTTCATAATGATGTGTGACTGATTAATGTATGGTTCATAGACATATCTTAAACATGATAACCTAAATGGTATGGTTTGATTGTCAGGCACCTTCTGCACCCATGAATGCTGACATGCAAGAGAAGAAATTCCTTCTCAAGCAAATTAAGGCACCTAAGTTTGGTGGAGAAGGGATAGACGTCGCAGTAGAGGCGGAGATATAGATTGAGTCGATAAATGATTATTTCTTTGCTTCAGGAACTATCGCTACCAATCAAGCAATGATAGCCAAAATTAAGTTAGTTTGCGAGGCTCCAATATGGTGGAAGCAATGGTACAAAGATCAAGGTATTTCAGAAGTTGCTGTTAAGTCGGCTCAGTTGAAAGATACTGTATGTGGACGTTACCTTCCGCTGACCTACTATACTTTGAGGATGAATGAATTCTTCAAGCTAAAGCAGTTGGAATTAACCCTGGAGGCTTACTGCTCAAAGTTTGTGACCCTACTAAAATATGAGCCACCTATGGATATTATGTAGCAAGTATCGAAGTTTTTCCATGGCCTAAACACTCCTCTGAACCACCGTCTAGAAGCAATGTGTCCAATGGACTTGCAAGATACATTACTTTGAGCAAAGCCAATCGTCCAAGAACTTAATTCAGACAATTGTGACAAAGAGGATTCCAGAGAACAGGACAAGAGATGCCACATGTGTGGAGAGATAGGGCACATCCGTAGGAGATGTCCCTACCATCAATGCTTCCATTGCAATGAGCTAGGACATGTCCAAGCCGACTGCCCTGACTTAAGTCCGGAAGACATTGAGCCTCTAAGAAAATGAAGCTACAGAGCCACAGTCTATGGATATATAGAGGAATCAAATGAAGACGAAGACGAAGACCTAGAGCCTACTACACCTTTCCAAGATGATTAGCAATCCTATAAATTTTATGAACATGTAATACAAATTATATTGGGAATAAACCTTGCTCTTGTAACTATAGTTAGCCCGAGTAATATGAGTTGCATCTATGGCCTAGAGCTTGCAAATGATTAGAGATACTCTAGCGAGGAATGGAAGCTATAACTTGCAATGAATTTTCCTTGAGTGTTCTTTTCGACTAATATAGATCAGGTCTTGCCAAAATGACGAAGTTTGGGAGTATTCTTTAATACTACAAGCAAAGCTGATTGACCATGGACCTTAGCCCAGGTCTAAAAAGAGGACAATTCGGAAACAAAGTTTCCGTGATAAAGGATCACTTCAGTTTGCTCAAAGGATCCTAGGACAATTTGGCCTAAATAAGAAAATCCTACCAAGGACGACCAGAAATCTTGTGACTCCAAGTGATAAAGCTTCGCATTGTTTCTATTACAAAGGAGCTAGGTCATTTCAAAAGAGAATGCCCAAAGAACCCTAAACACTGATGCTTCAAGCACCACAACATTGGACATAACCACACCAATTGTCCCAACAGGACTCAAAGAGAACTTGAACTTACAATGAATCAAATTGTACAAGCTCTAATAATCTGAAATATACTAGATACTTAGGAAAAACCTAGAGGACATTCATGAGATATAACTATAATAAATTTTCTCTTATAATCCAGAATCGGATATATCTAATACAATAAGTGGTTGTTTTAAAAGACTGTATGCTTATGAGTAATCACAATGTCTCGACAAATGCCTGATGTGTCCTACCCCATAGGTTCCAGAATGAAATCACCAGTTCCTTCGAGATGAGGACATCTCAAGTTCTCTAAGAGGGAGTGGATGTAATGTTCCGCGGCATACAGAAACCCCCCCTTATTTTTAAATATTCAAATTATTATTATTATTATCCTCCCTCCCCTAGCCACCATCGAACATGTACAAGGAAAGGGAGGAAAAAGACGATGGTGAAGGTGACAGTGACGGCGCGAAAGAAGGGGAAATGATGACGTCAAGGGGGAGATGACGTGATGACATCGGGAGTGAGGGAGTATGCAATGATCAACATGGCCAGAGGAAAGGGAGGAGGCGATGATTGTAGGTGTCATGAATGAGGAGAAGGTCTTGATGATGACAATGATGGAGGGGGAGGCCACATGGCGAAACACCCCCTTGGGCATAACGGCCCAGCTATTGGGCAGCTCCAAAAATCCCCCACTACCATGAGAACAAGTGGTGGTCACCACCACCACCACACCACCTTCTCCCCGCGTTTTCCCCCTAATAATAACCCACCCGCTCCCTATAAAACCCCCCCTTGAAAGCAGCAAGGGCATCTCTCTCTCTCCCCCCCCCAATGGTAACACTCTTTCCCCCACCCCCACTGGGGAAAAAAAACCCCATGGGGAGAAAAGGAGTGCCTGATGCTGCTCGGTAGTGAGAAGAGGAAGAGAGGGAGGGAGAGGAAGAAGAAAAGAGAGAGAAAAAGAAGAAGAAGAAAAGGAAGAAGAGGGAGAGAGAAGAAGAAGAAGAGAAAAAGAAAAAGAAGAAGAAGAGGGGGAGAGAGAGCGAGAAGAAGAAAGAGGGAGAGAGAGAGAGGAGAAGAAGAAGAAGAAGAGGGAGAGAGAGAGGGAGGGAGAGAGAGAGAGACTCTATGAGGATTCTCCTTCCTCTTCCCCTCCTTAGAGGGTCACCACACGTGTTGCTTTTCTCCCCGTCTTCCCGCAAGTTTAACCCCCATCTTCTCATGAGTTTAACCCCCATCTCCCCGCTAGTTGAACCCCATCGCAATCGAAAGGAGTCACTTCGACGAGAGAAAGAGAGAGAGATTCGTAAGTTGAAGGCATGGCCCCAAAATGGAGGGAGACATGCATCAATGGTAATCCCCCATCCAACAATGGATCCACCGGCCACGGCATTTGGTGTGAATAGGAATACAATGTCGGGTATGGATAATTCATATACGAATATCCAGGTACTAGTGGTCATCTCCACTATTCATTGAGACATAGGTTATGTTGCCTTGGCATGTGCATGAGTTCATTTTATTAGGTAACCCGAATTTTTTTTCAATAGTTAATGAGCTCATAGGGAATTATGGGGCAACTCTTTCCGCAACTAAAGATGACCTTGCATAGATTTATGTATATGGTGTGTTGAGGTTCACACAAAACCTTGTAGCCAAATGCAATCATTGCATCCCATTGCTATGCGACAAAATCGTACATAGCATAAAGAGCATATAAGACTACTTAAGGGTTATACACATAGACGGTGCATGCATGGGAAAGATTATATGAAATATACATCGATGGTACACAAATTGATCTTGCATTAAAGTCTTGCTAGTATCACAAACTATTAGTTCATTGGGATCTTGAAGTTATGCAAAGCTAGTATAAATAAAAATCATTAGGATTAAAACTACAATGCCTTGACATCCCTTTGATAGCAACTATGTTTATCGATCCTATTAAGGAATTTGGGCTAGGTACAAACTACAATTCCAAGCTTCAAAGGTAAGTGGAGAGCTCTAGGGATTAGAAAACCCTAAGTCAAAGGAAAGACCGATGTTTCTGTACTTGTTGGGAAGAAGGCTAGCTTATTGATCAATGTAAGTGGTCAATGGAACTTATGTCTTGTACAGAGTCTGAAACCTTAACATATGCCTTAGTCGAAAGAAGGGCGTGCTAGGTAAATTTTACATAGAACCGCTCTTGATCCTAAGGGGAAGAGCAAACATGCGATGGTAAGGTTATCACGACTATTCCTACAATGTTTGGAAAAGGATACCATTGTTTTTGTTGATTGATCAAACAACATCCTAAATGCTCTTGCATTAAAATTATTGTTGGGATGTGATTTGGATGATTATTCCAAGTGTTTGGGTTTGATGGTAAATGCATGGTAGAGGTCAGTAATGACAAGTTGCCATGGGAAATAAAGGAATGTTCTCTTGGAAGATGATATTAGACTAATTGCCTTGATTGTGATTGTTTCTTAATTGGATTAATTAAGGAAGGATATTTTGCATGGGTGGATCATCTCCAAGGTCACGCCACATTTCAACCCGAGATGGCACTGCTCAATTCACGGGCTGAAGGTCGAGTGGTGAAAAGGCCATCCACAGAAATTGTGTCTCACTACTAGATCGCTTGGGGTCAGTGGATCTTTGGACACCCCATGCATCAGAGTTGTAGATTGGCATGAGCCCAATGTTTAGGGCATTGGAAGATCCTATTCTAGATATTGGATAGAATTTATGGTGCCATGTGATTTGGACCAATTACTTTTGCAGGGCAGAAGGGGTAATTCTGTTGGACGAAAGGGGATACATAATTTCTCCTGTATGGGCAGGAGACCCAGGGGCTTCACTATAGATGTTGTATGGTATCACCTAAGTGTAAGGGAGGGGGGTTTTGGGAAGGGAACACTTAAGCGTATACATTAGAGGTAGACCCCTCTTAATTTCCTATATTGAACTTAAATTTAAGGAGGGGATAGAGGGAAAAAAGAAGGGGGGGATGCATTTGATCACCTCTCTCCATAGATTGGTTTCTCCATGGCATACAAGAGACCTTGACAAGTAAGGTTAAAACCCTAAACCCTCACATAGTAGGGTTATTGAACTAATCATAGTGTGGGAGGGGGGAGTTGGCACTCTCTGATGGTTTTGGTAGAGAGATTCAACTACCCTTCTTCCAAAGAGAGCTTGGTGTCCGCTTGGTGTAGTTACTTTAAGTATAAAGGGGTTCAATTCCCCTACTCTCTCTCCTCATGTTGTAAGGGGGCACATGCATTGAAAAACATTGTGACACATACTTCGATGGTATCCAAGTGCCACTACATAAATCACTTTGTGATAAGACCATTTTGATACTTTTAATTGCTTAGGATAATTCCAACTTTTAAAAAGAAAGCTAGCATATGTTCTATGAAGACTTACATTTAAGAAAGGGGATACATAAAAAGTCATACATGTATATATCTTATAAGCCTAAATAGGGGGATATATTAGTCTTACAAGCTTCATAAATATGGGTTTTTTTAGAAGTCCTTGCACGCAAGTGATATGTCTTTTTTACTATGAGTGAACCCCCCGTGGTAGGAGACAAAGATTAACTTGAAGATAAGTTAAGGAATTTGTTTTGAACTTGTTTGTCAAAAGAACTGCTTGCTCTCTATTTGTGTCAGTGCTATAAGTTACGGAAATGAAATTTGTTCCCTAAAAGGCTTAATTAAAGGAAGTTGATTTTAAATGTAACCCATAATTGTGGTAGGACCTAATTAGAAAGCTAAAGTTATCAAGGAAAGTGGGTGGGAAATCCCGATGGGTCAGTCCTATGGTAGGGTGGTCCAAGAGAACTAGGAGGCTTCTCACAAGGTTTTTCCAACATCCAACCTTTAGGTATTGTTAGGTTAGAGCCCCAATTCATGCCGTTTTAGGGGACTGGAATGGGACTATGCCCTATGGGTAGAGAGGTTGAGCAGTGCATCCCTCTCATTTTCCATTCTCTTTGAACCAAGTGCAGTATGGATCTGCTTTGGATTGGGTATCTCTATGTAAAGTAGGATGTCCAAGACCGACACTAGAATGCTATCAAAAGACCTTGACCACTAGGGACTCAATTGTTAGAAATCAAGCTCACCGTCAGTGTGTCTTCATCTATGACCGGCATCTATGACAGCTAGTGTGTACAGCTGTCTACATGTGACTACATTAAATAAGTCGGTAGTCAGTCAGTGACCTGACTAGAGTTAGTCAGTCTAGTCTACATTTACACTAGGTCACTTTATCTTGTAGTGGGTGTGTGCTTTTCACTTTAGTGTGTGGAAATGATGGAATGAGCTTGAGAGCCTGAAGGCTCATGGATATGGTGTCTTTCCCTTTCTCTCTCTCTACTCTTTGAACATGGTATCAGAGCTTCATCCATGAGGCTGTGGGAGAATGGGCATGACAACTTGTAGTGCAAAGGAGATGGAAGTAAGGAATGAGGAAGAAGCTGGACACTTGCAAATGAAGCCATAGTCAAAGGAAGGAATCAGCGTGGATTGTCTCCTGAAAATCATGGACTGCCTCTTGAAAATCAGCAAACTGTGTCTGAAAATCGTGGACTGTCTCCTGAAAAACAACAACTTGTATCTAAAAATCTGTGCCTGCTGATCTGAATGGACAGCAACCTGTATCTGAAAATCTGCGCCTGCTGATCTGAGTGGACAGCAACCTGTGCCTGAAAATCTGCGCCCCCTGGTCTGAAAATCTGCGCTTGCTGATCTGAGTGGACAGCAACCTGTCAATCTTCAGTGGGGCACTTGGACAAGGTTCATAGAGCATGTATGCTCACTATTGAAGGTATTTGAAGTGTGCAAGGAGTAAATGCTTGTGTGGGAGCTCTGTTATGAGCTGGAGTGACAGACACAGACTTGTAATCATTTCTGAACTACTGTAAACATGAATGGACAGCATGCATTCAGTTACTGAGACACAGGAGCCTTGTACTACACTCAGAAGGCATCTTTGGAGCACAAGAATGTGTCAAAGCATGTATACATTGGATCAAATGTCTTGGAGCTGAGATCTCTTGCTCAGAATACTCAGATCTGAAAATCAATGACATGCTGAAAACTGTCATACACAGTCAATGACAGAATACTCAGATCTGAAAATCAATGATAGGCTGAAAACTGTCATACACAGTCAATGACAGAATACTCAGATCTGAAAATCAATGACAGGCTGAAAACTGTCATACACAGTTGCTCAGAATACTCAGATCTGAAAATCAATGACAGGCTGAAAACTGTTATACACAGTCAATGACAAGTACTGTGCATTACTGAAGCAATACAGGTCATCTTGGGGATTCCATCATCTATATGAAGTGGCCTATACATGCTGAATGCATGGAGAATTGAAGCAAGCAATGAGCATCATTGAAAACTGAATTTTGAAGCTGAAATAAATGTAATTACACTGTCCTGGTTAATTACAAACAACTCATGAGGTTTATGCCATTGGTCAATGAAGACAGGTTGTCTATGCCTACTCAGATGCTCATGTATTGAGCTTGCCACTACAAAGTAAATGTATGACATGGTCAAAAGACATTTTGGAGCTGCTTGGAGCTTGGTATGCTGAATTTTGGTTGACTGCAACCTGAAACTGAATTTGTTGACACACTCAGTTTTGGACTTGAAATTGCTGCTGGTTACTTACAGTTTACAGTTTTCAGACTGCATGTATGAACCCTGGCAGTGAGGTTACATAAGCTTAAGCTGAAGCAAACACATAGCTTATGTATTGACAGTTATATCTACAGTTGAGACCACTTGTTGAGGGTTGTTTTGGGGTGTCAGTGGGCTGAAATACCCTGGTTTTTTTCTACAATTTAGTGCAGAAAACTGTCATAAACTGTTACGGACTGAACTTAGTCAGTCATACTTATTGGACTGCAGGGAGTCAGGCACTTGATAGACAGTCTATTGCATCATGGCTAATGCACATGGGACTGACAATATCACTCAGATAGTTGGAGAGAAGTTGGATAATAAGAACTTTACATTATGGAAATTCAGAATGAAAAACTTTCTGGTTGGCAGAGGTTATTGGGATTTATGTACAGGAGATGAAGTTGCTCCTGAGTTGTCTGCACACAATCCAACAAATGAACAGAAAAGAGCCTACATGCTATGGAATGAAAGAGCATGCAAGGTGCTGCATTGGTTTTCCTTATGCATATCTGATGCTATGGTAATTCAAATCACTGGATGTGAGACTCCGAAGGATGCTTGGGACATACTGATGAAAAATTATGGAACCATGACACATGCAAGAAAGATCCAGTTGAAACAGTAGTTCAACAACATGTCTAGGAATGGCAAGAGCATCCAGATGTATACCATGGAGATTAAGACCATAGCTGATTAACTTGCTACTATTGGCTCAAGTGTATCAGAAGATGATATGATTGCTGTTGCTTTGAATGGCTTAGGCAAAGAGTATAAAGCTTTTGACACTTCCATTTCTGTCAGAGAAGAGCCCCCTAGCTGGAAAGAGCTAGTTGCTTTGTTGCTGCATGAGGAAGTCAAACTTGGTTTGAATACAGGTTCTAGCGCATCTCAGAGTAGAGACACTGTGTTGTACTCTAGCCAGCGTGGCAGAGGATCTAGAGGTCGTGGTTCATTTCAAGGTCGTGGTGACACTCGTAATATTTATGGACAGTAGCAACAGCAGAGTAATTGGCATGGTGCAAATACACAAGGCCAGCGTGGATCTGGTGGGTTTAGAGGCAGGGGGAGATCACCCCGAGGTAGAGGTGGTGGTTCTGGTTCATGGCAGTCATCTGATCAGTCCAACAGGGACAAGGATTGCCATTATTGTGGCCGGTATGGGCATATTGCAAAGGATTGTTACAAGAAGCAAGGAGATATGAAGACAAAAGGGAAATAGCATGGGCATTATGCATCCTCTAGTGGTGGTCAAGATGATCAGGTTGATAGACTATTTGCCATGCAGCATGTGTCCAAGACTGTGTCAAACCACATGACCCCACATGGAGAGTGGTTTGATGAGATGGTTGCAGGTACACATGGTCATGTATGTACTAGGGATGATACCCAACATGACATAAAGCATAAATGGATTGTTCCATTGATGATGCCTGATGGCAAGAAGAAAGGCCTGCATGATGTCTTACATGTACTGACCATAACAAAGAATTTGTTGTCTGTGGGTCAAATGGTAGAACAGAATCTGCAAGTGAGGTTTAACAAGGATGGATGTTTCATTGAGGAGTATGGAAATGGCTGCAAGCTAATTGCCAAGGGCAGAAGGGATGGCAGGATGTTTACTTTGGAAGCGACCATTCCTGAACTTAAAGCAGCCATGTTTGCACATGATGAGAGTGCCATTCGGGATGTAGAGATTTGGCACAAGCGGATTGGACATGTCAATGTACAAAAGCTGAAATCTATGCAGCAGAAAGAAGTAGTACTTGGATTACCTAAATTCAAGTATAATGATTTTGGTCATGTATGCCCTACATGTCAGTTTGGGAAGCAGGCATGGTTTCCTTTCATGAGACATGTAAAAAACAGCACTAGGCCTTTACAGTTGGTACATTCTAATGTTTGGGGTCCTTCACATAATGCTTCCTTTGGCAGTGCACGATATTATGTCTCATTTATTGATGATTTCAGCAGGTACACTTAGCTTTATATCTTGAAACATAAGGATGATGTGTTTGATGCATTCAAAGACTTCAAGAAACATGTTGAAAATGAATTGGGCTGTTACATATCATGTTTGAGATCAGATGGAGGAGGTGAATATGTCTCAAACTACTTTGACAGGTATCTTGCTAAACATGGGATCAGAAGACAGCTCACATGTAGTTATACACCGCAGCAAAACGATGTTGCAGAGAGGAAAAACAGGGTTTTGATGGAGTCAGCTAGAGCTATGCTGAATGAAAAATGTCTGCCAAATGGTTATTGGGCTCAAGCAGTGGTGACTGCTGTATATGTGCTAAATCGAACCCCTACAGCAGGGATTCATGAGGTCACTCCGTATGAACGGCTGTATGGTCATAAACCTGATATTTCACACTTGAAGGTATTTGGCAGCATTGCATATGTGCATATACCGGATGAGAAGAGGAAGAAATTGGATCCTAAGGTAGTGAAAAGTGTGTTTATTGGATATGCACAGGAACGGAAAGCTTATAAGTGTTATGTACCTTCTACGCATGAGACACTCATAAGCAGAGATGTGGTATTTGATGAGTTAGCATCTTGGTATGGGAATCCTGTTGCAGTGCCTACTGATGGCTCACCCAGTATGAGTCATGTTGAAAATACTCCTGCAGAGAGTACTTCCATGACTGGTCAGACAGGTGATGTATCATCTACAGTGAGTCCTTGGACAGGATGATTACGGAGTCGCACTACTGCATCCACTAACACGGATATGTCAGTGAGGGGGAGAACAGATAAGGGAAAAGAAAAAGTTTTTGAAGATGTAACATGTCCACTCATTGCATGTTATGATTCATCTAGCAGTGACAGCTTAGACAGTGAATTGGGGATTCCGTCTGTTATGACGCCAGGTGCTAGGCAGAGCCGTTATGTGCCGCCTCATGAGAGACAAGCTCACAGTGAGCCACAACTCAGGAGATCAGAGAGGGTCAGACGACCTGTTGACAGGTATACTTACACTGGATATTTAGCCCGTCATTATGCTTATATGACGAAAGTAACAGGTTTTAGAGAACCAAGTAAGTTTTATGAGGCAGTTTCAGATGAGAATTGGCGTGCTGCTATGGATGAGGAATATTTAGCTTTGGCTGAAAATTGTACATGGGATTTGGTACAGTTGCCTGAGGGCAAAACACCTATTGGATGAAAGTGGGTGTATAAGGTAAAATGTAAATCAGATGGATCATTGGAAAGATATAAGGCCAGGCTGTTTGCAAAAGGGTATGCGCAGGAGTATGGTCTTGATTATGAGGAGACTTTCAGCCCTGTAGCAAAGATGGCTACAGTTAGAACTGTGATTGCTTTGGCAGTAGCTAGAGGTTGGAAACTATGGCAGATGGATGTAAAGAATGCATTTCTCAATGGAGAATTACATGAAGAGGTTTACATGGAACAGCCTGAAGGCTATGTACATCCAGAATTTCCAGCACATGTATGTCGGCTAAAAAAGGCATTATATGGGCTGAAACAGGCACCCAGAGCATGGAATGCTCGCATCAGCAGTTATTTACAGCACCATGGTTTTCGATTGGGAGATGCTGATCATAGTCTGTTTGCGAAGAAGACAGATAGTGGCTATGTTTTTCTAGTTGTCTATGTTGATGACTTAATCATTACAGGAGATGATAAAAATGGGATTGTAGAAATAAAGACATGTTTACAGGCTGAGTTTAAGGTCAAGGATCTTGGAGAGCTGAAATATTTTTTGGGGATTGAGGTTGACTCTACACCTCGAGGCATATGGCTGCTACAGAAGCAGTATGCTCATGACATGTTACAGAAATATGGTATGGCTGATTGCAAGCCTATGGATACGCCTTTGGAGCAGAATGTCAAGCTGCAGATTGATGTTGGGACAGAGATTGAGAATGTTACTATGTACAGACAGATGGTAGGCAGCTTGATCTATCTCACGATCACTAGACTTGACTTGAGTTATGCTGTGGGGCTGATCAGTCAGTTCATGTAGAAGCCTCGCAGACCACACTTGGATGCAGTCAGAAGAATTCTGAGATATGTAAAGGATACCACAGATCATGGGCTGTTTTATGCATATGGAAAAACCCTTGACTTGATGGGGTACACTGATGCTGACTGGGCTGGTTGCACATATGACAGGAGGTCAACCAGTGGCTATGCATTTGGATTGGGTAGTAGCATGATCAGTTGGCAGAGTAAGAAACAGCCTATAGTTGCATTGTCCAGTACGGAAGCAGAGTATTGTGGTGCGGCCTTAGCGGCCTGTGAAGCTAAGTGGTTATAGAAGTTACTGAATGACTTGGGAGTACACTTGGACAGCAAAGTCAAGCTGTACTGTGACAATTTGAGCAGTGTTATGTTAGCAAGCAATCCTGTTTATCATGCAAGATCAAAACACATTGAGATTCACTACCATTTCATTAGGGAAATGGTTTTAGCAGATCAGATTGACTTGGAGCATGTGAAGACTGAAGACCAGGTAGCAGACATCTTTACCAAATCACTTGGTAAAGATAAGTTCATTCACTTTAGACAGCTACTTGGAGTGATGCAGATGATTTGAGTTTTGTTTTTGAGCTTTGAGGGGGAGTGTTAGAAATCAAGCTCACCGTCAGTGTGCCTTCATCTATGACCGGCATCTATGATAGCTAGTGTGTACAGCTGTCTACATGTGACTACATTAAATAAGTCGGGTTAGTAGTCAGTCAGTGACCTGACTAGAGTTAGTTAGTCTAGTCTACATTTACACTAGGTCACTTTATCTTGTAGTGGGTGTGTGCTTTTCACTTTAGTGTATGGAAATGATGGAATGAGCTTGAGAGCCTGAAGGCTCATGGATATGGTGTCTTTCCCTTTCTCTCTCTACTCTTTGAACATCAATTTTCAGGTCGATCCTAGTGGGTTCGGCCACAAACATTCCGTTGCGCGGAGGACTCGGGAAACCCTAGGCAACAAACCCCGTGACATTCCATAGGAGTGTCGGGCAACGACGCTTAGATTTATTTCTGAATGGATTGCTAAAACGTGCTTGGCCAATAGGCAGGCACGTTACAATAGCCATATAATGTGCCACAACACCAACTGCAAATGCAATATTTGGACAAGTGCCTATCGTGGCATACATAAGGTTGCCCATAGTGACTATGGATGCATAGGGAATCTTGGCCATCTCAGCCCTCTCCTCATGTGTCTATGGACAATCGGCCTATGATACCTTCACATGGGAAGGCAATGGACAACCAATAGGCTTTACATCCTTCATATGAAAGCGCTCAAGGACTTTATGGATATGCTCATTTTGTGACAAATAGAGTAGTCCTTAAAACCTATCACGCGTAATGTGTATACCAATCATATAAGAGATCTATCCCAGATATTTCATCTCAAAACTCTTTTTGAGCTAAGCCTTAAGAGAATCTAACTCATTTTGAGCTTTCCCTGCTAAAAGCATGTCATCCACATAGAGTACCAAAATCAGCAAATGAACCACTACAAACTTTCTTCGTGTACAAGCATGGATCCGTAACACTACGGCTATAGCCCTATGACTGCATGAATGTATCAAATTTGTGGTACCATTTCTTAAGTGCCTACTTCAAGTCATAAAGACTCTTCCTCAATTTGCACACTAGGTGTTCCAGGCCAGGCTCTGCAAAGCCCTTAGGTTGCTCCATGTATATCTCATCATGCAAGTCCCCATGTAAGAAAGTCGTCTTAACATCTAACTGATACAAGTCCAAGTCAAGCTATGCAACCAAAGCCAAGACTAAGCATAGGGTAGTCATCTTAACCACAGGAGATAAGACCTCATCAAAGTCAACACCATGCTCATGCTTAAAACCCTTTGCTACCAATTGGGCCTTATATGCAGGCCTGGGATGCCCAGGGGTACTTTTCAACTCGTACACCCAGTTGCAAGGCAAAGTCCTCTTGCCACTTGGCAAGGATACCAAATCCCACATACAATTCTTATGCAATGAGACAATCTCAGACTACATAGCCCTCTCATCATCCCTTCGCATAGCCTCATCATAGGTGAGAGGCTCTTCTGCATCATCTATAACTAATACATAATCAATGGAGGGCTCATAGCGGTCAGGAGTTTGTATATCTCTAGTGGAACACCTCAATTCAGGCTGTGTTGCCTATCCAACATCCTACCTAACATTCCGGCCATGAGGATCGGTTGCTGGTGCAAGCTATCTAACTAGCTGTCTGGGAGCAAGGGGCTGCTCCTTAAAGATAACCCCACGTATCTCAACAACTTTCTCAAGATGCATATGCATTTTTTCCTCATGGAACACAACATCATGGCTGTGGATCACTTTTCGTGCCCACAGATCCCAAAGATGATATCCCATCTCACCTACATCTCCATAGCCAAGAAAAATGCATTTCATACTTTTAGGATCTAGTTTATTGCATTTGTCCTTGGGCACATGGTAGAAGGCCTCACATCCAAAGACACACAAATTAGCGTATGAGGAAGACTTTCCTGTCCTCCATACCTTCTCTGTAACCTGGAAGTCAATACCACTGCAAGGTGACCTATTAATGAGATACAAGGTAGTAGAGACTGCCTTAGCCCAAAAATATTGTGGTAAGCTTGCTTGGCTAAGCATACTACAGAACCTTTCTTGGATAGTCCTATTTATACACTCAGTTGCCATACCATTCTAGGGAGGGGCCTAAGGGGCGGTCAACTAACACTTAATACCTTGCTCGTCACAAAATTTCTCAAAGGAACATGAGACGTACTCACCCTCATTTTCGGTCCTTAAGCATTTCCAGATTGGTTCTCTACTAAAGCAAGCCAACATTGAAAGACTACCAAGACATCAAATTTCTACTTTATGGAATAAGCCCAAACCTTAATGAATATCAATAAATGTGAGAAAGTACTTCGCACCCCCTAATGACTAACATGGCATGGGTCCATGTACATCTGAATGCATAAGATCCAAAGGCTCACACATGCATGGAATACCAGAATTTTTATGTGAATTCCTAATCTGGTTGCCATATAAACAATGATCACATGACTCAAAATGCGAGTAGTCAAAAGGCAAAAGATACTACAAAGCACTAAGCATTTTCATTCCTTTAAGAGACATATGCCCAAGATGAGCATGCCAAAGAGATACATGTGGAATAGAATCCACTGACAAAACATGGTCTCAATAGTACCAGATACAACCAAGGGGCAGAGGCTGCTAGACTTGGCACCTCTTGCAAGGACAAGCCTACCACAAGTTATTTTCCATGCAAAATCACCAAAGCATATATGATAACCTGCATCATCAAGCTGCCTAGAAAACATAAGGCTTTTAGTCAAGGTGGGTATATGACATACATTATGAAAAACAAAAGTGCTACCAGAGGAGGAAAACTATAGAGTGATATCATTAATGCAAACAATAGCAGGAGACCGATCATCACCTAAGCACACAGTACCAAATACACTGTGATAGGTATGAAACCACTCACAGTAGGGAGTCACGTGAAAAGTCGCACCCAAATCCAAGAGCTAACACTGTGTATGCATAGATTGAGCCTCGATCATGAGCCTCGATCAACTAAGAGGCATCACATGACGAGGCTGCTAATATGTAATCACCATTAGACTCCTCACATTGCATGACATGTATCTCCTTAATCTTTACGTTGGACTTTGCAAGTATAATACTGCAATAATTGGATTTCTCCTACACTTCTTCTTTCCCCTTTTCTTTGCACTTATCATCGCACATATTATGGAACTGCAGCCGTATGTGTCTTGCTTTCCCACAATAATGGCATGTAAGATGAGACTTACATCCATGGGACTTGCTGCATCCACATGACTTAGACTGGGACTTCTGAGAGTCCTTCCCATTATGATCATTATCTTTGTTGCCACTTATGACACCTCTAATGGATAAAGCATGTGAACTACGGGAAGTATCATTGTTTTTCATGTTAATTTCTTTAGTCTCAAAAGAGCACTCTCTATATCTTTCAATTTCAGCCCATCAAGTTTGGACATATAGACCACAGTGCAAAATACATCCCAAGACTCAGGTAAAGTGCCAAGCAGAAACAAAGGATGCAGATTATCTTGAAATTCAATACCCTGTTGAAGTAGATTCTTCATGATAGAATGAAATTGGCTAAAGTGAGTAGACAATGGGGTCCCCTCCTTCATGCAGAGATCCATCAACTATCTAAGCCAATACATTTGCGAAGCAGGGCTCTTCTTTGCATAAAGTTTCTTAATCTTTTCCCATAGATTCCATGCACTTTGATCTTCATCTTCAACAACATTATTGTGGACCTCTTTAAAGAGTGATAAAATGATAGTGGACTTGCATAGGGCATCTAAATCAGCCCAGTCATCATCATCCATGTTCTCAAGTTTAATACCTTTGTTTTTTAGTGGCTTAATCTATAATTTCTACACCAAAATCTACCATATTTGAAACTTCTAATAGCCATAGTTGGTGCCATCCAACTTGGCAATGTTAAACAAAGCTATATTTTGAGATGACCAGCCATAACGAGTCAAATAGAGGAATAATATATAGAAAACAACTTGATGTAATTAGTAGTAAACATGCCAAAACCACTGCTAAAGCAAGTTGAAAATAAGAGAAACTGCTAAAATGATTAGTTATCCACCAAATAGTATCAAAAGTACATCAAAATGACATGATTAAGCTCAATAAATACATCACAGTTTGCTTAAAATAGTTTGTTATAATAAATTACAATAGTGAGAAAAAGAGAGCAAACAATGAGCTAATAGTGATCCAAAGTCAAGTATGACTGCCAAGTCAGATCCTGCATGAAGCGGGCTTGTAACAAACACTGTAGCAACCAAGAACCATGAGCCAAACACCCAAATATGTCAGAGCAATTGATGTCAGTAGAAGGATACATGCCCTATCATAAAGAACTTGGAGAGTAAGCCAAGCTAGATGTATGCCTAACTCATAGGACTTGACAAAGGTCGGTTTATGCTAAAAGAGAAGACAAATCAAATTAGCCCAAAAGCATCCAATGTAGAAAAGTATCTATCAAGAGCATAGACATGTAAGAGATCCCAGTCTCATCTACTCAAGAAGCTCAACTGCATAAACCACAAGCTCTGCAATATCTAGAGATAGCATGAAGCTCCCACTGGCAGAAAGATCAATGTCAATCAAGAAACCAAGCTCAAAGATAGCATGTGAATACATAAGGCATCATGGAGCCAAGACCGTATATCAATAGAGCATCCAAAGCAAGGGATCAGTCAAGCATAATGTATAACATCTAATACATCATGTAACAGTCAATGTCAAATCTCTGACAATCCAAATAAGCATCCAAGAGCTCCAAAGTATGTAAATGAATGCCCAACTGAAGCTCCAAGTGCAATGAAACACAGACAATGTAAGGAGCATGCATTTCTAACATATGCATCAAAGCATGTACCGAAAGGGTCAAGCATAGGCCATAGGCATAATGGTTGTCACAAAGCATGGCACTATAGACCAATGCCAATCAAATGCAAACCAAGACAGAGCTTGATCAAAGCTCAAAAGGCATTTGAAAGCAATACAAGACATGTGCCAACCTCTGTATATATTTGTGTAGTCATATGAGTCACCCGGGAAGCATGTGTGACCAATATATAGAGCATATATTGACC
This sequence comes from Lygodium microphyllum, assembly GCF_053477565.2. Taxonomy (NCBI): domain Eukaryota; kingdom Viridiplantae; phylum Streptophyta; class Polypodiopsida; order Schizaeales; family Lygodiaceae; genus Lygodium; species Lygodium microphyllum. The sequence continues at coordinate 9,714,016 of NC_141147.1, read as the reverse complement.
AAATAGGCTTTAGCCTTGGTTATTATAGCAATAAATTCACTATCAAATCTAAGTAAATCAATCCTCAAATCAAGCTCAAAGCCACCTCATATCATGGGTATATGATATACCAATGTACTAGCATCAATGGTACACATCAATAGTGCATATAGAATACCCAATTCATAGCCAAAAACAATAGGCATATAAAATCCCTATTACAAGAGGTTTAGCCTTGCTATATATAGTGATGAATACACTGTCAAAAAACCAAGCTATTTCAATACCAAAATTAGCTCCAAATCCAATCCATAACATGGGCATAGCATTCCCATACAAGTAAACATCACTCCACCCAGCATAACCGAGCACCATAAGACCAACAAAGCTGACCATAGAAGCATCAAATAGAGTGCTACCCTATATTTCCAGCCAACAAACCTCAACCAAAACAAAGTAAATGAAGTGGTTAAATTAGTCTAAAATCAACTCCAAGCAATAACATAGCATCGCCGAATATATAAGCATTAATCGGGCATCATCCAACTAATGGCAATGAGCGTAGACATCAAAGATAAGTGTTGCCCTATTTTATGACAACCTGTGGACTATTATAACAATCCAAAACTAAAGCTTATCAAATCAAATGGCAAGAGTGGAAGGATTAATACCAAGCATCAAAACCAAGTGTATAAGTGCTTCTATAGCTGCCTAATGAAGAAGATACGTTGTAGGAGACGAAAAATGTGAGTTGCTGGTAAAAAGAGGGCCTATTCCACACAATGTGATGTTGCATCATCAATGTGAGGGCTATGGGGGGACTACTCCAACTTGGTAGAGAATGCTCAAAGAGTACCCAAGAAGAATGCAATCGATAGGAAGCTCGAACGGAGTGGCTATGATTGCCAACAAAGAGATGACTACTATAGGTATTTGGATGAAAGCTGAGAGTGTGCCGGCTTGAGCTAGCAAAAAACAAGGCTCTGATACCTATTGAAGGGAGGTGAGCCTTGAAGTGGAAGCATGAGTGGGAGCAACAACTATGGTGGAAGGAGCAAGAGCAAGAGAAAGAGACACACACAATGTGGGAACTCCAACAATCATAATGTGTGAATGGCCTTCCCCTTATTCAAATGTCACTGAAAGAATAAAGAATGAAGTGCCAGTGATATGCGCCCACCACCTGCAATGTGCATGCGTGGGTATTGTCAATGTAGTAGTACACGGGCAACTAGGCAAAGGTGCCTTTACCCCTAACAAGAACGTGGGCCAAGACATAGATCATAGGAAATGCACCAAATTTTTGAAAACTTCCTATGTCCAAAAGAATAGTGGCATAGTGACAATCAAACAAGGAGATGCCACTAGGAGGGTGGAAGTCAAACTTAGCTCAAAGGTCGTGAAGAAGGCCTTAGGGTTAGTGGACAAGCCAAAAAAGAGGCTAAAGAGAGATATCTATGGGATGTTAGGAATGGATAAGAAGAAAGTTAACACGAATAACAAAAATCAGCTTAGCTAATATTCTCGAGCCCATCATTAGATTGCAAGTGAAGATGGTCCATACTCTCTTCTCAAGTCAAAGATATAACACCTTATGAATAGAATAGGAGTGCCCTTACTTGAAAGCCTTGTAGAAAATGAATTGGATGAGATGAATGGAATGTGTATGTCCAAAAAACAATCTAGGCATTGAAAAAGGTACTATCAACAACTCTAAGGGCAACATAGGAGAGTCTCCAAGTACAACAATGGAATCAAAGAGAAAAAAATATGCATCCAAGGCATCGATCATAGGGTTTAGAGGGATGCTAATTGACAACCATAATACATGAAGCCACGAGGGAGCTGGAAAGAGAAGGAGTAGTGGAGAAGACCCTTGAACGATTGCCAACCCAAGAAGAGCATCACTCTCCCACTCTAGTGAACCCTCCTACTTCATTCTCAATAGGAAATTTAGGAGAAGAAAATTTCAATAGAGTTTAGAAAAAGACAGAGGCAAAACAAGCTACTAAGAAGAGAGAAGCTAACCACCTAACTCAATAGCAAGAAACTTCAAGCATGAGGATGGTTAGTGAATAAGGGGAGCATGGTTCTACGCCATCAAGCTAAGGAGAAAGAAGAAGAATTGTGTTGAGAATTCCAAGCTTAAAGATCAGAGCCACAGTAGAAGGGGATAGAGACCTAGAAGTCATCCGAGCATAATCAAGGAGATTGGAAGAAGAACACAAAAAGAAATAGGAGGTAAAGAGTGCAATATTTGACTATTTATTAGGCACTTCCTTTGACCAAAAAAGTGTTCATTGAGCACTTGAGGAAGCAACAGAAGATGAGTCAAAAAGATCCAAAAAAGAAAGCAAAAAGAAATAAGAGGAAGAAGATGAGCACTCGTGGAGAGCAGAAGAGGAGCCAAAAAGATCCGAAGAAGAACACAAAAAGAAATAGGAGGAGGAGGAAGAGAGACTAAGATGAGAGGAGGAGGAGTAGGTGGCCATGGCTATCAAAAGATCAATGGAGAAACCCTCTCGATATCAGGAGCTAGCCATGATGAGCCCTACATGTGAGAATGTTGCTGTAGAGGAGGCCAAGCAAAGACTACTGGTGGAAAGGAATGGAAAGGCACCCATGCATGCAATCCCACCAGTCTTGGCCCTGACAATCACCCTAGCACAAGAAGCCACAAAAGTGGTGGTTAATGAAAGCAACATAATGGAATGGGTGCAAATCTATTGGGCAAAGTACAAGAGCTAACACCTACATCATCAAAAGGAGTCTGAATGGTCAGAACCAAGAGACAGATAATAACAAATGCAAAATCCTACCAAGGTCCAAAGATGCCAAGACTGAAAGTATCTACCACTTTAGTACTATCAACAACACGAAAGATAGAAGAATATGATGAGCTAGTGAAAGAGCTCAAGAGCCAATGTGAGCTTATGAATGAGGAAAGAAAATGCTCATCGATCTAAAAGTAGAAAAGGAGGCCTTCATAAAAATTTGACTAGAGAAAATGAGACAAATGACAATATGTACCAGGGAGGTGACAGCTCTGAAAGAGGCCCTGAAGGCAAGACAAAGTGAAGAAAATCTAAAATACCTATATGAAGAAGAAAGGAAAAGCCATATGGCTTTAGATCAATTGTGTGCCTTGAACTCAAAGGAAAATAAAAGTATGGAGTTAGAGAACAAGGAGTTGAAACAAGAGTTGCATGCTACAAAGATGTAGAAAGATAAAGAGACCATGATGAAGATGGCTTTGTATAATCAACTTCACATAGCACTCCATGAGTAGGCCATCTTAAGGGAATAGGTAGATTGTCAAAATCAAGAGAAGAAACAAATGAGTACATTATGCCAAGAGCAAGAGCAAGGAATCACACCCTTGCACAATACCAAAACCAAGGATTGGAGCAAATGAAAGGGAAGGTGGAAGAATGGGCAACTAAAAATGATAACAATATTAAATATTTAGCTTACTGGCTAGCACATTTAGAGAGAAAACACATTATGGCAAAAATCAAAGTTAGAGTTGTGGAGACAGGGATGCTTATGTGGCAAAAAGCCTTCTTAAACACGGTACTAAATGTCACCCAGACAAGAGAGGAATATACAATTGATGAACTCAAAAGGAAGTTAGAGCCAATAAGGAGAGCACTTAAACATGGACTCCGTGCTAAGGCACCCAAACCTAGTGCAAGCTTAGGCGTGGAGGAACAAAGAGCTCATTTGATCACAGCTAGACTATCCATGTAGAAACTTGAATTGCTAGGGTTTGGAGAGCAAGAGCAGTAAACACAGACTCCCCCTAAGGATCTAAGAGATCCAATACACAAAGAGGGGCAAGAATTTGAGCAAGACCATGATGAGGAAGAGCAGCCACATGAACCAAGTCCCCCCCCACTGCAAACACAAGCACAAACAAAAGAGCAAGGTGAGGAAACCATACCCCTTGAGAGAATGGTGAAAATGAGGAACAAGCGGAGAGAACAGGGGGAGCTAAGAAAATTCCAAGCCAAGCTACAACAAGTTTCTAATGTGGCCATTCATCAAGGAGAGGAATGCTATCATGTGAATTGGAACCAAGAACTTGTAGTGTGGGAGTAGTGGGATAATTGCAATCAATCCTTTGAATTTGCATTCACCTTTCCTCAAACACTGGCCAGAGTGTTATCTCCAACGATAGTGGAGGAAGTGATAAAGCTCTCAGCAAGGGTGGGGAAGTGATGGTTGAAGGAGAGAATTAGGCATCCCACAAGGTGGCAATGGGAGCCTATAGACTATTGGGAGGATAAGATGATGGAGGTGCCTAGGAAAGTGGAGGGGTATAAAGCACAACCAAAGTGTCGAAGCAATATTTGGGACTCTAACTTAGATGCCTAGATGGCATTCTATAACACACTACCATGTGAGAGAAATAATCCTACCTATATGCCCTATCCGCAGAGAATTGGAACTTGGAGATGCATGGTAGGTACGATTTTCCTAAGATCTACAATTTAAATGCTGCATCTTCGAAGGATTACATAACCTTCATAAAGAGAAACCTCCGCCCATCCATAGCATGCTTCCTCAAGGAATTCTCTTCTTGCTCAGATCCTGCCTTCATCACCACTTGTAATTATCTCCAACTCTTGAGGATCTTACTAAAACAAAAGCCTATTGCAAAGAAAGAGTGGTTACCGCCCCTCTTCTTTGACATTAATATAGAGATACATAGCTATGCAATGACTAGCCTCATGATGAGAGCCACCCTCATGCCAACATTTTGTACGAGCTTATTAGAATATATGAGCAATAGTAGATAGACTGGGTGCAACCACCTATTTTTGTCCACCACACCCCTCAATGTAAGAATCAACTTGAAGGGCTATATGCAAAGCCAACCTTTCCCAAGAAAATTCCTCACACCTCCATGCAGCTTGGCCCCTACCCATGAACAAGATTAGACAGTCCCAAGGCAAGAGGAAGAGGGAGCACAAATGTGCACTAAGGAAAATTTGAAGACACAAAGTGTAGGAAAAAATTCTAAATGTAAGAGGGAGGCATATAAGAATAAGCACACCTTAATGTTTTTGCAAAAAGAGAACCAAGCGGATTATAATTTATTTTTGTAAAAGAGCATTGGGCTCTCTCCTATGGAAGTTATAAAGAATAAGAGGCATGCGTTAAGGCCACGCTATAATAGGAAAGAAGGAAGGAAAAGAGTGGAGGAATGGACAAAGGCCTCATACAAAAAAGGGGATGGACGCTCAAGGAGAAGGTAGGGCATGTATAAATGTCAAAAAGTAAATGAGGAAGCTTATTATTTATCGGGACCTAAAATGGGCCTCTGTTACTTACCTAAAACCACCCCGCACAACCTCATGGCCAAGAGCATCTAAAAACTTTGCATTTGTACAAATTTGTAGTCCAACAAATAATTATTTTCCCACTCCTCAGAGGGAGTCCCTAAACATATTGGTGCTATACACCATGTAGCACACACACAGGAAGCACCCCTTGGTTGATCACTGCAGTTCCACTATGGCTCTCCTACACCTCGAGGATTGGCCCCAAGATGCATCATGACATAAAACACATTTGAAAAAAAGTCCTCTCTTTCAATTAAATGATCCATAAGATGATAGATAAACCTCACCAAATAACTCCCAAGGAACCAAATATCTAGCCCTACATCTTAGGATACCTCACATTCTCAACGTCGATCATCACTCATACAAACAAGTGCTATACATCTAGGATATGATACCATATGATGCATCAATGCAAGTGTGTATATATGACTATCATACTCAAACAAATATTCATTGAAAATCAACAATGTAGAATTTTTTTTGAAAAAGCTGTGGTATCACGATTGGTTAAAGGGTTGTTATCCATGTCCATGACTCCGTTAGTGACTCTTGTGCTCGCAACTCCAATTGTTGCTTCCATGTTAGTAGGGTCATTCACGATTTTTGATTTTGAATTCTTTTTCTTTGGGGCCATGAGACAGAAATATGATTCGTAGAAGAAGAAGAACACGATAGTAATACCGGCTAGCAAAGGTGTAAGACTCATGATGATGATGATGGTTATTGCTGGATTCAATGATGTAGGCCTTGCGGATGGTTCTTCTTGCTTCGTGGAGAGCAATACTTTTCTCTCTCTCACCTTGGCATGCAAGGGTAAGAACAAGAGTAGCTCTTTCTCTAGTATAGAGCAAGAGTGAGAGAATAGGTATGATCTCTCTCTAGTAGACGGAATAGGGATGAGAGTAGAGGTATGACTTCTAACTGCATTGATAGAATAGGATAAAGTTCTTCAGTGTCTTCTCTTCTCAGATTAGAGTAGAAGAGGATGAGAGACCTTCAGCGTACCCCCTTCCTTGGGTTGAATGGAATGATGTCTCTTCATCTCGCAGAATAGAGACTCCTCCTTCCTGATCGTCGTCTCATCCTCATTAAGATTGCTCTTGTCCCCCTCCATGGTCATCCCCAAGCCCTCAATTTATAGTTTTGCAAGGGGGGGTAAAAGAGAGGACGCTTGCTTTTTAACATTTTTCGATTACATCATCAATGATAAAGAGAGAACACTTTCTTTTAGCGCTTTTGATGGCATCATTGATGACGTCAGAGAGGGAGCTCTATTTTTGTAGCGTGAAGATAAAAATGGGCGGTCGTCACTCCAAGGCTTACAATTAAGGCGGAAACCAAGGCATAGACCTTGGCATACTTGGCAACTAGCTACAAGGGCTTCATTGGTGCCATTGGGTGTGCATGAGAAGCTCCCACTAGCTTGTAGGAAAATCTTCCCGAGAGGTCACCCATCCCGGCAGTGTCATCACCCACTGCACTTAACTGCTAAGTGACTATCCACTAGGCTAGTTCTTTTTTTTGTTCTATGCTACAAGCACAATTTTAATAAGCTAGTCTTGGGAGGGTCTCCCAAGGTCCATTTAATGGCAACTTGCTTCTTAAGTAGGTCAATGAGGGTGTAGCAATCAATGCATAATTCTTGATAAAGACCCAATACTAGCCTGTTAAACCCAAAAAGCTACGGACTTTGCTTACATTGGTTGGAGGCGGCCAATCTTGTACATCCTTGACGTTGGCCAGGATCTACTGAAATTCCCTCAGCTGAAACTATAAACCCTAAATACTCGATTTTCTTCTTGAAGTACACATGCTTTTTCTTCTTAGCATACAGCTTGTGAGTCTGCATTGTCTCATGTACTGTCTGCAGTTGTGACTCACGACTTCATCCTTGGAATATGTTAAGATGTCGTCAAAGAATACAAGGAAAAAATCATCAAGATAAGGTTTGAGTATATCTTGCATTAATTTGTTGAAGGTACCAGGGGCATTTGTTAATCCAAATGACATTATGATAAACTCATAATGACCATGCCTTGTGCTAAAAGCAGTTTTTGGGATATCTTCTTGCTTGATTCTGATCTGGTAATACCCTGATCTGAGATCAATCTTGGAGAAAATCTTCGCTCCTTGTAGTCAATCAAGTATTTTGTCAATCCTTGGAATCGGATACTTATTCTTGATAGTTACTTGATTTAGCCCTCGATAATCAATGCAGAGACAGAGAATCCCATCCTTCTTTTTCTGAAGTAACACCGGATCTCCCCAAGGTGAGTTATTGGGTCTAATGTATCCTTGATCTAAGAGTTTTTTGAGTTGTTCCTTTAGTTCTATGGCTTCCGGAATGGACATTCAATATGGTAACTTTGCAACTGGTGTAGCCCCTAGTATTAGCTTGATTTCGTGGTCGACTTATCTATGTGGTGGAAGTTTAGTTAATTCTTCAGGAAGTACATTAGCCCATGACAGTTCACCTTCCCCTTCTTTATCCTGTTTAGTCTTATTTAATTTGATTAGGTATGAGCTTTTTCTTAAACCTTTAGCATTCTGAGAAGCTTTCACTAATTGAATCTTTGGTTTCCCTACTTCTCCTTGGGTGGTCACTTGTTGTCCTACAAGATTCAAGAATGTGACTTGGCCCTTTTCACAATGAATATGAGAATCATTGGGAATTAACTAGTCCATTCCTAACATGTACTCATAGGTTCCTAGGTTCATCACTCTGAATTGCATGTTGGTCTGATTGCCACCCAGATTAAACTCCACCTTACTTGTCTATTGTGTTGAGGAAACTTTTTTTCCATTAGCTAACTCAACTATTAGCCCAAGTCCATGCACTGTGTCTATGCCTAGTTTTCTAGCACACCTTGGTGATATGAATGTGTGGTTCCACAATCAATCAAAATTTGAAAGGGTTTACCATTCAACAGCACACTACTAAAACAAACCCTTGGTCCTGACATAGCTCTACTAAAGCACAAAACCAACCAAGGATGAGGGCTCCTCAGGCCCAATACTAATTGCATCAGGTTATTAGCTAATCCCCCTACATAAACAGCAAGGGTGTCCTACGAATATGACGATTCACAATCCTATGCGTCCATGACAGAGTAGGAAGGTGCTCACTTGCTACCTGACTCATAACCCAAACTAATCATCGGCAGTCAAAATAGGTCATGTCAACCAGAAGACCCCAAAGTAGTCTAGGGCTTGAAAAAGACATCTTCAATGAAAAATCATAGTTAGCCAAGGAATCTGCAAAGCAGTTTCACTATTGAGAAACTAGCTGACAAGCTATTGCCTAAAAAATATGCAACATATCCAAGGCTGCATGGTGGTACATCCGTAGAATGGACTCTTCCCCATACACTAGCTTGAACAGGGTGTGACATGTGGCTCTCTTGAATGTCATGTTATAAGCCCACATTGCCACATACAATTTCTTATCCCAATCATGCTTGCTTTCCAATAATATCTTAGATAAGATTCCCACCAACTGTTTATTTGTACTCTCAACTTGGCCATTAGCTTGAGGATTATACAAGGTAGTTTTATTGTGCTTAATCTTCAAAGCTTCAGTCAAAGCTTTTATACTTTGTTCAAGAAGTGTGTCCCTCGATCAAACACAATCTCCTTTGGTGGACCAAAATGACAAACGATTTGCTCCATAATGAAACTTGAAATCTCCTTGGCATTATCTTTCATCGTTGCTCAAGTTTCATACCACTTTGTAAAGTAGTCCATTTCTACAATAATGTACCACTTCCACATAGTTGATGAAGGGTATATTGATCCCAAAAAATCAATACCCCATTTTTCAAAGGGTAAGGTAACTAAAATAGGGTTTAGAGACCACTTGTGTTTTTCCCTTGCATCATGTCTTTGACAAACATCACATTGCTTAACATAACTAAAAGCATCTTGGAAAATCGATGGCCACCAATAGCTAGCAAAGAAGAGCTTTTTGGGCAGTAAGTTGTTTAGCAAAATGTCCCTCCACCATGCTGAATCATGGCACTCCTCAAGAATGAATGGTACCTCATTAGGTACTACACAACAGCGATAAATATCATCTACTCCTCTCCGATACAAAACACCCACTATAATTGAAAGGCATAATGCTTGTTTAATCTTCCTCTTTTCAGACTTCAATAAAACAATCCCAAATCCTCCTGTAGATAAATAATATGTTATAGCATTCCACAATACCCTGTAACTTTGGTGGCTTACTCCTAGTCTCATAATCGAACTCCTGAAAAGTGATTAACCACTTTGCTAAATGATCAAGTGGCTGCAACTTGTTCATCAATAGTCTAAGTCCCTCTACCTTCGTAAATAATACTACATTCTCATAGAGAATATAATGCCTAATTTTTTTCGTCGCAAAGACCATTCCAAGGCACAATTCCTCCATGTACATATAATTGACTTTAGATATCCCCAATTTTCTACTAGCAAAGGCAATTGGATGATACCATTTCTTTTCCCAAATTTGGGCTAAATAGTAGCTGATACCATGCATTGTGGCTGTTGAAAAGATATAGAAAACTTTGCCTCTTCTGAGTGCTTTTAGAATTGGTGCTTTTGCTAGTTCCTACTTCACATCCTTAAAGGATACTCGACAAATGTCATTCCACTCAAACAAATAGTTAAAAGATAAGAGGTTCGTCAATGGCAATGCTCTTTTTGCACGTGCATTGATAAATCTTTGATAATATCCCACTGATGACAAAAAGTTGTGTACCTCTTTTGGAGTCTATAGTGGGCTCATAGCAACTATTCAAGGTCAGTTGCAATATCAACCAAACTAACCACATGGCCTAGTAACAACCCATAGGGCACCCCAAAGATGCACTTTCATGGGTTAAGAGCAATGCAGAATTGTCTACAACGCTCAAAACATTTCCTTAAAATGACCAGTTGCCTTTCCCTTGTGATGATGACTACCCCCAAATCATCAATAAAGACTTTCAACTTCTTTAGGGAGATGTCACCAAAAGTTTTATCAGTTGTTCGTTGCTAAGAACCATGTGCATTACATAGACCAAAGACCATCACATGATATGCAAAGGTATCGAAGACAATGATATTCAACTTGTGTTCCTCCACAATAGCCATTTGGTTGTATCCAGCAAAGAAGTCCATAAATGAATAAATTTCTCTACCCACTAGTTGATCCAAAATTCGGTCAATGAATGGTAATGGATAGTAATCCTTAATTGTCTACTTACTAAGCTCTCTAAAATCTACGCAGAGCTGAATCTGCTTCTTCTTCTTCTTCATGATAACACCTGGTGAACACCACTCTGTGTGTTGAGCTAGAAATATCATGCTAGCTTTCCATAGTTTGGTTAATTCTTCGAATAGCCCATCCCTTAATTTGAAAGGCATGTGCCTTAATTTTTGTCACACAGGGCAGCTATCTTCTTTTAGGGAAATGGTATGAATAGCCAAGCTAGGAGGAATGCCTCTCAGATCATTCATAACTCCAAACAAAGATATTGTAGAATTCCTAAATCAAGGACACATAGTCCTTCCTTTCTTCCAAATTGAGCATGGACCCTAATTTAATTGGCCATGAATCATTCATTGTACCAAGGTCTAGCTCAATTCCATCCACATCTCTTATCCTCTTCTAAGCTTCTATTGACTCATTCAAAGTTACTTGATAGATATCCTCCATAATGGACCCCTCATTAGATTCGTCACTTAATGACGTCTCACTAGCAGATGGAACATCTAGTGTGTCTAACTCTAAAGAGGATAAAGAAACTCTCTCACTTTGAGGAGATTCAGTGTAGGCGTCTACTACTACACATCTAGCATCTCTGCCAAAGATCAATTGACCAGCGCATATATCAACCTGACACTCTGCTTGCAAGATCCATGGCCTGCCTAGCAATACTTGATAGCTAGGTAACCTTACAAACCTAATGACCCTTAATTCCAGGATGCATTCCACATTGGCAACGGTCACATGGACTTTAGTAATGTAACCTTTAGGTTGTCTTAAACTATCCATGGAGAGACCTCTCGTGGCGGGTTTGGTCCATATTCATGTCATGGTTATTTAGAATACCTTGGATAGGGTTGGTGGCCAGCCAGGGAGTGGTTTGTCACGCCCATCAAAGAAACTATAACTGATTTAATGAGCCATTCGCAGTTTCACAGTACAAGAGAGTTTATACTTACACATGCATGGCATTAGCCATTTAAAGAATCATGGAGGCATCTTTTTTTATTTCTAATCCCAACCTCTCCATCAATTCCAGACTCATAATGTTGACACAGGATCCTGTGTCCACAAGAGCATGGTCCACTAATATTCCATCAACGTATGCTGCCACCCTTGGACAATGATTTTCAGCATGTTCAAACAATCATCTCCTACTCACACTATTCTCAAGGGCTCAATGATATACCCAGTGCAAAGAATCTTCTTAAATTCTTTACGCACTCTTGAGACAACTTAATCAACTATAGGAGGTTTACATCTGGCTTAACTTTGCAAAGAGAACTCGCTAAATCAAATTCATGATAGTAGCAAGAGCTCGCTTTTCTCGCCAGACCATTCTCTCCTTTGGTCTTTGAACCAGGTTTGGTGCCTCTTTCTTGGCTTTTGCCTTCTTCTTTGGAAACTCCTTATTCTTCTTGAGTTCAAATTTACCATCTACGGCCTTTAGAGGTCTACCTTCCATATTGGGATTAAGGACTTTTGTCCCTTTATCACCTTGCTTAGGGTTTCCCTCAACACATTTTTCCTTGTCTTTATCAACTTCTTTACCCTTTTGACCTCTCGTAATGCCATTAATGCAAATAGCTTCTATCAGGCTAACTCCAATGCCACTAGGCAGCTCCTCTACCATAGCTTTTCCTCTTTACAATATTTGCTTCGGTCCCTCATCTTTTGGAGATTGTTTTTTTATGCTCAAGACCTGACTATTTACTTCCTTGCTGGAGAGAACTAATCTTGCTCCCGCAAGCACTAGCTAAATGGTCGGGCTTCCCACATATGTCGCATTTAACATTTGGAAAATTACTAGGGAAATGTTGGCTGCCACACCACTTAGAGCTAAATCTTGAGGGGCCACCCTCTTCAAGGTGTCAACTCCCTATCAAATTCTACTGCTTCTTAAGGAAATTGACATTAAGGGCTATTTTCCTATAGAGTGATCATTTTAGTATAGTGCTTCATCATATACTCCTGGGGGGTTCACTATAGATGTTGTATGGTATCACCTGAGTGTAAGGGAGGGGGGTTTTGGGAAGGGAACACTTAAGCGCATAAATTAGAGGTAGAACCCTCTTAATTTCCTATATTGAACTTAAATTTAAGGAGGGGATAGAGGGAAAAAAGAAAGGGGGGGTGCATTTGATCACCTCTCTCCATAGATTGCTTTCTCCATGGTGTACAAGAGACCTTGACAAGTAAGGTTAAAACCCTAAACCCTCACATAGTAGGGTTATTGAATTAATCATAGTGTGGGAGGGGGGAGTTGACACTCTCCCATGGTTTTGGTAGAGAGATTCAACTCCCCTTCTTCCAAAGAGAGCTTGGTGTCTGCTTAGTGTAGTCACTTTAAGTATAAAGGGATTCGATTTCCCTAGTCTCTCTCCTCATGTGGTAAGGGGGCATAGGCACTCAAAAACATTGTGATACATGCTTTGATGGTATCCAAGTGCCACTACATAAATCACTTTGTGATATGACCATTTTGATACTTTTAATTGCTTAGGATAATTCCAACTTTTAAAAAGAAAGTTAGCATATGTTCTATGAAGACTTACATTTAAGAAAGGGGATACATAAAAAGTCATACATGTATATGTCTTATAAGCTTAAATAGGGGGATATATTAGTATTACAAGATTCATAAATAGGGGTTTTTTTAGAAGTCCTTGCATGCAGGTGACATGTCTTCTTTACTATGAGTGAACCCCCCGTACATATACTTAACTTCACCAAGGACATTCGAGGCACTTAACTCAAAACCGCGATCGTCTACCTATCGTTCCATTGGCCTAACCACTTGATTAGGAACTAGTTGTTGACTTCTTGTAACAATGGTAGGATTTATCATTTGGCTTCCAACATTTGGCGGAGCCAGGTGACTAGCCATAGGCATGGTCACATTGGGAGGAGCTGGCAACATGGGCACATTTTGAATCATTCTTCGTCTCCCATTAGGAGGAATCATGGGTATCCCTTGACCGCCATTCATCAATGCTAAAGTATTTCCAACACCTAGACTCGGATTCCAGTTTTCCCTAGAGGTATAGGCTACTTGTAATCGTAATTCTACCTCCTCTACTCTTGTAATAGCCGTATCAATGTTGGCAAGAGCAATACTATTCAACTGCACTTGAATGTATAGTCTAGCCCATTCAAAAAGTATCGCAACTAAGTAGCAGCTGGAATAGGAATATAGGTTTGCAACTTGCGAAATACTTCCTTTAGTTTCTTGGCATACCCACAAACATTCTCGTGAAGTTCTTAATGTGTTACATTGAGGACACATAGCCAAAAATGGCCTCTCCTTTCAGGGGCAAATTCTCTTCGAAAGGTTGCAAAGAAAAAGGCAATCATAGTTATGGTTCCAGCTTCTAGGCTGTGATACCATACTGCAACTCTCCTTTTAAAGTCATATTAAAGAACATCATCAAGTGTCCTTCATCTTGAATTCTATAGTTAAACATTAACTTTTGGAATTCGCTGATATCAAATTTCACATGGTGAAAGCTCCTCTATTTTCTTCATACTTGGATGGAGCTCAAAACTAAGGGATGATAGATTGACATAATAAAATGATAGGCTAACAACACCAAAGTGGGAGTTGGAAATTACAAGACTAACTTTTTGAGCTATTTTAGGCTATGGTGTGTTACCAAACATACCAAATCAAAATAAGACTTTAAATCTATGAAAAATAGAGATAGAGTAGATAATCTCATAGTATCAAGGTAATTTATTGTAAGATCCAAGTGGAAAAAATGTAAATTTTAATTATTTGCAAAACTAAAAACTAGTATTGCACATGTAAAAATAATTATGTGTATAATTCTCTAGAATCATGGAATGTCATCGATTCTAAGGCTTTGATGACTCAAATGAGGAGTCTATTTCTACTTTCTCCTTAGAGAGATGGCATGATCATCCAAAAGATCAAAGGTTTGAGCTGCATTCTAAACTGAAACCTTATCTTGACCGATCATATAGATCAAAGCAACCATCTCCCCCTCCCTCTCTTCACGTCTCCCATTAGGCCCTAAGATGACTATGATGGCACTTTCTATTTAGGTGCATGTTCTTCCTTCTCTACCCAAAGAATGCCTTTTGAATGGATCATATCACTTCCTTTCGTCTTACAAAGTGGAGTGCATTCTTGACATCTTCAATCTTTGGGCTTTTGGTCACTACTCCTATTCCTTGGCTCATGGAGAATCTTGATATTGGCTACTCCTATTCCTTGGCTCATGGAGAATCTTGATATTGGCTACTCCTATTCCTTGGCTCATGGAGAATCTTGATATTGGCTAATCTATCAATCATGTAGCCCTTTGGGATAGGCTCAATTCTTGATCCCTGATCCTTTCTCTTTATGAGCCTTCGGGACTCTATCATTGTTTGCATGTGCAAGTTAAGGATAGCAACAAAAGTGTGGACAAAGCCTTCTTCTCTCTATCAACAAAAGACCTTTGCCCATCGTATCACCTTGGAGAAGAAACTTTGCATGCTCTTAGTTTATCACACTCCTTCCATGAAGGACCACATCAACAAAATGAAGGATGTGAGGGATGATCTTGCATTCAAAGATGAATGATATTTTCATAGGATATGGCTATGGGGGGTTCACTCATAGTAAAGAAGACATGTCATCTGCATACAAGGACTTCTAAAAAAACCCCTATTTATGAAGCTTGTAATACTAATATATCCCCCTATTTAAGCTTATAAGATATATACATGTATGACTTTATATGTATCCCCTTTCTTAAATGTAGGTCTTCATAGAACATATGCTAACTTTCTTTTTAAAAGTTGAAATTATCCTAAGCAATTAAAAGTATCAAAATGGTCATATCACAAAGTGATTTATGTAGTAGCACTTGGATACCATCGAAGTATGTGTCACAATGTTTTTGAGTGCCCGTGCCCCCTTACCACATGAGGAGAGAGAGTAGGGGAATCGAACCCCTTTATACTTAAAGTGACTACACCAAGCGGACACCAAGCTCTCTTTGGAAGAAGGGGAGTTGAATCTCTCTACCAA
The DNA here is from genome assembly GCF_053477565.2 of Lygodium microphyllum. NCBI lineage: Eukaryota > Viridiplantae > Streptophyta > Polypodiopsida > Schizaeales > Lygodiaceae > Lygodium > Lygodium microphyllum. The sequence continues at coordinate 9,698,415 of NC_141147.1, read as the reverse complement.
AACCATGGGAGAGTGCCAACTCCCCCCTCCCACACTATGATTAATTCAGTAACCCTACTATGTGAGGGTTTAGGGTTTTAACCTTACTTGTCAAGGTCTCTTGTATGCCATGGAGAAACCAATCTATAGAGAGAGGTGATCAAATGCATCCCCCCTTCTTTTTTCCCTCTATCTCCTCCTTAAATTTAAGTTCAATATAGGAAATTAAGAGGGGTCTACCTCTAATGTATACGCTTAAGTATCCCCTTCCAAAAACCCCCCTCCCTTACACTCAGGTGATACCATACAACATCTATAGTGAACCCCCCGGGGATATGGCCATGGTCCTTCTTACCCAACTATCATTTCCTAAGTATAATGTCTTCTACACCAACCTTCTAATATGGAAAGTACATGAGACTCTTCTTTGGAAGGAGTTAGCCCTACTTGACTTGGAGCATGACGAGTGTCTTAAAGAGATAGGAGCTAGTGAATCTAGCTCTACTAAAGCTTTTACTATGCGTATAGGATTGGGAAAAAAGAAGGGGAGCAAAAAGAAAAATAACAACGAGAAACATGATGACAAGAAGGAAGAGAAGAGGGATAAGAAAAATTCTAAGCCCAAGTGCCCACATTAAGGGAAGGGCACTCATCTAGAGAGAGAGACTCAACATGTGGAAACTCAAACAATCACAATGTGTGACTGGTCTTCCCTTTATTTAAATGTCACTAAAAGAATAAAGAATGAAGTGACAATGATGGGCACCCATCACCTGTAGTGTGCATGTGCAAATACTGTCAATGTAGTAATACATGGGTGGCTAGGCACATGCGCCTTTACCCCCAACAACCTCCCACTTAAAGGCAAATGTGCCTTGAGTAAAGAGGGAATAAGAAAAAAAAAGTGACAAAGTGCAATGTGTACATAGAGTACAATAGGATGAGGAATAAAGGTCATCTCATCCAATGCCCCCATCAACTTTATAAGAAAGGAATAACACTCTACTAAGAGACTTTTCATGAGTAGATCTATAGGATTTTGGTCAATTGAGATCTTGACAAGATCAATATACTTGTCCTCAATGACCTCTCTGATAAAGTGATATCATACCTCAATATGCTTTGTCTTCGCATGGAAGTCCAAATTCTTGGCTAATTGGATAGCACTCATAGAATCTGAATGCAATGTAGGAACCACATCAGTCATACCATGGTTTGTCACCAGATGGCCTAACCAGAGAACCTCCTTACAAGCCTCAATGGCTGCAACATACTCGGTCTATGTGTAGTAGAGAGTTCCGTGCTTTTTTGCACCCTGGACATCTAAGAAACAACATCCCCAACAAATGTAAACACATAGCCAACAAATGCGAATTTTCTATTGTCTACATGTCCTACATAATTAGAGTCAGTGTACCCCATGACTCCTGTATCATCCTGGCCACCATAACATATGCACATATCTACTGTGTCCTTCAGGTATGTCATGATATCCTTGACAGTATCCCAATGCCACCTTCCAGGTGTAGCCATTTAGTGTGCCACAACTCTCATTGCAAAATCTATGTCAGGACAAGGGGCTATCATGGCATACATCAAACTGCCCACTATGGATGCATAAGGGATCTTGGCTATCTCAGCATTCTGCTCATCAAACTGTAGACAATCAACCTAGCTCACCTTCACATGAGAAGGCAAATAATAGCACCAATAAGCTTAACATCCTGCATATGAAACCACTCAAGGACTTTTTGGATATACTCCTTTTGTGACAAGTAAGGAAGCCCCTAAGAGCAATCATGCATAATGTGCATCCCAAGAATATGTGAGGCCTGTCCCATGTCTTTCATCTCAAAGTTCTTTTTGAGCTGACTTTTCATAGCATCGAGCTCATCAGGAGCGCTCTCAATAATCAACATGTAATCTAAATAGAGTGTCAAAATCAAAAGGCTGCCATCACGAGCCTTCTTCTGTATAAACAGGAATCCATATCATTGCATGTATAGCCTTGTAAATGCATAAAAGCATCAAACTTGTGGTACCATTCCCTAGGTGCTTGCTTAAGGCCATAAAGGCTCTTTCTCAATCTACACACTAGGTGTTTCATGCCATTTTCCTCAAAGCCCTTAGGTTGCTACATATAAATCTCCTCATGCAAGTCCCCATGTAAAAAAGCTATCTTAATGTCCATCTAATAAAGATCCATATCTAACTGAGCAACCAATGCTAGTACCATACGTAGGGTAGTCATCTTGAGTACAAGAGAAAACATTTCCTCGAAGTCAACACCATGCTCCTATTTAAAACCTTAGCAACCAATCTGGCCTTATAGACAAGCTTGGGGCATCCAAGGGTGCTCTTCAACTTATACACCCACGTGCATGGCAATGCACCGTTTCCACCAGAGGCAAAGGAACCAACTTCAACATATGGTTTTTCTGTAAAGAGTCAAACTCTGACTGCATAGTTCTCTCCCAAAAGTGACTATCACCACAACGCATGGCCTCATCATAAGTGAGAGACTCACCTATATATGTCAACATTACATAATCAATGGAGGGCTCAAACCACTTAGGAGGATGTCTAGCCCTAGCAGAGTGTCTCAAGGCAAGGCTAAGGAGCCTACACATTCTGTTTAATATTATGGTCATGGGCTACCAGAGTATCAGTTACTACTACAGGCTGTACATGAACAAGAGGCTCATCCTAAAAGTTAACCCTATGTATCTTGACTATCCACTCAGGTTTCTTATGGATCTTTTCCTCATGGAAAAATACAACATGGCTACAAATGACTTTCTGAGCTTGTGGATCCCATAAGCAATAGCCCACTCACATGCATCCCCATAACCAAGAAATATGCATTTCACAAACTTAGGATCCAACTTTGTGCACTTGTCCTTGGGAACATGCTAGAAAGCCTCACAACCAAAGACATGCAAAAATGATCATATGAGGGAGCTTTTCTAGACCACATCTCCTCTGAAACCTAAAAGTTAATAGAACTACAAGGAGAATGATTGATCAAGTGTGCAACAATAGTCACTATCTCGGCCCAAAATTGATGTGGTAAGCTTGTCTAACTAAGCATACTATGGACCCTTTCCTATATTATCATGTTCAGGCACTCAGACATTCTGAGATAGGGTGCACAGGGCGATCAACTGACACTTAATACCCCTTTCATCACAAAACTGCTCAAAGGCTTTAGAGACATACTCACCCCCATTATCTGATCGTAGGCATTTCAGCCTATACCCAAGCTAGTTCTCAACCAATGCAAGCCAATGCTGAAAGGTAGCCAAAACATCATATTTCAGCTTTATGGGATATGCCTAGACCTTATGTGAGTAATCATCAATGAATGTGACAAAGTACTTTGCACCTCCTAATGACTGACAAGGCACATGTCCACAAACATCAGAATGAATAAGAGCCAAAGGCTCACCCATGTGCAAAGTGCCAAACTTCTTGTTGCATACTACGTGTCTACTTGCCATACAAACAATGATCACATGACTCAAAACACTTATAGTCAAGGGGCAGAAGATATTGCAAATGAATAAGCATTTTCATTCCCTTTAAGAACATGTTCCCAAGGCGACGATGCCAAAGAGATACATGTGGAACTATTGCCACAGAAAAAACATGATCTATGAATCCAAATACAACCAAAGGATATAAAGTGCCAAACTTGGCACCACATGCCAGAACAAGGTTCCCATGATGGGTGATCTTCCAAGAAGAATCCCCAAAGGAAACAAAGTAACCCTCATCATCCAGTGTGCCAGGAAAGATAAGACTCTTTGTGAGAGCTGGTACATATCAAACATTATGCAAAGTAAACATATACAAGAACCAAACTACAGCCAAATATCACCAATACCAACTATCTGCAATGCCAAGTCATTCCCCAAACGGACAGATCCAATCATACTGTGATGGGAGTGGAACCACTCTCTATGAGGGGCCACACAAAAGGAAGCCCTTGAATCCATCAACCAACACTGTGTAAAATCAAGCAAGGAATCAAGATAGTCGTGACTCATCCAAAAAAGAAGATGCAAGTATGTAATCATCATCAAAGTCAGGTTGTTGCACTACATTGATCTCTTTGATCTTAACATTAGAGTTAGCAGGGACAATGTTGCAATCATGAGAGTGGAATTTTGGTGCCAGGAATTGCTTAAAAATAGCTAAAAATTATGAGTATCAAGGGAAAAATATCCAATGTCAAAGGCGGCGGCTCGACCTAGGATGATTTTAAGCGTCAAAGTGCTCTAAGGACGCCCGGGCAACACTTGCAGATTTTTAGTAAATTTTCCATGCGCCTGCACGGGTCAGTGGAGCTGTCAGTCAGTGCGGGACGCCGAGACGAGCTCACAGAAATTTTCAGATCACGATTTGGACACCGTATGTGAGAGAGACAGGGAAAGGGCCAAAAGGCCGGTCAAAATTAGGGAGGTGCCCAAAAAGGAGAAGGGAAGGGGTGCCTTTGGGAAGGGGCACCCCTCCTTCATTAAAAAAAACCGATTTAGGAGGCGGGCGGCGGCTGCACAGAGCCGTCGCGAAAAAAACGCCCCCCCCCCCCCCCCCCTCAATGCAAGATTTTGTTGAAGAGCAAGCCATGGAAGCAATTGCAGCAGGGTATTGCACTCATTCCACGCTCTGCATCGCTCCGTCCCGCGCAGACAATGGCAGCTTGTAGAGGGAGAGAGAAAATCAGTCTTTCTCTCTCCTCCCTCTCTCTCTTCTAAGGGGGGATTCATGTGGGAAGAGAAAGGAAGATGAAAGAATGGTGGAGGCTTGTCCGGCATCGATCGGATTGCTCCACGGGCTGGAGATGGTGACATGTGATCGTCATGAGCATGAAGTGCTGCTAATTTCCAGATTTGCAGCCATGGACATGAAACCCGAGACACGCAAATAAGTGGTAATTCAAATTTTTAAAAGGAAATTTGAGATTTCATGGCTTTTGATTGATAAAATGTTGTTCATGTGGGCTAAAAATTGTTTATGTTGCTGTTTTCCATGAGTACTTGTTCATTATAATCAGAAAATCAGAAAAACATACATCTCGTGGCCCAAAATAATACACTAAAACACGTAAAATATGGAAAATCAAGGAAAAATGATGGTTTTGAGCATAAAAATGGAAGAATAAATAGGAACACCAACTAAATTTTCATTTTTGTTGCAAGAAGGAACTAAGGGCCACAGCCCATAACCTATTTTGAATTTTTAGTAATAAAATAATGTAAAAAATAAGGAAAAATACAAGAAAAATGGAGAAAAAACACTAAAAATAGGGAAAAAATGCATTTTGGGTGCGGAAAATTAATGAAAATTAAGAACAATGTTTGTGAATGTTTGTGGGGACTGAAGCATGAGGATTTGCCTCAGTTCAATCCCACCTTCTTGTTCTAGTGTGTCTTTTTCCGCTTTTTACACATAAAATGATGGCAAAATGCCTTATAAATCTATACAACAATGCAACATTTGATCGATGGGAGGGTAGAGTGGTTAAAATGTGTCTAAATGTGGAGTAAAATGATGAAAAGATTGCTGATTTTTGTTTGCATGCCATATAGGTCGATGAATAATTATAGAATGAGAGCCTAGTAGCACGAGGGTTTCCTCGGTGCTAGGTTCGTGCAACGTTGCATAAGAACGGTAGTTGAAAACCATTAAAAGGATGTTTTCCACATGTGCACAATATTGATTTTATAATTGTTTGAGCACTTGGCATCCACAATATGCATAAATCATGGAAATATTTAAAGGTATCAGAAATCCTGGATGCACAGCAATTGCTTTCATTAGGACCTTGACCCACGTTGAGTGAGAGACAGGACACCCTAAGCCATAGGCTAGTCGTGGGGTCTAGGGGAAAGAGAAGTAAGGACAGTGGTACATTCCCGTATACGATTAAATGGTACCTTGAGTGGATTTTATGCGAAATGTTTATATGTTGAGCGACACATCGAGGGGCCAATCCCCAAGGTGTAGGAGAGTCGCAGAGGGGTGGCGGCATTCAGCCGTTGGAGGACCCCCTATGTCTATGCTTCATGCCATTAGGCAATGTGTAAGGGACTCCCTCTGAGGAGTAGTGGGTGAGAGAAAAGTGGACTACAAATGACGTAATACAAATGCAAGACATTTAGGAAGGCAATGTATGTGTCATCAATGCTCCTGGCCGCGAGGCCGTGGGGTTGTTGAGCGCATGAGATAGAGGTCCGGCTAGTGCACTAGCCAGTGCCGGCCCGTTCTAGGTTCCATCAGTGGTGCGTCTGCCGGAAGACGCTTAAAAGTGGAGGTCCTCGAATCCTGGTTGTCTAGGGACCAACTTGCAGTTTATGCCAAAGGATACTGAGATTGATCCGTTATTTAATGATAAGCATAGTCTAGCAGAAATCCAAAAGCAAGAAAGAGACGAAAGAGCTAGGCGACGTGCTGAAATTTTTAGGAGATATTCCCCTAAGCGTAGCGGTGCTGAACCCTTACGAGGGAGTGGATCTAGTGGTCTTGGGGCCACAAGCAGTAAGTTAGGAGAAGGTGGAATCTCTAGTGCTCCCCTTTCTTCTATAAGCCAGTCTACTGCGGGAGGTGTAACCCCACCGTCCCTTATTCCTAGTGCAAATCCAATCCTCTTCATGGCGCAGCCTATTGCAATTCTAGCAGGAACGACGGATTTGCCGGTTCTAGGTTACCCGCTACCCATTTTTAATGGGCTAGTTGAGGAAGATGCAGAACTCCACATTAGGGAGTTTCAAAAGCTGATGTTTAACTGTCGCATTCAAGAAGAAGGACATTTAATGATGTTCTTCAACATGACTCTCAAAGGAAGAGCCGCTATATGGTATCATGGTTTAGAAGCCGGAACCATATTGAATATTGATTCATTTTATGGAGCTTTTCGAAGGGAGTTTGCCCCTGAAAGGGGTGGGCAATATTGGTTGTGTGTACTCAACGTGACCTGCCAAGAACCACACGAGGATATTCGTGCTTATGCGAAGAAAATAAAAGAGGTTTTCCGTAAGTTGGACACCTCCATTCCTATCCCTGCAGCTGCCCAATTGCAATATTTCCTTCATGGTTTGGACTTTAATATCCAATTGCAGTTGAGTAGTGTCCCCTTGGGGGATATAGATACTACCATTACACGAGCACAAGAGGTGGAATCCCGACTACAAGCAGCCTATGCTTCTCGAGGCAATTCGAGTATGGGTTTAGTATTGGGAAACAATGTGGCGATGGCCAATGGCAGTAGTGGCCAAGGGATAGCGATGGCTAACCCTAATGGGAGAGGGAACATGATGCAGAATGTCCCTTTATTACCAGCTCCCCCTAGCATGTCGATGCCTACGGGCAGTCAAATGGCTCCAAATGGTGGAGGCCAAGTAGTCAATTCTAATACCATGCCTGTGGCTCAACAACCAGTGCCTAATCGAATTGTTAGGCTGATGGAACGACATGGTAATGACCAAGGGTATGAGTCGAGTGCTTCCAATGCTTGTGGCTCAACAACCAGTGCCTAATCGAATTGTTAGGCCGATGGAACGACATGGTAATGACCAAGGGTATGAGTCGAGCGCTTCCAATGTTCTTGGCGAGGTTAAGGACATGATGAAGCATTATACCGATATAATTAAGGAGCAGTATCGACAAATAGCCGTTGATGTCAAGTTCCTTAAAAAACAACAAAATTTGATAGGAAGTAGATACCCGGATGAGGGTGCACCTTCGAGGTTTAGCTGCAAATGGTGTGGTGGGCAACACTATCCAAGAAATTGCCCAAATGTTAAGTGCGACATCTGTGGAAAATCCGACCATCTAGTAGCTACTTGCTGGAGTAAGATGAGTTCCCTCTAGCGAGGTAGTCGGCAACCAAGGCCTGTTAATCATCGTGTGCAAGGAAATGATTCCTAGCGAGAAGACGGGCCTAAACAAATACTTTAACAACCAAAGACTACAGTGGAGGAGCTACCCAGTGGTAGTGGGGTTAGTTTGATTGAGGCTGTACGCGTTAATGATGCTGAAACCTCTAATTTGCGAGCTGTTCTTACAAGAGGTCAAAAGGGTAGAGAGGCCGACAAGGATAAGCCTGTCGACGGAAACCCTAAACAAGGCGACAAAGGAACACAAGTTTTGGATCCTGCCATGGAAGGGGGACCTTTGAAGCCCGTAGAAAGTAAAGCCGATAAGGAACCACCAAAGAAGAAGGTGAAAGTTAAGAAAGAGGCAATAAAGCCGGTTCAGCGACCTAAAGAGCGGATGGTTTGGCGTGAAAAGCGAACTCTATCGAACTATCATGAATTCGATTTGGCGAGCTCTCTCTGTGAAGTCAAGCCGGATGTGAGTCTCTTATAGCTTATTAAGCTTTCCCCAGGAGTACGCAAGGAATTTAGAAAGATCCTACGTACCGGGTATATCGTAGAACCTTTAGGTATTGCGCGAGTTGGTAATGACTGGTTCGAGCACGCTAAGAAGCAATGCCCAAGGGTTGCAGCCTATGTCGATGGGATATTAGTAGATTAAGCCATTGTCGACACAGGATCATCTGTTAACATTATGAGTTCTGAACTGATGGAAAGGTTGGGTCTTGCGATCCAGAAAGATACCTCCACAATTCTCAGAATGGCAGATGATAGTTTGAGACAGCCGGAAGGCTGCATTACTAAGGTCCATGTCACTGTTGCAAATGTAGAATGCCTGTTGGACTTTAGGGTGATTCGTTTTGCAAGCCGTCCAAGTTACCAAGTATTACTCGGACGACCTTGAATCTTGCAAGCAGACTGCCAAGTAGATATACCCGCCGGTCGACTAATATTCGGCAGAGGTGCCCAGCGTGTGGTGGTTGATGCTTATCCTAAGTCCCCGCAGAGTGAGAGAGCTCCTCTATCTTCTATAGAATTGGAGACATTAGAAGATTTATCTGCCAGTGGGACATCATCGAGTGATGAGTCCAAAGAGGGATCCACCACGGAAGACATCTATCAGATCACTTTGAACGAGCCGATAGAGAGCCAAGATCGTATAAGAGATGCAGATGTTATCGAGCTAGACCTTGGTACGCCTGATGATTCACGGCCAATCAAATTAGGTTTATGCTCAGCACAGCAGAAAGGGAGGACTATGTGGCCTTGATTCAAGAATTCCGTGATATCTTTGCCTGGAGTTATGATGAGCTGAGATGCATTCCTCCTAGTCTTGTTGTCCATACAATTCCGTTGAAAGAGGGCAGTCGTCCTGTACGACAAAAAGTAAGGCGTATGCCTTTCGAACTGAGGGATGGTCTGTTTGAAGAGTTACAGAAGCTTCGGAAAGCGGGTTTGATTTTTCCTGTGCAACACACGGAATGGTGTTCACCAGTTGTGATCAGAAAGAAGAAGAATAATCAAATCCGATTATGTGTAGACTTTAGGGAGCTGAATAAGCAGACAGTCAAGGACTACTACCCGTTGCCATTTATTGACCAGATTTTGGATCAATTAGCGGGTAGGGAGATATATTCATTTATGGATTGCTTTGCAGGATATAACCAGATGGCAATTGCAGAAGAGGATAAGTTGAAGACAACTTTTATTACTGTATTTGGTACTTTTGCGTACCATGTGATGGCCTTTGGTTTATGCAATGCGCCTGGTTCGTGGCAACGAACAGCAAATAAGACATTCGGTGACATATCCCCTGAAGAGTTGAAGGTGTTTATTGATGACTTAGGGGCCACCACCGTTAGAGGAAGGCAGCTGATCATTTTAAGAAAATGCTTTGAGCGCTGTAGACAGTTTTGTATCGCCCTAAACCCACGGAAGTGTGTTTTTGGAGTACCTTATGGGCTATTGCTGGGTCATGTGGTCAGTTCGGTAGGAATCGCGACAAACCCCGAGAAGGTCAAAGTTATAGTTGCCATGGGTCCACCACGCACTCCGAAAGAAGTTCATAGCTTTCTGTCTTCGGTTGGTTATTACTATAGATTCATAAACGCCTTGGCAGAAAGAACATTGCCGCTTACAAATTTACTGTCCTTTAGCTGTTTGTTTGAATGGGGTGACCCTTGTAAGGTAGCATTCGAGGATGTGAAACAAGAACTAGCAAGAGCTCCCGTTTTAAAAGCACCTAAAAGAGGTGAGGTGTTCTATATATTCTCAGCAACCACCATGTATAGTATCAGCTGCTATTTAGCCCAAATTTGGGAAGAGAAGTGGTACCATCCGATTGCTTTTACTAGTCGGAAGCTGGGGGTATCCGAAATCAATTATACCTACATGGAGAAGTTGTGTCTAGCGATGGTATTTGGGACCAAGAAATTTAGGCATAATATTCTCTATGAGAAAGTCGTGCTTTATACGAAGGCGGAGGGACTTCAACTATTGATGAATAAGCTACAGCCGCTTGATCATCTAGCGAAGTGGTTAATCACTTTGCAGGAATTTGATTATGAGATCAGGAGTAAGCCACCAAGGTTGCAAGGTATCGTGGAATGTCTTGTGGACTTTGGGGAGCCGAAAGAATCTGTGGCTGAAGGTAGTGACATGGAGTTGTTATTCTATTATGGCGATACTTCCATTTGAGAAGTGGGGAATAGACTTTGTGGGTCCTATTACTCCGTCGTCGACTGTGCAAAAGAGGTACATCATTGTAGCAACTGACTACTTCACCAAGTGGTCAGAAGCACGTGCAACAAGGAAAGATGATGCTAAAGAAACTGCTAGTTTCCTTTTAGAGCAGATAATATGCCATTTTGGTCCGTCGAAAGAATTAGTGTCGGACCGTGAAACCCATTTCCTGAATAAGGTGATCAAATGTTTGGCAAATCAAGCATAACAAGACAACCCCATATAACCCGCAAGCCAGTGGGCAAGTTGAAAGCACCAATAAGCAGCTTGTGGGCATCCTGTCCAAGATTGTGTCGGAAAAGAAACGGGATTGGGATAAAAAGTTATACATGGTAGTGTGGGCCTACAATACGACCTTCAAACGAGCCACTGGCCATACCCCGTTCAAGTTAGTATATGGGGAGGAGTGTGTCATGCCTTTAGAGATTGAGCTTTGGTTTGCCATCAATCATTCTTTGAGTGATGAAGACGTACTTTTTGAGCGCTTGACGACACTGGCACATTTAGATGAGCTTAAGCTGCAGAGCTTATTGCACCAAGAAGTGGCGAAGCGCCGAATGAAGTAGCTACACGACCTTAAAGCCAAGAAATACACCTTCAAGAAAGGACAGCTTGTTCTGTATTATGACGCACGACGTGAATTATTTCCAGGCAAGCTAGAGCCCAAATGGAATGGGCCCTATAGGATCGTTAGAATAGGAAAGAATAAGTCCACAGTCTTGTTAGCTGACCTTGAGGGGATAGAATTTAAAAATAAGGTTAATCTTAATAAGATTAAACCTTATTATTTCTGATTGCACTAATATTATGACTGCCTTGCAGGTCTAGGAGAGATCGATCAAATATCTGCAAGGACATTGTGAAAGAGGTTGATGGGTCGTCTGATCCCTTATTTAGAACACCCATATTTAGAACAGAGGTATCATCAGGGAAAGCTCATTTGGTGGAGCAAAGGATACAAGGTGATTGAGCAAGAAGGCGGGACATTTATTTGGGAGATCAAGGTCTTCTGCCATCACTGCCTACAAATTTTGACGAGCATCCCTGTTGAATTCAATGAGGATGGAGGGATGGAGCCTATGGTACACCCGTTGAATATGCTGAATTTCGATTACCATAATTACGAGTAGAGTTCCGGATGGCGGGATATGTAAACCCTTTATGGACGTACACCTTGTACTTTGATGGGGCGTCCAGGGGTGCATGCAAAAAAGGAAGTGTAGGAGTTGTCATCCGAGACCCCCGACGACGCATTGTCATGAAGTTAGCTACTTATCTCGAGGTGAATTTTACCAATAATATGGCAGAATACAAAGCCCTGATTATGGGTTTGAATATTGCAAAGAAGGGTGGTATCCACCAGTTATTGGTGAAAGGGGACTCTCAGTTGGTTTTAAATCAACTCAATGGGACGTACATGGTACGAAACCCCATCCTTTGCATGTACCATCATACTGCCATATGTTGAGATGACAAGCTCAATACATGCGGGCATTGATGATGGACCGCCTGGTTAGATGGGTTCACACGTCTACACTTAGCACGTCGGTGGTCATTATGACTCTCACATGGCCACTGACTCATTACTTATTATATTCAGGTTATTACACCTATTTACAACTGGCATAGTTATAGCGCCAGTTGACTAGTGTAGTCGGTTATGCATTGTTTGACTTAGTAGGCCACTTTCCTTTTATGTTGTATCTTATCTATACTTTGTGTACATTGTAAAAGTGTGTGGAAGAAGAAGAAGAAACCAGCAAGAAAACGTTTTGGTCTCTATCTCTCTTCTTGTCTCTTGAGTGAGCTTCTCCTTGTGCATTCTGTGTGTGTTCGGTGCAGCATCTTGAGCAACCCCCTCCACCACGCGATTCTTGACATGGTATCAGAGCCGCGCCATTAAGAGTGGCTGATTTCGAAGGTTGAAGCAAAGGAGAAGAAGCAAGGTTCGAGCAAGCAAGCCACGGGTAAGAAGCTCTCCCATCCTTCAACTCTTTCTCTTCGATAGTGCCTGTGGAGGCACTGGAAGCAGGGCAGAGCAAAAATCTCAGATTGCAGTGAGATTTGGTGTGCGCGAAGAGCACTGTGTATTCTGCAAATACGCCCTTTAGGGCTTTCCCGCAGTTATTTTGGGCATCTGAGGCCGTTTCACGGCCCGTTTTAGAGCCGCAAGGTTGCGGACAGCAGTTTCAGGGTATGTTGTGACTTCGACTGTATTGACCGAAAGTGGGTGCGCAGGTTACAGATTTCAGATCTATAAGTTCAAAGGTATTTACCAGTGAGTAAACACAAGGTTTATTTGCAAACAGGTTGCAGATTGCATGTATTGTTGAGCAGACAGTTAAAAAGGCTATCTGGTGTATTGCTGTGCACTACAGGTCCAAGGTTGCAGAAGATTTACTTGCTGTTGGTATTAATTTTGTGATAATGGCAGAGAACAGTGGAAGCCCTATCATTGAGAAGCTCGATAAGAAAAACTACCCTTCATGGAAGTTCTGTGTCACGAACTTCCTTATTGGAAAAGGCCTCTACGAGTTTGTTTCAGGTGAAGAAAAGGAACCGGAGATGAGTGATCCTCCAACTGCAGAAGAGACAAAGGCACGGAAGGAATGGAATGCAAAGGATAAAAAGGTCATGTATTGGTTGTCTGCAGTAATTGACAATAATATGCTGGGACACATTAGAAATGCAGAGAATTCATATGCAGCTTGGACCATACTTGAAAGTATGTTTTCTGTAAATACAAAGGCACGAAAGATTCAACTCAAGCAAGAGTTGAATACATTAAAGAAAGGGAAGATGTCTATCAATGAATATGCACTGAAGGTAAGAAGCATTGCAGATGCATTGGCAGCAATTGATGCAATGCCCGATGATGATGATTTGGTGTCGTCTACCTTGGGTGGACTTAACAATGAAAAGGCTTGGAAGTCTTTTGTAACTTCTGTATATGTCAGAAAGCCATTTTCAGATTTCGATGAGTTGGTCTCCCTTATGATCACTGAAGAGATCAACATGCAGAGTGAGACATCTGAAAGAAGTGGTGAACATGTCCAAGCTTTCTACTCCAGTTCAGGAAGGGGACGTGGCAGGTTCTCTTCAAGAGGCCGTGGTACAGGACGTGGTAGTGACAACCAGCAAAACAGATTGAATCAGCAATTTGGCGATATGCAGGTTTCAAGAGGTCGTGGTAACTTTAGAGGCAGGGGGAGCTTTAGAGGAAGAGGTGGATGGCAGAACAGAGGTTCTAACAACTCTGGTATTGTGTGCCACTACTGTGGCAAAACAGGTCATATTGCAGCCCAATGTTATGCTAAGAGAGATGATATCCGCAGTGGTAAGTTGCAGCAAGGAAACTATGCATCGTCTTCACGACAGAATGAAGACAAAAATGAACGTTTGTTCGTTATGCAGCATATGGTGAATGCTGTTACAAGAAAGGGAACACATGAAGATGTTTGGTATGTTGATTCAGGTGCATCCAATCATATGACCAGCCATGCAGAATGGTTTGGAGAGATGCAGGATTTGCAGAATGCAGGTTATGTGCAGACGGGTGATGACTCATGCCACCCAATTTCACACATTGGAAAAGTTCCCTTGTCCTTGCATGATGGTAAGACAAAGAGTCTTTCAGATGTATTGCATGTGCCATCTATTACAAAGAACTTGGTGTCAGTCGGTCAAATGGTAGAGCAAGGGCTGTAAGTCAGATTTAATGCAAAGGGCTCCTTTGTAGAAGACTTCAATGACAAGTGCAGGTTGGTAGCAAAGGGAAGTAGAGTTGGACGTATGTTCACTCTAGATGCTGGAATTCCTACTATGAATGCTGCTATGTATGCCAAAGGAAAAGGTGTTGTTGCAGACATTGAAATTTGGCACAAACGCATTGGACATGCAAATGTACAAAGGCTGAAATTAATGCAGTCCAAAGGGTTGGTTACAGGTTTGCCTACTTTTAAAGTTGCAGAATTTCAGAAGGTATGTGAAGCATGTCAGTTTGGTAAGCAGGCAAGACAACCCTTTTCACATGACAGAGATGTAAGCAGAAATATCCTTGATGTTGTGCATACAGACATTTGGGGGCCTACACAAAATATATCTCTTGGAGGTAGTTCATACTTCGTCACATTCATTGATGATTGTTCTAGAAAGCTGTGGGTATATTTTATGAAGGAAAAGAGTGAAGCGTTTGAGCACTTTAGAACCTTCAAGGCTGTAGTTGAAAGAGAAACAGGCTTGAAAGTAAAGTGCCTGAGGTCAGATGGAGGGGGAGAGTACCTCTCAAATGAGTTCAGTGATTTTCTGAGGTCTCATGGGATAAAGAGACAGTTCACATGCAGATATACCCCACAGCAAAATGGGGTTGCAGAAAGGAAAAACAGGCATATTGCAGAAGTTGCACGCGCCTTGATGGCTGAAAATAATATGCCTAAGCATTTTTGGTCTGAGGCTGTTCATACTGCTGTTTATATTATGAACAGAACTCCCACAGTTGCAGTTCATGGTATGACCCCCGAAGAATGTTTTACAGGTAAGAAGCCTGATGTTTCACACTTGAAAGTATTTGGCTGCATTGCATATGTTCATATGCCAGATGAGTTGCGGAAGAATCTGGATCCAAAGGCTGAAAAGTGTGTCTTTATTGGATACTCTTTAGAGCAGAAAGGGTATCGCTGTTACAACCCTGTCACATGTAAGTTCAGAGTGAGCAAGGATGTCATCTTTGATGAAATGAGCAGTTGGTATGCATCTAGTGGTGATGCATTGGATGTTGATGATGATCATGACACTCATGTGCAGGCTGAAAGGCAAGAATCACGGACTCTTAGTGGACCAGAGACATCATCTGGTAGTCCTTGGTCTGGGAGACTAAGGAGTACCTCTACATCTTCGAGTGCATCTAGTAGTACTACAGGTAAAGACAAAGGAAAGAATAAAGTGTTAGAAGGCATTGATGCAGTTCTTGATGGAGACTCCAGTGGCTCAGAGAGCTTGGATGATGAGCTTGGCATTCCTTCAGTGAGGACTCCAGGTGTGTAGAGAGCACATATTAATGCAAAGACTCCATTGAGTGATCCAGTGGTACCCAGGTCTAGCAGGGTGAGATACCCTATTAAAAGATTTGGTTTTGAGGGTTATGCAGCTCACCATTATGCTTTTATGGTGAAACTAGTTGAGGATGTTGAGCCCACATGTTTTGAGGAGGCTATTGGTCATGCTCATTGGGATGCAGCAATGGATGAGGAGATGGCTGCATTAGAGGCCAATAAGACTTGGGATCTAGTATCATTGCCGAAGGGAAAGAAAGCTATTGGATGTAAGTGGGTTTATAAGATTAAGCACAATGCAGATGGTTCTATTAGCAGGTACAAAGCTAGGCTGGTTGCAAAAGGCTATGCCCAGACATATGGCATAGATTATGATGAAACCTTCAGTCCAGTTGCTAGGATGGCAACTGTCAGATGTGTGATTGCTTTGGCAGCAGCAAAAGGTTGGAGGTTGCAGCAAATGGATGTAAAGAATGCCTTCTTGCATAGTGATTTGCAGGAAGAAGTGTCTATGGATCAGCCAGCAGGTTATGAAGATTTAGAGCATCCCACGTATGTGTACAGGTTGAAGAAGGCACTCTATGGGCTCAAGCAAGCACCTAGAGCATGATCTGACAAGATTAGAGAGTATCTTGTCAATATTGGCTTTTATGTTTCTGATGCTGATCACTCACTTTATGTGAGAAAGGGAGATGCAGGTTTGGTCATCATAGTCATCTATGTGGATGACTTGATTATTATAGGTGATAGTGATAGTGGAATTGCTGAAGTCAAGGGCTGTTTGAATATGAAGTTTGAGATGAAGGATTTATGTGAGCTAAGGTACTTCCTTGGCATTGAGGTGATCAGATGTGATGATGGTATATGGCTGTCCCAAAGACAGTATTGGTTGGATATGTTGTCCAAGTATGGTATGACTGCATGCAAACCACTTTCAGTCCCGTTGGAGCAAAATGTAAAGCTGAGTGCTGATGTTGGGGATGAGATAGAAGACCCTACTATGTTCAAAAGGATAGTGGGGAGTTTGATCTACATGACCATTACAAGGCCAGACTTGAGCTACGTTGTTGGTCTTGTGAGTCAGTTTATGCAAGTACCTAGAAAGCCACATTTGGATGCAGTCAGACGCATATTGAGATATGTGAAGTCCACATTACATTATGGACTTTTCTATGAGGCAGGTACAGATGTACAGGTGTTTGGATACACAGATGCAGATTGGGCTGGTAGTATGTCTGATAGAAGATCTACCAGTGGATACATGTTCTCTCTTGGTAGTGCAGCAGTTGCATGGAGCAGCAAAAAGCAATCTACAGTTGCTTTGTCGAGTACAGAGGCTGAGTATAGAGGTGCTACTATTGCAGCATGTGAGGTAGTATGGCTGCAAAAGCTATTGGCTGATTTGGATGTGCAGGTGGAAGGTTCAGTTGTCATTTATTGTGACAACATGAGCAGTATACAGTTGGCTAGGAACCCTGTGTTCCATGCCAGGACAAAACATATTGAGGTACACTACCACTTTGTGAGAGAGAAGGTACTAGCAGGTGAGATTGACTTGGTGTATGTCAGCACACAGGATCAGATAGCTGACATCTTCACGAAGGCATTGGGTACAGAGAAGCTTCAAAAGTTTCGAAGCTTACTTGGAGTTGCAGAGATGCAGTTGAGCTTGAGGGGGAGTGTTGAGATGACAAGCTCAATACATGCGGGCATTGATGATGGACCGCCTGGTTAGATGGGTTCACACCTCTACACTTAGCACGTCGGTGGTCATTATGACTCCACATGGCCACTGACTCATTACTTATTATATTCAGGTTGTTACACCTATTTACAACTGGCATAGTTATAGCGCCAGTCGACTAGTGTAGTCGGTTATGCATTGTTTGACTTAGTAGGCCACTTTCCTTTTATGTTGTATCTTATATATACTTTGTGTACATTGTAAAAGTGTGTGGAAGAAGAAGAAGAAACCAGCAAGAAAACGTTTTGGTCTCCATCTCTCTTCTTGTCTCTTGAGTGAGCTTCTCCTTGTGCATTCTGTGTGTGTTCGGCGCAGCATCTTGAGCAATCCCCTCCACCACACGATTCTTGACACCATAGCCCTGCTAGACGAATTTGATGGAGTGTCTTTTCACCTGATTCCACGAAATTGGAATCAGTTTGCCGATTCATTGGCTAATTTTGCGTATGAAGAAGACCTCTTCTTTAATTGTGGCCCTTGTCCCGATATATCTATTGATGGTGAGACAGGACCTGGTCGTTTGTGGGGTATGCTTTCTGAACGTGCCCTCTTTGGCAGACGATGGTTGATCTGGGTGATGTAGAGGGTGGGCGAGACTCATCTGCCTTTATTATCTTGGACCCATAGACTGATCAGATGACATGTGATGCGAACACCTCTTGCGATATACGCACGAGGGATGGGGCATAATTTAATGCACCTAGTTTAGGGCTACGAGCCCTGTTCCCCTGGGAATGGTATGCTTTGATGTCTATCATAGTTGTTTCCAGGAGGATGTTATGCGTAGTAACGTTTGATTTCATTAGGCCAAGAGGGCCATTTCCCTGTCTAGTGCGGGTGTGTTTAATTGGGTTTTTGTTTTAAGTATTGTGCTGGACATGTTTCGTGATTTGTGGAATTTGGTGCAGCCTGGCAGAGCCTTTGCTACGATGGAAGCTTCTTGTGGCCAATCCAGGTGATACCTCTCCTTTACGAGTACCTTTCTTTTCTGTTATATGTGTATTTGTACTTATCGAGGGGATATATTTTTGTTGGGGACCGGCAACCAAGGCATGAAGTCCCATGTTTAGGCTAAGTATGTTTGAGGGAGGTCGGAGTAGTCATTGCCTCCTGTAAAGACATTGTCAGGCATCGAAAGGCCTGTTTTAGAAGGAAGTCTTAGTGGCCCTGTTCTGCTAGCCTGCTAGGCAGCCGTTCTAGGAGTTCTTGTTAGTAGTGAGGCAGTTAGAGAAGCCTGCCAGAAGATAATAATGATGATGCCAAGAAACCCTGAACATCCTAAAAGATGAATATAAATACGGAGGTGTGTAAAAAGGGGTTCTAACCCCTATCAAAGAAAAGAAAAGAAATAAAAATGTATAGGTATTTGATCATCGCCTTGCGAGGGCTTGGTAGGTTCCTGGGGACGAGTCAGACCCGAGACCGATACCTTGTCTTCCTAGGGGTGGCTTCTTGCCGGAAAAAAAAATGCATGACAAAACAAGGAAGGTTGGAGCGAAAATAAAAGTGAGCGTTAGAAAAGGATTAAGTGTCGCCTTGCGAGGGCTTGGTAGGTTCTTGGGTGCCGAGACAGGTCCTGAGACCGATGCCCTGTTCTCCTTGGGTCACTACGCTCAGCTCCCTCCTTTTTATATACCCAAGTATGATTGATAAAATAAAAACCCTAAAAGAAGAAATGTACTGAAAGAAAATACTCCTTGATCAGGCTATAGGAGTCCTCGCCTAGTAGGAGCTCTTAGTTGGGTTGTCTTTAGTTGGTAAGTAGTTCAGACTACCACTTAGGGCAACCCCTTTGATAGGGTTTTTAGTTTGGCTGTGTTGGAGTAGTTGGTCAGTGACTCGCTTCGGATCTTCTATTAGATGATGCTAGGCCTACTCCTTGTGGATGTCATGCCTAGGTTCTGTCCAGGGGTAGGGTAAGCATTGTGCTGAGTTTTATTATATATTTATTTTGTATCAGTTTGATGCTTCTTTGGTTGTTTATGTGTAGATATGTTCGTGGATTCGACGGGCTGAGTCGCCCTATCCCATGGTCGCCAATGAGAGCAGAATTCTGGTGCCAGGAATTGCTTAAAAATAGCTAAAAATTATGAGTATCAAGGAAAAAATATCCAATGTCAAAGGCGGCGGCTCGACCTAGGATGATTTTAAGCGTCAAAGTGCTCTAAGGACGCTCGGGCAACACTTGCAGATTTTTACTAATTTCTCCATGCGCCTGCACAGATCAATGGAGCTGTCATTCAGTGCGGGACGCCGAGACGAGCTCACAGAAATTTTCAGATCGCGATTTGGACACCGTATGCGAGAGAGATGGGAAAAGGGCCAAAATGCCGGTCAAAATTGGGGAGGTGCCCAAAAAGGAGAAGGGAAGGCGTGCCTTTGGGAAGGGGCACCCCCCTTCATTAAAAAAAAATGATTTAGGAGGGGGGCGGCGGCTGCACAGAGCCGTCGTGAAAAAAACGCCCCCCCCTCCCCCCCTCAATGCAAGATTTTGTTGAAGAGCAAGCCATGGAAGCAATTGCAGCAGGGTATTGCACTCGTTCCATGCTCTGCATCGCTCCATCCCGCGCAGACAATGGTAGCCTGTAGAGGGAGAGAGAAAATCAGTCTTTCTCTCTCCTCCCTCTCTCTCTTCTAAGGGGGGATTCATGTGGGAAGAGAAAGGAAGAAGAAAGAATGGTGGAGGCTTGTCTGGCATCGATCGGATTGCTCCACGAGCTGGAGATGGTGACGTGTGATCATCATGAGCATGAAGTGCTGCTGAATTTCAGATTTGCAGCCATGGACATGAAACCTGAGACACGCAAATAAGCGGTAATTCAATTTTTTCAAAGGAAATTTAGGATTTCATGGCTTTTGATTGATAAAATGTTGTTCATGTGGGCTAAAAATTGTTTATGTTGCTATTTTCCATGATTACTTGTTGATCATAATCAGAAAATCAGAAAAACATACATCTCGTGGCCCAAAATAATACACTAAAACATGTAAAATATGGAAAATCAAGGAAAAATGATGGTTTTGAGCATAAAAATGGAAGAATAAATAGGAACACCAACTAAATTTTCATTTTTGTTGCAAGAAGGAACTAAGGGCCACAACCCAAAACCTATTTTGAATTTTCAGTAATAAAATAATGCAAAAAATAAGGGAAAATATAAGAAAAATGGAGAAAAAAACACTAAAAATAGGGAAAAAATGCATTTTGGGTGCGGAAAATTAATGAAAATTAAGAACAATGTTCGTGAATGTTTGTGGGGACTGAAGCATGAGGATTTGCCTCAGTTCAATCCCACCTTCTTGTTCTAGTGTGTCTTTTTCCGCTTTTTACACATAAAATGATGGCAAAATGCCTTATAAATCTATACAACAATGCAACATTTGATCGATGGGAGGGTAGAGTGGTTAAAATGTGTCTAAATGTGGAGTAAAATGATGAAAAGATTGCTGGTTTTTGTTTGCATGCCATATAGGTCGGTGAATAATTATAGAATGAGAGCCTAGTAGCACGAGGGTTTCCTCGGTGCTAGGTTCGTGCAACGCCGCATAAGAACGGTAGTTGAAAACCATTAAAAGGATGTTTTCCACATGTGCACAATATTGATTTTATAATTGTTTGAGCACTTGGCATCCACAATATGCATAAATCATGGAAATATTTAAAGGTATCAGAAATCCTGGATGCACAGCAATTGCTTTCATTAGGACCTTGACCCACGTTGAGTGAGAGACAGGACACCCTAAGCCATAGGCTAGTCGTGGGGTCTAGGGGAAAGAGAAGTAAGGACAGTGGTATATTCCCGTATACGATTAAATGGTACCTTGAGTGGATTTTGTGTGAAATGTTTATATGTTGAGCGACGCATCGAGGGGCCAATCCCCAAGGTGTAGGAGAGTCGCAGAGGGGTGGCGGCATTCAGCCGTTGGAGGACCCCCTATGTCTGTGCTTCGTGCCATTAGGCAATGTGTAAGGGACTCCCTCTGAGGAGTAGTGGGTGAGAGAAAAGTGGACTACAAACGACGTAATACAAACGCAAGACATTTAGGAAGGCAATGTATGTGTCATCAACGCTCCTGGCCGCGAGGCCGTGGGGTTGTTGAGCGCGTGAGATAGAGGTCCGGCTAGTGCACGAGCCAGTGCACTAGCGCGTGAGATAGAGGTCCGGCTAGTGCACGAGCCAGTGCCGGCCCGTTCTAGGTTCCATAAAATCATTAGACTTGTCCTATCCTTTTCCTTTGCCCTTTTCTTTGTGCTTGTCATTGTGCATTTTATGGCACTCACTGCGGCCTGATATGTCCTACTTTCCCACAATAATGGCATGTCAAATCGAACTTATGTCCATGGGACTTACTACAAGACTATCCACAAGACTTAGAATGAGACTTCTATGAGTCTCTACCATAGTGGTCGTTCCCATTCTTACCGTCATGGTGACCCCAAATAGTCAAAGTATGAGAAGTACAAAAAGCATCCTCTTCCTATTGATCTCCTATGTCACGAGTGCACCCTCTACATCACACAATTTCAGCCCATTCTCAGGTATATTTGCACACATAGTAGAACAAAATATGTCCCAAGACTCAACTAGTATGACCAACAAGAATAAAGGTGGAAGATTGCCTTTAAAGTCAACACCATGCGAGGACAGCTAGCCAATGATAGCATGAAACTCCCTCAAATGCTGAGAAACACTGGTACCTTCCTTCATATGAACGTCCATAAGCTACTTTAGCCAATACATCTGAGAAGCAGGGCTCTTCTTATCATAGAGATTACGAATTTTCTCACAAAGATCCCATAGAGACTACCCATCTATGATAACATTATAATAAACCTACATGTTGAGGGACAGGATAATCGTGGACCTACAAAGCTCATCCAAGTCACCCCACACATCCTGATCGTAATCTTTAGGTTTAATGCTTTTACATTTGATTGGCCTAATTTGAGATTCTTACACCAAAATTTGCCAAACTTGGGTTTTTTATAGCCATAATTTTTGCCATCAAACTTTTCAATGTTAAAGATGGCACTGTCATTTGAATGACCAACCATATTGCAAGAAAAAGAGACATAATATAGACCAAACAAGCTGTTGTAATACCTACAAACAGCCCCAAAACCACTACGAAACAAGCTAAAAACAAGAGGTACTGACCAAATAATGAGGTATCCACAAACTATGATCAAAATAGCATCAAATGAAGGAGACTACTCTCATAAATAATACAACAATCTACAATTACAACATACTAAAAATGAGATACAGCATACTCAAGCTCACTACAAATAAAATCCAAATCTCAATGTAACATCCAAGTGTCGAGTAAGTGGCTCCCAATGGAACAAAAGTGAAATGCTAAAAGAGAAAACAAAGCTCAAATCCTCATGTGAGCGGCATCCAAGCATCCAAGATACATCAAGTACACAGGAGCATGAGAACTAATAAAAGCTTTAAGCCCATAAGGTCATAAACCTCTCAAGCATCCAATGAAGTAACTAATAATAGATGTCAAATATCCTAAGCTCAAATCAAAGCTCAAATGCATTCAACAGCATAACCAAGCATAGAGCTTCAATGTCATGCATCAATACATCCAATAGAATGTCCGAATAGCATGAAAGAGCATTAGGTATAAACTATCCTTGTTAAAAACTTGTTGTCCATTGTATGTATAGCAGTAAAATGATAGTCAAGACTGAGCAAAAGTGAGCTCAATTGAAGCCCAAAGGCATTCCTACAGCATAGCCAAGCATGTGGCATCAACCATAAACATCAATGTATCATCCCAAGTAGCCAAGAAGCATCAACAAGTAATGGGCATATGCTTTCACTGATAACATAACCTTCAGTCTTGCTTATTACAGTTGTAAAAGTGACAGTAAAACTAAGCCAAATATGGACTCAAATCAATCCAAAAACTTTCCAATACATTGGCCAAATGTTTCCCAAGTGTCAACCAGCAAACGAGCATCCCAAGAGCATCACATAAGCCAAGAGCATGACATTTTCTAGATAAATAACATTCAGTTGTAATACTTCCACGCAATTAAAAATGAGTTGGTTAGTTCAAAAGTTAGTTAGTTAATTAATAAGTTAGTAAGGTTACTAACTAAAGTAAAAACTAACTAACATTAACAACTAATAATTTTTATTCAATTAAAAATATTAAAAAAACAAGAGTCCTAATTCGTCATTTTTCCCAGATTGACAAGGATAGTAGCCACCCTTCACGAAAGTTACAACGTGAACAAGAGTTATGATCCATATTAGTCACTAGTGCTAATGTATATAGTATGGATGATCCAAAAATATTAGATTTTTGGGCAAAAACTAGCATATCTTAGATATTACTTATTGTAAATATTCCAAAAAGCTATAGAGATTTCTAGAACAAGATGTCATGTAAAAAAAAGAAAGTGATTTTTTTTCAGCTTGTTTTGGAGATTTAATACAAAAAAAGAAGGATTGGCAAAATCGTGCGCACTGTGATCGCAATTTACAAGCAATAAACAATGCTTCAAACATGGAGAAGAAGGAGTGATCTAGAAGATTTCAAATCAAGTGTCTTGGGGTTTTACCCCCCTTTTAGAGCCAATGCAACCATCATATTTATGATTTGAGCATTAGATCACTGATTTTTCCAACTTTCCCTTCACAAAGAGCTCTCTTATCAGCCACAACCCTTCTTCTATTGTTTAGCTATAAATATGAGGCATGGGGAGTAGTTAAAGAAGCACAAGGAGACCCCGAGATTCTGTGAGAGAGAGGTAGAGAGAGGGAGGTAAAAGGATACCCCTCCAAGAGATTGTGAGAAGGAGCTTGTGTGTGTGTGTGTGTGTGTGTGTGTGTGTGTGTGTGTGTGTGTGTGTGTGTGTGTGTGTGTGTGTGTGTGTGTGTGTGTGTGTGTGAGAGAGAGAGAGAGAGAGAGAGAAGTTACCCCGAGAGGCTGCAAGGGAGAGAGTTAGCTCAATTTCCCCTATCTCGGTCTTCAACTAAGCCATCTTCTCTTATTCTATCCCATCTCAAATTCATTCCTCCTTCTTTATCTCTCCAATCCACTTGCGGACGATGGCCCCCAAGTGAAAGATCTCTCCAAACGCTGAAACTCCCACCACAACTAACGAGACCGCGAACCAAGGGACCGCAACTACATGAAACACATCTCTTATGAATCAAGTGTACCCGTTGTATTAGGGAAAAGAAATTGCGAGAAAAGAATGTTTACATTAATTTTGGCAACTTAATTGAGAATGTTTCGAGATAATAAGCGTACTAGGAAAATTTTGTTCATCGCATTCATCTTAGGCGATCGATTAAACTTACACTTAGAAGCCGTTAAATTGCACATAAATTGCATGGAAATTTCATGCTAATATATATATGAAAAGATTCAAGAATACGCATTAAACTGCAATTAAGCTAGATAGATTTTATGCATTCGCATCCACTCGCTTGGTTGAAATAATAGAAAATCCTATTACATCTCACAAAACATAGATTGAGCTTGTGATAGAATACGTAAGGTTCCTAGGAAGTTGAAAGAATTTCAAACCCTAAAGTGTTAGGAGCTCAAATGATTCTTCTCAAGGCCCATCTTGCTTGAAGCTGAAAGGAATTCAAAGTCCTTAAATAACTATATGAATTACGGGACAAACCCTAGTTCAAATGAATACATAGGGTTTTGTTGTAGGGAAGCCAATGTCCCAAATTGAAGTAAACATTGCAAGGATACTCCTTCATTCAAAAGAATGAGGAAAGTAAATTAGGTTACCTTTGGAAATCTCAAATGATAATAGGAATAAAGCCGAGACTAGATGTTATCACATCAAATTAGAATTTCCTTTGGCAGAGAGAACAAAGATTTGTCTAATACATATTGTGCACTTCTACTTGTGTCTGTACTTAGGAACACTTGTTTGGAAAAGGAATCATCTAACAAAAGAATTGATAAGAAGAAAACCTTTCAAATTGGATTCAGATTGAAACACCTAGGAAAGGCATGTTGAGCACCCCCAGCTAGCTGCCAACCCTATCCAAGGGGGTTTTAGATAGCCATATCGGGAATGTGGACCAAACCCATTGTGAGAGGTCTCTTCATAGAAATGCCTATTTGTAGGAGGATGCTCGGGTGCCAAGGGGGCTCTGACTGTAAATCCCCTACCTCCGAATCCTACTCAAATGGTCTACGTGACTTAGAAAGGAATCTCAAGACCCTGTTACTAGTGCAAGGGTGAAAACTTGGAGGAAAATAAGACGCATCCTTATGGATTGTGGGAATCGTCCTATGGACGAGATTTGTATCTCAATTGAAATTTTAGTATAAAGTTTACTTTCAAGGAATTTATCTGATCTATTTTCGTGTCAGTGCATAAAATTACATAAAGGAATATGTGACTAACGGGTTAATTAAGGAAGCTTCTTGTATGTGTTACCACTAATGTGCTCTTAGGTAAGTAGGAAACTAAAGCTATTAAGGGAAGTAGGTGGGCGGAATCCCTAACGGGTCCTACAGCAAGGGTGGTCCCAAAGAATTGGAAGACTTCTCAACATTCAAATTGCAATGATGTATTGACCTTAGATAATGTAGGGTAGAACCCTAGCTCATATCGTTTTAGGGGACCGGAATGGGACTTTACCCTACGAGTAGAGAGGTCAAGTAATGCATTCCTCTCATTTCCCATTCTCTTTAAACCAAGTGCGATATGAGTCCGCCTCGGTTCAGATGCTTTGCGCAAAGTAGATCATTTGAAGATCGACACTAGAAGGCTGTAGCATGACTTGACTATTAGAAACCCAGAAAGATTCAGGTCGATCCTAACAGGGTTGGCTGATATGCTTCGTTGTGGAATATACTCGGGACTCGCTATCCGACAAACCCTATGACATTCCGTGGGAGTGCCATGTAGCATCTTTTAGATTAGACTCTCGATGGACTACTAAAACGTGTCGCGGCCCAAGCACGTTACATCAACCCTATTATGACAGCAGTGATATCTATGAGAAAATGAGCTAAAAGAGTGGTCAAATCAGTCCCATAACATCTCAAACCAATGACATATGATCCCCCAAGTATCCGACAATAAAACATAGGTATACGGGCATCTTGAGAATACGAGCTCCAAATATTGAAGATATGGTTGTCCTTGTTTTATGACAGCATGCTTCTTTATTTGCATAATTTATAGCTGAAGCTCAATGACTCAAAGCCAATGTTCAATGTTAATGGTCAATGTTGGGAGGAGTGGTAAACAACGCCAAAGCCTTTGTCCAATGCTAGGGAGTGGTTGAGCAAGCACAAGTGCTTGAAAGTGGCCACAACTGAAAAAACGTGTTTGTATTTTTAGCCCTGAATATTGACCTAAATACTCCCTGAAATAAGCTCAATGTAGGCTCAAGATTTCCCTAAGATAGCCCCAATAGGTCTTGAGAAGTCCTAAAGCAATGAGAGCTCAATATGAACTGTAGTGGTTGTTATTGAAGCCTCTTAGGGCATTGGTTGGCACCTATAGGTGCTTGGATGTTGATGCATACATGTCAGAAGGTTTATGAACTAAAGTAATCATTGAATGCTCAAATTTGGACAATTTTTTACTATTGGTTTTGTAGTGAGCTAGCTGTTTACATCCTATGAAGAGTTTGTCTAACATTACTATTGCTCATATGAATCACTATTTATGCTCCTATGTACCCGCAATGGAACCCTAGAGGTTATGGTGTATATCTAGGATATTTTGAAGCTGAATTGAGCTGAAAATACTTTAGTTTATGCAAAGAATTTATTGATGGTTGCTCATAGATTTTTGTCCGTCATAAGTTTTGGAAGGTACCTACATCAATTGTATACTGCAAATGCTATCTATTTGTCATGCTATTACATCTAGATGTTCTACTGCATGATTGGGGATGTATTTGACATGCATGCAAGTTGAAACACACTGGTTACTACAAAGATTTACTATTATAGGTTCTTGGACTGAAATTGTCATACACAATTGAGTGGTTTGTAAAGAGTTGGACACTTACAAGTTGTATACTAGCACTGAATACTATAGCTATAGATATGGAAAATGCTCAAGGCACTGACAATATCACTCAAATTGTGGGAGAGAAGCTTGATAATATAAAATTTTCTTTATGGAAGTTCGGCATGAAAATTTTCTTGATTGGCAGAGGCTACTAGAATTTGTGTATGGGGGCTAAAGCAGAACCTGAACTGCTTGAATGGAATCTGACTCATGATCAGTGAAGAGCTCATTGACAATGGTTGAAAAAAGCAAGCAAAGTGTTACACTGGTTCTCTTTATGCATTTGTGATGTGATGGCTGTCAACATTACAAGTTGTCAATCCCCAAAAGATGCTTGGATATTCTCATGAAGAATTATGGTAATGTTACTCATGCAAGGAAGATACAACTGGAGCAATAATTTAATAATATGTCTAGAAATGGCAAGAGCATTCAAGCTTATACGACAAAGATAAAAACCATAGTAGATGAACTTGCTACTATTGGTTCCAAAGTCTTAGAGGATGACATGATTGCAGTTACATTGAATGGACTAGGCAATGAGTACAAAGCATTTGATACTTTGATTTCTATGAGAGCAGATCCCCCTAACTGGGATGAATTAGTTACATTGTTGCTACACGAGGAAGCTTGAATATAGGTTTAAGTATCTCTCAGAGCAAAGATAATGTCTTTTACTCTAGTCAATAGCAAACTAGAGGTGGTAGAGTAGCTTGTGGAGCTTTTTAAGGTCATGGGGTACTTAGAATACATATGGACAACAGCAATAGAATGCATGGCAAAGCTCGAATGCACAAGGATAGTGAGGATCTAGAGCCTTTAGAGGCAATGGGAGATCACCTAGAGGTAGAGGTGGCTCTTGGCAGTCGCATGAGTAGTCTAAAAGGGATAAAGACTATCATTATTGTAGAAGATATGGACACATGGAGGCAGAGGTGGCTCTTGGTAGTCGCATGAACAATCTAACAAGGATAAAGATTGTCATTATTGCGGAAGATATGGACACATAGCAAAGGACTATCATAAAAAGCAAGTAGATATTAAGGCAAGAGGAAAACAACATGGAAATCATGCATCTTCTAGTGGTACACAAAATGATACAAGGAGATAGGTTGTTTGCTATGTAGCATGTTTCTAAGAATACATCTAAGCAAGACAAGGATGACAAGTGGTATATAGACTCAGGATTATGTAATCATATGATCCACATGGTGAGTGGTTTGATGAGTTGAGAGCACGTTCCCATGGACATGTATGCATTAGTGATGACACACAACATGATATTAAGCATACAAGTGTGGTTTCGCTAATCATGCCTGATGGCAAAAAGAAGAGTATATATGATATACTACATGTGCCTTCTATTACTAAGAATTTCTTGTTGGTTGGACAGATGGCAAAATAGAAACTGCAAGTCAAATTCAATAGAGGTGCTTGCTTTATTAAGGAATATGGAAATGGCTGCAAATTGATTGCTAAAGGCAAAAGAGATGGTAGAATGTTCACTTTGGATGCACCTATCTGTGAATTGAAAGCAGCCATGTTTACCATGATAATGGACCAGTTTGGGATGTTACAAATGCATTGGTCATGTCAATATTCAGAGGCTGAAAAATATGCAAAAAAAGCAGGTTGTACTTGGTTTAGCAAAGTTTAAGTACATTGATCTAGGACATGTTTGTTCCACCTACTATCAATTTGGGAAACAAGCAAGGTTTTCATTTATCCACATGTCAAAAACAGTTCTCAATCTTTGCAATTGATACATTTGCATATATGGGGTCCTGCCCATAATTCATTTTCCAGTGATGCCAAGTATTATGTGTCATTTATCTATGATTTCAACATATATATATGGTTGTATATCGTGAAGCACAAGGATGATGTACTTGACGTATTCAAGGATTTTAAGACACATACTGAAAACGAGTTTAGATGTTATATCTCATGTCTAAGATCTGATGGAGGTGGAGAATATGGCTCTAGAGAGTTTGACACATACTTGGCAAAATATGGCATAAAAAGGCAGCTCACATGCAGTTACACACCACAGCAGAATGGTCTGGCAAAGAGAAAGAATCGTGTACTTATGGAAACTGCCATGGCAATGCTTAATGAAAAGAATTTGTCAGTTGCTTATTGGGCCGAAGCAGTTGTCACTGCTATTTATGTGTTGAATAGAATATCTACAGCTCGAATTCATTACTTAACTCCATATGAGAAATTGTATGGGCACAAGCTTGATATCAGCTACCTTAGAGTGTTTGGCTGCATTGCTTATAGATCCGAAAGCTATAAAGAGTGTATTTCTTGCCTATGCACAAGATAGAAATGCGTACAAGTATTATAATCCGTCCACTCGAGAGACCTTGATTAGTAGGTGTTAACCATCAAATGAACAAGGTGGAAAATATGGAAAAGCTAAAGCAAAAGACAAAGGCCAAAGCAAAGTGAAACGGAAGACGAAGGCACGCCAAGAAAAATCTAGAAACACAAGAAGCGCACAAAAGTCCTAAATAAGGAATAAAGACGCACAAGGAAAATCGCAAGTCAATATTTTTGTAAAAGAGCGCAAGCATATCATGATTTAATTTAAGGAGTGACGAGCTCTCACCCATGCAATTTGTAAATGTAGACGGGCGGTGGAAAGGAAGGTAGGAAGATAGAAGGACAATGGGAAAAAGGGCCTAGGCCACGGTCGGCCATGTAAAAAAGGGGATGACCGCCCAAAAGGGATTTAGGGTTTTGTATATAAAGTTGAAAAGTGAATGAGAAGTTCATTCTTGTGTGTGGCCAAAAGTGGCTCTCTTCTTCTTCTTCTTCTTCTTCTTCTTCTTCTTCTTGCTTGCTTGAGCTTGTGCTTGAGAGAGGGAGTGTGAGAGTGTGAGGGAGTGAGTGTGTGAGGGTAAGGGACCGGGGAGGAGAAGCTCTCCATCTTCTCCTCTCTTCTTCTCTTCTCTTCTCTTCTCTTGTCTTGCTCGCAGCAATGGAGCTTGGAGCGTGGAGCTTGAGGATGGAGCTTTCTTGAAGCTTGCACTTGGATCGTGGAGCTACAGGAGTGCGTAGGAGAGGAGGTAACTCGATCGGCATGGAGGTAAGCTCACTATACCCATAGATATGGATGGCGCGTCGGCTATGTGAGAGGTAGCCATTAGTGCTCGGCTTGGAACGCTTGAAACAATAAGCGGTCCGTGGGTCTTGGCGGTTGAACGAAGGCTCCCACATTTTGGTTCCGTTGCCGGGACAAACGGATTCAAGCCTTGAGCACTTGCGTACTTCGAATCGAGCATCGAAGTAAGAGTTTTTCCCGAACCAGTGCTTGAGGTAGATAGGTAGGAAGCGAGGGAGTTTGACGAGGTATTCGATCTCCTTAGCAAGTAGGTTTTTGTTGTTTTGGACTTTGGGAAGTATGATGGAGTAGCGTAGCTATTTCCCTTATGATTTTTTCTTACATTTAGAAAGAATAGGAGAAAAACATTGGAGCAAACAGTAGGGTTTTTTGTTGCTATATAACAGGCTGAAACAGCAAAAAGAAGGGCAAAAAATGAAAATTTGGGTTAAATGTTAGTAAGGGAAGCAAGATTAAGATGAGTACAGGCCTGGGCAGGGTGACAAGGGGCCAAGAGTGGCAAGAAAGACCACATTGTGCATTGCAGGGTTTCAGGAGAGCAGGAGAGAGGGAGAAAGCTTCCTTGCATGGATCCACTTCGATCTGGCCATCCAGGAGTTATTTGCCCAACCCAGGTAATTTCACACCTTCCCCTACATGAGTAGGTTGGATCTGGAGGTGCTCAGTAAGTAGGAAGCCCTCGATCGCTCAGCGCCATGAATTCTTTGAAGTCTGGCAAAAATTGCGTCACGCATGGCCCGTCTGAGTGACGACGATTCTAGGCCAAGTCCCAGAATTGGCCCTCGATCCACTACCGCTCGAACCACCTAACTTGGACCACTAGAATCGGACGCGTCGAAATTCGGCCCTCGGTCCACTCAACTCGAACATCCACCGCTCAGCCCGTCCGAATCAACCATTCGGACCAACTTGGAAATTCGGCCCTCGATCTTGCCGATTCGGCCCAACCCCACTCGAACAAGTGACATTCGGCCCGGCCAAACTCACCACTCAGCTCTCGGCCCACCTGACTCATCCCTCGGCCCACTCGGCCCTCGGACGGGCCAAATCGGGCATTCGGTCCCTGCAATTTTGACCTGTTGGGCCGAATTTGGATTTTTTCAAATTTTAACCTGTAGACCTTGAAACTGACCGAGAGACCATATAGAGCCGAGATCACATCATAGATCGATCAATGAGCTGAAATCTAGAGCGAGTAGTTCAAAATTTGGCTACGAACGGTCCTTCAAATCGCGCATGGCATTTACCACATTGCTCTACCCCCTCCACACCTCCCCCAAGTAGGTTGGAGAGAAAATGCACGCCGTGACAGGTCCTCCAAATTAGACCCTAGTGTAGTAATGGCTCTACACGAGTATGGATTCTCACTTGCAAGAGAGCAACCAAAAGGCCATACCCGAACAAAGACAAATAGAGACCCTAGAACCTCAATGGGCCAATCTAGCCAACAGGGGCAAAAAGGCCACACTGCAAAAACACGTACGTGTTGCATTTGGACTACATCTAGTCAAAGCGGAAAGCAACAACATCAAGCTACAACGGCGAGGATGATTAGATGTGACAGTCCTAACGATAGATGCACCTTGAATAGCATTGCACTGACGATCCAAGACATCAAGAGAATCCACATCTGGTTGTGTAGTTAGGGACTCAAGAGCATTTGTCAGAAGGCTTAAATTTACAAGCCAAGACCCTGAAGATGAAGACATAGTACCATCTGCTTATCTTAGGGTCAAACTCACCGCGAAAAGAAAGCATACTATTGATGCTGTGATTGATGAAGGAGCAGATTTTAATATCTTGACCTATGAATCATGGACCCTACTAGGCCAACCAGAGCTCACACTGACTAATGCAACTCTTAGTCTTTATGGGGGACACCCACAAGCACTCATAGGGAAGTGCAAAATCCTTGCGACAATTGAAACTGAAAGCTTGCCTATCCTATTTCATGTTCCTCCAAATAGTGCTAATTACGGGAAGGAAACCCTCCTAGGAAGACCCTTCAAACGGGCGACCAAGTGTGAGTCACAACCTTTAGCAAGGGTGACCTCATCAAACATCGAGGAAAAGGCAAGGAAGGTGCTGACATAACAATCAAGCCTGCTAACAAGAGCAAGGACTTGTTGGAAGAGTTAATACAAGCACAAGTTGAACAACGAGAACCAGTGAGTGAGGTCATGCCTAAAACGAGAAGGTCAGGAGACAATGCCAAGGACTGGCTTTGGACTTACAAATATCGTAAAAGACCCCAAAAGAAGCCCAAGCCTTATAGACGAAGGCATCGATGGAGGGTTAGCACAATGCCGCGATGGATATCCAAAGTGTTGCTATGTGCTCAAGGGTATTACGTAGGTATCCGATGGATTTGGGTGCCAAAACCCCCTGCTAAACCTCCTCTATTGACTGAAGGCCAGATTGTATCAAGAGCAAAGAAGCATAGGAGGAGATCTAAACAAAAAACCAAGTCTCGAATCAAAAACATTGGAGTGACTGAGCCCCTCACGGTCGAAATTAAGAAACCAAACGGGACTAGATCCTCAGCCTAGCGTGCTTGACAAGCAGATACCAAATGTAAGCGTTGAGGATACACAAAAGCCACTAGTGCCCAAGGAGCCTTTGATTCCCTAAGAGAATAATAGGCATCATAGGCACAACATTGCTCATGGCAAGGTTAAATGCTCAACAAAGCAAATGGTAAATCATCTAACAGCCACGAGCAAATCTTCTAGCCAGTGTTGGAGCCACTTAGGAGTCCCAAGTCTCCTACACTCTCTTTTCCTAAACGGACACAGGAAGCACAACAGCAATCATCAAGTGCAGCTGCTCAATCCCAATCTCTATCTCCATCTAAGCTTCCAAATGTCCAAGAGGTGGGACATGGCACCACCCGTATCTCTCGGCCCAAGGGTATGCCTGTGCAATTTATTGTGACTAGAACAACTGAGGCTCGATCTGCACAAGTGAATGTTCAAAGGGCAACAAAAGATACGACCACCTTTAATCAGCCTAAGGACTGGACACCGCAATCCACCAATAGTAGCCAATCCACTGAACTAGCTACTACTACTTCCAATCAGGGATCACAGTAGTCATAGCCCTTGGCCATGACAATGCTCCTTGCGGAACGTGTTCTTAGTAGTTCACATGTGGAGGAGGTGTCGCAACCAACTTCCTTAACAACTCCAGCACTTCCAAAGCAACTAAAGCCTAGGCTGGAGGAGTTAAACAAAAGGGAATTTGCTGAAGAGCTAGACTCTCCAAACAGAGAGGCAGTTGTGTCCTCACAATCTAGCGAGGCTATTCAGCAGGCCGCGGCCATGTCCCATGAGGACACACAAGAGAAAGAGAATGTTGAGGCCCAACCAAGCACATCAACGGTTGACCTAGTTCAGGGTCCTGAGTCGTTGAGTTATGCACCTTCACTAACCAAGAAAAAGAGGAGAAAACAACGAAAACAATTGCAGTTACAAGTGGTTGTGGACCCCAAGAATATTGAGACCAAGAGCGCTGGAAAGCTGAGGAATAAAGCATCGAGTCCATCCACCAATGGACCCATTGATGTCTCTCCTAATAGCGGTGAAACCTCAGACATATCTATGTGCTCTGAAAAATCAAACCAGCCGTTACCATCAACAGTTGCGTGGAACACTCAATCCACCGACAACAGAACTCGCATTGACCAATCAAGAGTGGATACAATGCTGTCACAATAGGGTGACAAATTTATACCAATCACATCCAAGGAGAACCATAACGCAATAACAAAGCCTAAGGAGAAACATGGAAACCCCAAGAGCATAAGCAATCCTAGTGTTGACCAATCTTGCTC
Organism: Lygodium microphyllum; assembly: GCF_053477565.2. Lineage (NCBI taxonomy): Eukaryota > Viridiplantae > Streptophyta > Polypodiopsida > Schizaeales > Lygodiaceae > Lygodium > Lygodium microphyllum. Next base: position 9,664,030 of record NC_141147.1, on the reverse strand, counting down.
ATCTAGGCCTGAGCCCCCAGCTATGCTAAAGCCTAGGCAAACTCCTAGAACCTTGCATGAGATAGCAACCGAGAAAGCTCTCATTGAACATAGAAGTGTCGCATAATGCTTAACTAAGTTGGATGCTAAGCTCAAAGTGTTCGCATGTGTCTATGTCCTGGCCAACATGGGCGCATTCCCTAAGGAGTAGCTTGAAGAATACTTGCCATTTCCCCTATCCTAGGAAGAGCAAGAACATCTTGACGAGCACTATGATAAGCTCCTGCATGAATGCATGTGACTCACCTCTGACGAGGAAGTCAATGAACTACACTTAATTGTAACATTCAATGATGTGCTTTGCCAACCAAATCTCTTAGAGATAGAGCAACTAAAGCGACAATCAGAGGGTCGAAGTCAATTTGAAAAACGTTGGTTTGAAAACCGTGTTGCAATGGCCGAACTAGGAGCCCAAATTATGACAATCTCAGAGGAGCGATTGGCCAAATGGCGATCTCAAAGAGACCCAACCTATGTGGCACCAACTTCCTTTCGAGTGCTAACTGCCATTTGGGGTACGAACTTAGCTAGAACTAGCCAAAAGAACTCTCTGGCTGATAAGGTTCTCACTGAGGAGGAGTTACATATTGCCAGTAGACTCGGACAAGGTGCCATGCTACTCGATGTTGCAAAATATCTATCGTTATTGAGTAAGTTGCCACGAGTACTAGATGTGTGTGCCACACTCCAGTACAATCTGAAGTTCTACAATTGGCTTTTATCCTCGTGAAGTGACATGGATTCATAAATATGCATATAAATAAACAATGAATTTTGTGACCTTATATAGACAATATCAACACACACAAGCAATGATAATCAAGCGCAGGGAGAAGAGTTGGGTTTAACAAGCTAAGCTCCTCAGGTCCTCCTCTCACCACACAATTAGAAGTCATGTGACCATTCCCACCTCCAAGTGGAGGACATGCAACCCTCATTACCGCCATAGGAAGTCTGACCAACATCTCTGATAGTGTAGATGGGGCACTGTCCCTTTCTATAAACCTTTTTCCTTTCCGGTCTATCCTTCCGAGGACAAGCCTTGCCCCACCCCATGACAACCAGTCCACGCAACTTAGCATAAGCTAAGATATGCTAATGGATGGAGGAAAAATGAACATCATCACGAGGGCTGTCCCTCTACAACAAACACTGCATACCTCACCTCTCCCCTCCTCATCATATGTGCTTGATAACCCACTGTATAATCCCTTCCATGCGAATAGTTTTATCCTACCTCAAGGCCTAATCCTTGGTTTGCAATTTTTAGGTCTCCCCATGGTAGCCGACATGGAGCACCCAGTGCAGCTGGCTTGCAAGGATGCTATCCGCCTTCGGAGGGAGCATGCAGTACAAGCTCCTTCGCTGGAATGCTACGTACCTACCCTTAAAAGGTATGCAAAGAAATGAGGCCCCAAGCGACACTGCCCCGGACGTAGGCCAAAAAATCCCCAGGCCAGGGAAATAGAAGCTCAAGGGAGCACACGGGGCATGGCAACACTCATGCCGGCCCCCACCAGATGCTTGGGCACCAGGTGCTCGAAAGGAGAGAGGGCAGCTCGAGACAAGCAGGAATTTGATGCATTGTTCAAAAGAATTTTGGAAATAGTTGCGGCCAGGGACTACACCATTCCGATCACGACCGACATCTTCCCCGCCCAACCTCACAAGAGCCCCTCACAGGCACAGTCTCGGTCGCCCGACCACCCAAACTCACCCTGCCTTGTACAAATAGAGTAGCCCCATGTTATATAAAAGGCTTATCAAATGCTACATGGCCATGACTTTTTATCTTTTAATGGTTAAGTGCTGACATGTTTCCCAATTGTACAAACTTTTCATATCTATGTTTAATATATTTCATGTCTTTAGCAAAAGAAAAAGATAATCAAGCACATGTGATAAGTATGTAAGTCAACACCATGGAATTTAGATAAGTGATGTCTCTTTGTGTTGCACTGGTTTATTATAGTTGTGGCATGTGCCGTGCATGCACTCTCATGAAGTGACAAGTGGATGCACGATGGCGCAGGTCTTTGCGTGAAAGTGTTAAATACCCAAGACACCGCAAGACCGCCAATCCCACAAAGAGCCGCGACAAAGCCACGCTGTCAAAAGTGAAAATCACCCTTGCCGATCACCCACATCGCATGGCCCAAAGCATTATCACAACTACTTTCTCTTTCTAGGTTACACTCTACACCGGGCACTCGCAACAGCTCTTACCTCAATTGTACCAACATCACACGTTCCAAAGAGGGTTGCAATATCTCAAGTGTATCTCCCCATCTCAATAATTGCTTCTCTAACAACGAGGCTAGGACACAATCGTCACTGTAATATCCATTTCCTGAGCCTTTGAAGCTTGACATTTCCCAACCCATTGAAAGGTTGATAGCCTCAACATATTGCAATGGTTGTACTCATGCAAGTAAAAAAAAAAAAGAACAAGAAAAAGAAATGAAAAAGGAAAAAAGAAAAGAACGAAAAGATACGAAGCACCCACGATCACAGCACAGCACCTAGGGGTCCTCAAATTAGGTACGTCTAGTGACCTTGGTCGGTTGGCTCCGTCCCTAGTCTCCTAGCCCTTTAGCATCACCCACAATTGTTCAGGGCACATCAAGGGCAAGACATACCTAGGGAGCTTGTCTCGCCTATGGTTAGACATGTCACCCTGACCCATTCGCACAATTCCCTCTTGCACTCTGCCTTAATACCATTGCAATCAATTGTGGTAAGCACCACACGAATGGCCATGAAAAGTACACCGTCCTCATCAAGCAAGTCCAATAGCTCCCAGCTACCGAAAGTGTGGTGTCCCTGTGTTAAATTATGCTACATCGTGCAGTCACAATGCAAAGGATGTCTCATACACTTTTACATGTACTTCTTCTCAACATGGACAACTTTGCTTCATCCACACATTGTTACGAGAAACCAACCCGCGGTCTTCTAACTACGTAATATCTAAGTATGCACGAGCACTCACAAAATATCTGCACCGAAATATATACACAATTTGGGTCCTCAAGTGTAGGATAATACTCTCAACTTGCTTAGAGTTTGACCTGTCTCCCAAACTAATTGAACTTTGTCTTGTGCACGATAGAGAAGACTAGCACTACCCTTAGGGAGAGACCACCTATGAGAGGTTTTCAATTGCAGGTATTGAAGACTCCAACAAAAGTGTCATTCGCTCTTCATTGACACCCCCAACTCTGAATTCTTATCCTTTATCATCCTACAAGCCCGCCAAGAATCGTCATGTGCAGAATCCCCAACAAACCAACACTTGTGCTGGCCATCAGTGCAATCCCCAACAAACAACAACCCTACCACCAACCACCTAGGCCACCAACGTGCCCCCAATGACCTTCCTCCACACCACCACCAACACTCCTCCCTGGCAACCACCAATGTCCCTTCCACCCACGTCTTCAGTGCATGCCAAAGCCTGCTACCTACGACAGTGAGTGCCATGGGACTGGCACTTGTCTAGGAGGGGGATAATGTTAACCGTCAGACGAACAAGGTGGAAAATTTGGAAAAGCTAAAGCAGAAGACAAAGGCCAAGGCAAAGTGAAACGAAAGACGAAGGCACGCCAAGAAAAATCTAGAAACACAAGAAGCCCAGAAAAGTCCTAAATAAGGGAAAAAGGCGCACAAGGAAAAGCACAAGTCAATACTTTTGTAAAGGAGCGCAAGCGCATCATGATTTAATTTAACGAGTGCCGGGCTCTCACCTATGCAATTTGTAAATGTAGACGCGTGGTGGAAAGGAAGCTAGGAAGATAAAAGGACAATGGGAAAAAGGGCCTAGGCCACGACCAGCCATGTAAAAAAGGGGATAAGGGGATGATCGCCCAAAAGGGATTTAGGGTTTTGAATATAAAGTTGAAGAGTGAATGAGAAGCTCATTCTTGCGTGTGGCCAAAAGTGGCTCTCTTCTTCTTCTTCTTCTTCTTCTTGCTTGCTTGAGCTTGTGCTTGAGAGAGGGAGTGTGAGAGTGTGAGGGAGTGAGTGTGTGAGGGTGAGGGACCGGGGAGGAGAAGCTCTCCATCTTCTCCTCTCTTCTTCTCTTCTCTTCTCTTCCCTTGTCTTGCTCGTGGCAATGGAGCTTGGAGCGTGGAGCTTGAGGATGGAGCTTTCTTGAAGCTTGCACTTGGATCGTGGAGCTACCGGAGTGCACGGGAGAGGAGGTAACTCGATCGGCATGGAGGTAAGCTCACTATACCCGTAGATATGGATGGCACATCAGCTATGTGAGATGTAGCCATGAGTGCTTGGCTTGGAATGCTTGAAACAATAAGCGGTCCGTGGGTCTTGACGGTTGAGCGAAGGCTCCCACAGTAGGGATGTAGTGTTTGATGAGCTTATATCATGGTATGGCGGTCTAAATACAGTGGTTTCTAATGACCAGCTAGTCCTTCTCATGTTGAATATTATCCTTCAACTAGTACTACCATGAGTGGACCTACAAATGATGATTCTTCTACTATTAGTTCTTGGACAAGACGACTACGCAGTCATGTTTTTGCATCCACTGACATGGATATGTTAGTGAGGAGGAGATTAGATAAAGGCAAAGAAAAGATGTTTGATGATGTAGCTGGCCCGCTTATAGCTTGATATGAGTCATTTAGAAGTGAAGGTCTTGATAGTGAATTGGGCATACCATTAGTTATGACGCCTGGTGTAAGACAAAGCAAGTGTGCCACCTCATGAGAAGCAAAGCGCAGAGTGAACCACAACTAAGAAGGTGTAAAAGGGCCAGGAAACTAGTTGGTAGGTTGACATATAGTGGGTATTCAGCTAGACATTATGCATATATGACTAAAGTGTCAAGTTACACAGAGCCTATGAAGTTCAGTGAGGCAATTATAGATGAAAATTGGTGTGCTGCCATGGATGAAGAATATACAACACTGGCTAAAAATGAAACATGGGACTTGGTTAGTTTGCCTAAAGGAAAAACACCCATTGTTGGGTTTATAAAGTCAAATGCAAGTTAGATGGCTCATTGGAAAGGTATGAAGCCCGACTGGTTGCAAAGGGATATGGACAACAGTATGGCTTGGACTATGAATAGAATTTTAGCCTAGTTGCAAAGATGGCAACCATAAGAACAATCATTGCATTAGTAGCTTCTAAGGGACAGAAGTTATGGTAGATGGATGTCAAAAATGCATTCTTGAATGGTGGCTTGCTTGAGGAGGTGTATATGGAACAACCTGAGGGCTATGTACACTCTAACTATCTGACCCATGTATGCAAGTTGAAAAAGGCCTTATATGGGCTGAAATTGGCACCAAGAGCATGGAATGCTCATATCAGTACTTATTTACAGTAGCTTGGTTTTCAAATGGGTCATGCAGACCATAGCTTGTTTGCAAAGAAGACAGAGAATGGTTATGTTTTTTTGGTGATTTATCCGAGTGATTTGATCATCAATGGAGATGATAATCATGGCACTACCAAAATTAAGTCATGGTTACAAGCTAAATTCAAGGTGAAGGATCTTGGAGAGCTGAAATAATTCATTGGGATTGAGGTTATGTCTAGACCTCAAGGTATATGGCGATTGCAAAAACAATATGCTCATGTTATGTTGTTGAAGTGTGGCATGATGGAGTGCAAAGCCATGGAAACACCATTGGATCAAAATGTCAAACTTGCAGTTGATGTTGGGAATGAAATAGAGAATGTCACTATGTATAGACAGATGGTGGGCAACTTGATTTATCTCACTATCACTTGCCCTGATCTTAGTTATGTAGTGGGAATGGTTAGCCAATTTATGCAGAAGCCTCATAAGGCTGCATCTAGATGCAGTTAGGAGGATTATGTGGTACATGAAGGGCACTACTAATTATGGGATGTTTTATGAGCATGGAAAGCCACTTGACTTAACAGGTTATACAAATGTAGATTGGGTTAGTTGTGCCTATGATAGAAGGTCAACCAGTGGTTATATTTTTAGTCTAGATAGTAGTATGATCAGTCGGAGTAGTAAGAAGTAGCTGACCATTGCATGATCTAGTACAAAGGTAGAATACACGGGTGCAACCTTAGCAACATGCGAAGTAGTTTGTCTTGTGAAACTACTACATGACTTGGGTATACAACTAGACATGAAGGTCACATTGCATTGTGACAATCTCAGTAGTGTGATGTTGGCTAGCAACCTTGTCTATCATGCTAGATCCAAACACATAGAGGTTCATTACCACTTCATCAGGGAGATGATACTTGCTAGATAGATTGATCTACTCTGTGTGAAGACAGAAGACTAGGTAACATATATCTTTACCAAATCACTTGGTAAAGAGAAGTTTGTGCATTTCAGGGAGCTACTTGGAGTACAACAATTAGTTTGAGCTTGAGGGGGAGTGTTGAGATTCAAGCTCATGATCATCGTCACCGACTCTATATCTTGATAGCTACAGTCTTAGCTATCATCATCTGCCATGTGTGTTGTAATAAATGAGTTGAAGACTCAACCATAGTTAGTGACAGTCAATTAGTAGCCTAGAGACTGCTATGTAGTGTGTGACTAGACTTTAGTCTAGTGGATTTTGAATAATGAAGGTGAAGAACATAAGAGTACACTACTCTCCATGTGTGGGTCTCTCTCAATGTCTGGGTCTTTCTCTCTCCCTCTAAAACTTTGACATACTATGTGTCTGCCTACCATATAAACAATGATCACAAGACTCAAAACATCTATAGTCTAAGGGTGAAAGATACTGCAAAAATTGGTAAGCGTTTTCATTCCTTTCAAAGGCATGTATCCAAGGTGATGACTACCAAAGACATACGTGTGGAACTGCAACCACAACCAAAACATGGTCAAGTGATCGAGATACAAGCAAGGGATAGAGGATACTAGACTTAGCACCGTGTGCAATAACAAGATTCCCATGGGTAATCTTCCATGACAAATCACCAAAAGAAACAAAATGACTTGCATCATCTGAGGTGCCAACAAAGATAAGGCTCTTCGTGAGAGTTGGTACATGATATACGTCATGAAGAGTGAACATGGTACATGAACCAAACTACAAGTCGACATCACCAATACCAACTGCAGCAGCAATTGGACATCACCAATACCAACTATCTCCAATGCCAAGTCATTATCCAAATTGATAGATCTATTCATAGTGCGATAGAGGTGTGAAATCACTCTCTATGAGGGGTCACATAAAAGAAAGCCCATGAATCTACCAAACAACACTAAGTATATCTTGACAAAGCAACATGAGGTCATTAGACACATCAAGCTAAAACACATTAATCTCCTCAATCTTGAGGCTACACTTGCTAGGCATAATGTTGTGATCATCATTCTTTTCTTGCACTTTACCCTTTTCCTTTTCCTTGTGCTTGCCTTTGCACATTTTATGGCACTTTAGATGAATATGACGAAGTCTCTTCCTTCATGTCAAGGTCTATCAAGTGTTTCAACCAACATATTTGAGTTGCAGGACTCTACTTTCATAAAGATTCTTAATATATGTCCAAAGCTCATATACACTAGTCTGATTGTTGTTAGTCACAATATTATAGTGAATCTACTTAAAGAGTGATAAAATGATTATGGACTTGTATAGCTCATCCACTTTAGCCCAATCCTCGGCCCCAATGTTTTCAAGTTTGACACCCTCATCTTTTAGTAGTGTAACCTACAATTTCTACACTAAAACTTGTCATATCTGTGTTTTCCAATAGCTATAGTTGGTCCCATTCAAATTTCAATATTGAAGATAGCACTATCAAGAGAACCACTGGTCATAATGAGACCAAGCAAGTGCATAAGAGGCAAATCAAATTGCTTTAATTTCTTGCAAATCAGTCCCAAAATCACTACCAAATCAAGCAATAAATAAGAAAGACTACCAAGGTAATGAGCGGTCCACAAATTGCAATCAAGAGACTATCAAGTACAAGTGATTTCCCCCATAAAGATTTCATAGGTCAGAAATGATAGGCTGATGTAATAAACTGTAGCAATAGGTCAACAACTCACTATGAGCAACCAAGATAAAAAAGCCAAGAAGAATTGGCATTGAAGACTACCACAACTAAAGTGTGTTAGTAACCATGCATGCAATAGGCATAAACATCATGCATATGGTAGGTCTCAAGAGTAAATGAAGAGAATTCCCATATGCATAATCTATTGAGCAAAGCTCAATACATAATCCAGCAGCATATAAATACCATTGAAAATACATCGACAGATATAAGTGCTAGATCCAAGAAAAGCAATCAAATCATCCCACAACAGGATGTTAACCCCAGTGCAAGTCAGAGAAAAAGGGAGCAAAAAAGAATTCAAGAAAATTCAAAAATGCAAAGAAAAGTGAAAAAAGGTGGCCCAAAAAAAAGATAAGAGGAGAAAAGGCCAAAAGTGTAAGGGTGACCCTAAAAGTTGAGGCAAAGGAAAAGGAGCATTTTAAAATGTAAAGGCACCCCAAATTTTTGTAAAAGAGTGCCAAGATCTCTCCTGTGCAAGTTGTAAAGAGTAGACGAGCATAGGTGAAGGCATAATATAAATAAAAGGAAATAGGAAAAGAAGTACTTGGCAAGACTACTGGTCATGTAAAAAGGGGATGGGTGTCCAAAGGGATAAGGGCATATATAAAAGCCAAAAAGTGAATGGAAAAGCTCATTCTTGGTGTGTTGAAAAAGTGGCTCTTCTTCTTCTTCTTATTTTTCTTCTTCTTCTTCTACTTCTTACTTGCTTGTGCTTATGCTTGAGAGAGGGAGTGTGACAGTGCAAGAGAGTGAGTGTATGAGGATGAGGGACCATGGTGGAGAAGCTCTCCATCTTTTCCTCTACTCTTCTTCTCTTCTCTTCTCTTCTCTTTTCTCATGTACGTGGTTATGAAGCATGCAATTTGAAGGTGGAGGATTGAGCTTACATCACAAATCGTGGAGCTACCAGTGTGCTTGAGAGACAATGATACTCGATCGGGCATTGAGGTAAGCTCACTATACTCGTAGACTTGAGAGCGCATATGGCTATGTGAGAGGTAGCCATTAGCATTCGGCTTGAAATGCTTGAGCAATAAGCAATTCATGTGTCTTGGTAGTTGAGCAAAAGCTCCCACATTTTGGTTCTATTGCTTAGACCAATGGATTCGAGTCTTGAGTGCATGTGTGCTCCAAATTGAGCATTAGAGGGTTTTTTCCAACTCGGTGCTTGAGGTAGATAGATGGTAGGAAGGAAAGGCATTCGATCTTCAACGCAAGTAAGCGTTTTGGATTTTTGAAGTTTGGATAACTTGATTTGATTAGCATTAGCATTTGGTTTGTGATTTGTAGGGATTGGTAGGCATTTAGGTAGGAAAAAAATAAGGAAAATGAAGGTTTTGGGCAATAACATGCCTAAATCAAAGGAAAATTGGGTTATGATCCAGAAAAGAAGAGGAAAAGACATCCAAGGAGTATTGGAGAGGGGGTCTAAAACCCTGAGAAAGGGGGAAGTGAGCTCGTTTTCAATTTTTGAGCTTTGAGAGAGAGAGAGAGAGAGAGAGAGAGAGAGAGAGAGAGAGAGAGAGAGAGAGAGAGAGAGAGAGAGAGAGAGAGAGAGAGAGAGAGAGAGTGTGTGTGTGTGTGTGTGTGTGTGTGTGTGTGTGTGTGTGTGTGTGTGTGTGTGTGTGTGTGTGTGTGTGTTGGAGCTCCAAGGCAAAGATGAGATCGACCATACTGATTCAAAGATTTTTTACTACTCCAAATATACACAAACCTTCCTCTACATTTAATCATTCATTCTAGAAGCTCTCAACACTTGGTATCAACCATCAATTTCAATTGTGTTGAAAAATAGACAAATGATGTATGCTCCACGAAGAGTTGTCATGAATCTCATATGCACAATGAGGAAAGTGGAACAACCCAAACTCTATAAAGCATTGTACTTGATTATCACTTTTATATGAAATGAATACAATGTCATGATGCTTTGTACTTTTAGTTAAGTGTCTTGTCATCGTCGATCCTACACAAGATTGTGTTTATGAGTCCAAGATTCCATCTTAGAACCTAATTCACTTATGTAACAATTTGTCTCTACTTGTCCATGTCATTATGAGTTTGGTCTTCATCTTTCATCCACCATAGCTTGTGTCATGCTCTAGATCCACATCTTCTAACACGGTATCAGAGCTCAAACGGGCATGGCTTAGCTCATCTCCATCTCTTCCCAGCTCAAGTTGAGTGCTGGATCTCATCTCCGACTTCATTTGCAAATCTACCTTCAATGAAGCTTCCATGGCAGCCATAGAGACCTATGTCTAAACCCTAATCCAGGAAGCCATAGCCAAAGCTTCAAAATTTAACATTCTTTACAATTTCTTCTCACTGAAGTCATCAACAATGATTTTAATCACTAAGAAATACTCTCTGAAGTTCATTACTATTCTGAAAGTGCTCGAGGAAGCTCAAAAGTCATCCACGAAGTTCGTGAAAGAAAGCAGATCAAGTACCGACTAGTATTCATTAACACTCAACTACACAATGTCATGATGCTTTGTACTTTTAGTTAAGTGTCTTGTCATTGTCAATCCTACACAAGATTGTGTTTATGAGTCCAAGCTTCCATCTTGGAACCTAATTCACTTGTGTAACACTTTGTCTTTACTTGTCCATGTCATTATGAGTTTGGTCTTCATCTTTCATCCACCATAGCTTGTGTCATGCTCTAGATCCGCATCTTCTAACAAATTGAATCGAAATCGTGCCTCGCGGGTCATTTGCGCTGTTAGAATTGGACATCTGTAGTGGAGTCCAATTCCTAGAGTTGGACGCTCAAACTCGAATAGTCTGAGTCGGTCCACTCGGACATCCACAATACTACATCCGATCGGACACCATTAGCCAGTCGGTCTGAGTCGGATGAACCCAAACTCGGACTCCAATATCCAAGCTCAGACTGTCCGAGTCGGTCAACAAACTCGGATAACCAAGCTCGAACTCGACATTCAATTTTCGTAGTCAGACATGCGTAGGATTGGACAATTTGATTCTAGAATTCGAACCTCTAAGAATCAAACACACTAACCATAACCTAAAAACTGACCAATCCAGCACATCCTACACCAAGTAGAGCTCAAACCCGAAAGCGAAGCAACACCCTTGTAGGTATCCAAACACATCAAATGTCTCATAAAGCCTCCAGATTTCAAGATCGTGACTCAGTTGGCTAGGAAGCAACCTCGACCACTTGAGGGAGTGAACTAGAAAAGTGTATTGTGTCACATTGTTTTTGTCATAGTCATGCACTGCTTGAACAATCACTTGAAGTGCACCCAGAAAGCAGAAAGCTTGATTTCGCACTACGCATGAAAAGAAGCACTCCACGAATACTTGGGCTCACTTAAATTTGAGGACTACCTGAACTAATAAGGAATTCACATGCAAGATAAGCAATCTAAACAAGCCCACTAATAGGAGAATACCTTCAAATCTCAAACATGCATCCAAGGATAGGGAGTACCAAAAGCAAGCCTTTTGGAGAGCAAGGAGACTAACACAATTAGGGACTCAATATCTCTTGAGTTGATTAGTCTGATCGATAACCTAATAGATCGGGAGACTGACAAGATGTCAGGGCCAAGCTCCAACCATGAAAATGACTAGCTTTACTTGGGAGAGTTCCTAATCTATATCCAACAAATGATCAATCGTTACAATTTACAAACCAAGATGGAGGATCATGGTAGGCTAGCTGAGGATATAAATGGTGACCTTGAAGAAGATCAGAGATAGGCCAAGAAGGCGCTACAGGGCATAGCTGCTTGCAACAAGGAGCAGTGAGCTCAAAGCCTGAGATAGGAAATAGAAATGGGAGAGGTCTAGCGAGTTTAAGCGCTTGTCAATTGGAATAGGACAAGACCCAATGCGGAAAGGGAAAGAGCACTAGAAGCCAATCTCACGTTGAGTGAGCTTCTCACGAAGACACTCATAGACAACATGGCTGCAGAGCAGAGTGGAGTGGTTCTAGTAACTTCATTGCTAGGCATCGAGCTAGGAATCACACCAAATTTGAGGAGCCAACCAAAGATACCCATAGTTGCCAAGCAACTCAACAAGTAGAGCAATTCGAGTAGGTGTGCAAGGCAAACAACCTTACAACCCCTACTCAATATGTGCAAGCCTGTGATCTTTCTCTCGGAGATAAAGGATGGACATGGTACACCAGTCCAGATGACATCGAATGCAACACTTTCAATACTCTCAAGAGCCTTTTCATAAAGAGGTTCTCTAAGGTAAGATACTTGGATAACCTCATGGTTCGATTGATGAACGTCAATCAAAAGGATAAGGAAGACATTAGAGATTATATCACCCACGTGCGGAGTCTCTTTAAGAGAATCCTAGCTGCAGAGCAACCTAGTAAGCAAGTAGTCTCCATTGTATTCATATGTACTGAAATTAGGAGTGAAGAGCTAGCTAGGGTCTTTGAAGAAGCCATGCGCGTAGACGACATGCTCAAGGAGAGAAGCTCAAGAGCCACAAGCCGAGATAGTGGAGCCTCTAAAGCCTCAAAGAGAGCTGCCATTGCTAGCGAGAGATCTAGTCAGAGCAATAAAGAGAAAGGGGAGAGTGTTGACCCTAGCCAAGAATTGGCGGATGTAAAGCTAGAGCTGGGCAAGCTCTAGGAAATGATTAGAAGACCTGCACGACCTCACATGCAATGTGTCCATTGTGGAGGGAACCACCTCTTGACCTGGTGCACGAATCCTCGGTCCAAATATTGTGCTAACTACGATAGGTTCGATCATGATGCTATGCATTGCCGATGTATGCCTCTGTGTGTGTGTGTGTGCAAAACTATGTATGTATATATATGTGTGTATGTATATATATCATATATATAATCCATACTATCTGCACTCTCCTCTCCATTCTTACTCTCTCTCTCTATCCGCATGCTATGGCTACCACATGAAAAATGTGACACAAGACTGTCTAGCATACATACATACATACATATATAGCTTGCATGTGCACTACGTTACCTCAAGGAAGGGGGTTTATAACACCATTTTGGGCCGGGATGATGCATTGGGGGGGGGGATATTAGGAACTAATCTATATAAGCAGGGAGTTGCGGTTAGTGGGAAGATGCGTGTCTAGTGATGGAAGGGAAAGACAAAGACAAGGATACACAACCGAGCTTCATTAGCTAGTGTATCACCAACCAATATGGGAGGAAAGGAAGATAATATTTTGTTTCTTTTGCTTTTAATATTCTAAATAAGGGAAAGTGCACATGGCAAGGGGGACATAGCACCATATTTCAAACTTATACTAAATATGTAAGTTTGATATACACCCCATATTTAGAAAACTACTTACTTTGGGATGCATTATAAGTTCATCCACATTCATTATGTTTATGTGCATTTGATTTAATATTACGGTGACATTGATGAACCTCATCTACATTGTAAAAATGCAAAGGAATGAGTACTTTTTTTGCGAGGCCACCGAGAGGAGGGGGGTGTGGTTTTGTGTTATGAACCTTCACGGGACTTCCAAGTTATAACCTAGCATGAGGCACAAAAAAGCACAACGGAAAGGCACACAAGATATATCAATAAGGAATCTTTGTATTCATGATATACAAAGATACAACATTAAAAGACATCTCAAGACTACACTCTCGTGATGCCGCACATATGAGAGTTCACCGTTGAGTATAAGGAATCACAAATAAAGTGAAAACCAAACTAAGCTCAAAGTCACTACTACTCCCTATATAGGTATTTGTGGCTAAACAACATGGTATGACTACAAAGCCCATATCCTTCACGAAAAGGGGGGGGGGGGGAGGGGGAGGGGGAGGGGGGGCGCTCCACTCTGATATGCTAGGTGGACTTTACCAAAGTGAGCGCCGGAGGGAGGTGATCTGGAGTAAGGATAAGGTGGAATACTTCATAGGGCCCTATAGAAGGGTACGACGAGTGCGGGCGCAGCGAGGCAGGGGAGAGCCGCACAGGCCTGCGTTGGGCTGGTACGAGGAAGCGTCGAAGGCGGTGAAGGGCGCCTGCTGCGGGATCTCGCCCGACAGATAGTTGTACGACACGTTGAAGTATCGGAGCTCTTGGAGCTGCAGGAAGGTGGCCGGGATGCTGCCCGTGAGCTGGTTGTGGTCCAAGGACAGGAACTGCAGTGAGGTAAGGTTGCCCAAAGAAGCAGGAATGGCGCCGGAGAACCGGTTGTGGTCCAGGAGCAGACTTTCCATGTTGGCAACGTTGCCGAGCTCCGGGGGGATAGGCCCCGAGAGGTCGTTGTCAGAGAGCGAGATGAGGGGCGTGATCTCGTCGGAGTCGTCCTGGAGCACCGGGATGCGCGCGACCCACCGAGGGAACGGGCCCGAGAGGCCGCAGCTGCTGAGGTGGAGCTCCCCGAGCATGGGCAGGGTGGCCAGGCCCGACACGCGGTCGGCGCTCCGGATGGGGTTGTCGTTGAGATAGACGATCCCGAGGTTCTTGAGGTTGGAGAGGTCCTTGGGCAGGCCCGTGATGCGGTTGTGGTCAAGGAACAGGAAGAAGAGGTTGGTGAGGTTGGAGGCGAAGGCGTCGGGAACCTGGCCCGAGAGGCGGTTGTAGGCGAGGTCGGCATTGAAGAGGTTGGAGAGCTGGCCGAAGGAGGCAGGGATGGGACCCCCGATGGAGTTGCTGAAGATGCGGATGTCCTGCAGGCTGGCCATCCCGCCTATCGAGGGAGGCAGAGAGCCCGTCAGCTTGTTGAGGGAGACGTCCAGCTCCTGCAACGCGGCCAGGTTCCCAAAGGACGCCGGGATGGCCCCCGTGAGGCCGCCGTCCCCTCCGTCGATGACCATGTTGCCCAGGTCCAGGCTCACGAGCCCGGTCAGCTTCCCCAACGAGGAAGGGATCGGACCGTGGAAGCAGTTCTGGCTCAGGCTCAGGGTGCGGAGGGCCGACATGGAGCCCAGGGAAGGGGAGAGGGTGCCCCGCATGCGCCCGTTTGTGAGGTCCAGCCCCGTCACGCGGCCGGTGGCGACGTCGCACGTGACGCCCCTCCACGCGGAGCAGCAGTTGGCCTTGGACGCCTGCGCCTTCCACGTGTCCAGGTAGCCCGACGGATCGCTGGTCACGGCCGCCTTGAAAGCCAGCAAGGCCGCCCGGTCTTGGGCTGCGCAAATAGCCGCCGCCTCCACCTCCACCTCCACGGCCCCGAGTAGTACCGCAGCTGCCCACGTAGTTAACGCCTGCACCATCAATGCAGTAGTCAACCGCCGGAGGCCCATCGTGCTGATTGGTGGATCTGTGTATCCTATATGTGCAGTAGGCGTTTGTATGTTGTCCCGGAACGTAATGGCGAGAGTACTTACTACTACAGCTACTAGCCTAGCCTAATGACAGCGCAGGGGGCGCCTCCTCGGGTCTCAACAGGGACAGGTGCAGCTCGGCAGCAGCTCAAGATTTGTATAATCTGCAGCCTATGCAGCTCGATACGAGTCAGGACGAATCAAGGTTTTGTGATGAAACTTACGTAACTCGGTGACAGCACATCTCCGGGCTTTATATAGAGTTTATAGAGTGCGTGCACGGTGCCAGATTGGACGAATCAATTTTTTGTGATGAGAAACCACCACCTGATATGAAACCTGCCTGCTTAACTCGGTGACAGCAGATCTCCGGACCGTGGCTTCATATATTGCTCCCCAGGTTGGATGGAGAGACCCAGGTCCCAGAGAAGAGACGTGAGCTCAGGAGGTGCAACTTGCAAGCGAAGAGTCCAAGTCAACGTGGAACTAACCTTTCAACGATGATGATTGATCTTCCCTCATCTTCGCCACGTGTGCCTATACCGTGTTCCTTCTCGAATCTCTTATTCCGCTCGAAGAGTCGGAGTGTCCAACTTTTCATTTTTGAAAGGCCCCTAGGTTTTTTCTACCGAAGGGCTCCTGAAGAAGTGCCTTTCTTATGGAATTGGCCTTGCCGACAAATTGTATTGTATTTGAGATTTTTTTAAAACTAACTATGACATTTATACAAGCCATGTTATTGTTCTTTCATGTTCATTAGTTTACAAAAATGTAACACCAACGGCACGATAGAATATCCAAACTTAGTATAATATATGGTGAATATGTAAGCATCAAATAAATAGAAGTATAATGCTATCACCAAAAACAAAAGTGAAATGTCATAATAATGCCCGAAGCTCAATCAATTAAGATAGTTCAGAAAGGCAACAAGATAGCTCTACAATCATCCATGATCTCAAATCAAGTAGCAACACAATCAAAACACACCATGACTTATACTACTGATCACATCAACTCTCTTGCTGCCACATTAACATTGCGATGAGCTTTCAATCCATCCCACGTGGCATAGATGGCATCCTGATCAACATCTGTGGGGTCTTTAGTACCATTATTGAAAGGAATATGAATCCATTCAAGATCTCCAATGACAATCTATTGCGATAATTGAACTTGATATAATTCATTTTGCAAAAACCTCTCTCACAATCAACTGTGCTTGCAATAATGACCAAGCATGCACACCATAACTTTTTCATCTCTCCAAAGACCTGATTGAACTCAATATCCTGTCCACATAATTGCCAAGCAGCATGCATACTTTGACCTCAACATATTCTTTTTAACTTCACCATGAAGTCTCCATACTCAAGCTTATATGCATCAACATCAATAAGGAAGGCATTTATCCATATTCCACCCATTGTAAAGTATCCATGAACATCATGTGGGTAGTCCTTTGGACTACTACCTCAAACAACCTTAAATCAACAAGCCTTGAATATGGTGCAAATATAACCTTTTGTACAAATTGCTTGCCAATTTGAACACAACTATTCCAAGTCACTAACTGGCCACAATTATCCTTAGGTCCCAATTGATTGTTATGAAAACCATGTCTTTTTGTAGCTCCAACATTGTTAATAGAAAAGTACACCTAATCCATCTTTAACTTGCTGATAAAATTTTAAGAGATATTGTATCCCATGACCAAAGTGTCCCTATATGAAGCGTGCCTCAAGAATATCTACTAATTGTTTTCCAAGACTTGTCTCAAGAAAACTAATGGTAAGTTGTGGTATTGTGATAGGAACATACGATGGTAGGCCAAAACAAAGGCAAGCTTCCATTCACAGAAGAAGAGAAGGCAAAGTACGGCCTAACGGCGCAGATAAAGGCCTTGAACTGGTTCAAGGTCAGAAACATGATGAATTTGGATGACTTGGTCATGGAAGAACCGGCCGTGAGAAGCGAGCCAGTGCAACCTGGGAAAGTACGAGGAGAAAGTCAGACAAGATGTGAACTACAATATATGCACGGAGTTCCTACAGATATTTGATGCCAATAGGAATCATGGACCGTAGCAGTGTGATAAGGAGAAGAACCCCATAGATTCGAGGTGGCATTGAGCATGAAAGTGGTGGAAAAAGCATTGGTCCTGGTCAACAAGGTTGAGAGGTGACCTAAGAGGGATGTCTACATCATGCTAGGGATGGACAAATCCCTAGTCCACACCAATGACAACATCAGCCTAGCCAATATCCTGGATCCCAAAGTCAGTAAGTTGCAGGAAAAGGTGATCCACACCTTGTTCTCTAGCCAAAGGTACAATGCCTTGATGAGAAGAATTGAAGTATCCCTACTAGAGAACCTTGCAAAGCCAAGTCCCTGGATGAGGTGAACTGGAATGGCTACGTGTGAAAAACCATCAAAGCTTCAGTAAAGGAACTAGCCATAGGGACAAGACCAACAGGCGGTGTCAGAGGGATTTTTGTCAAAAGGTCGAATCCACCAGGGATCAGAAGTAGAAGGAAGTAGAGATAGGAGATGGAAGAGAAGATAGAGAATACACAAGTGGTAAACACTACAAAGACAAAGCACAATGAATTGAATCAATATGTATTGAAAGAACCTGAAATCTTCGCACTACTCAGAAGCAATCTCCAGGCATTAGATCTCCTGGAGCTTCTTCATAGAACAAAACGTGCATCAAAATTACAACTCCTTCTCTACTGCTTGAAACCCAAATCTGATGGCTCTGTTGGCTCTAAAAGGGGGGTAAAATTGCAAGACACCTGATCACGGATCTCCCAGATCACTCCTTCTTCTTCTTTCAATTCAATCTGCAGTTTTCAGCCTGTTTATAGGATTCGCGACGCGCATGATTTCGTCCATCTGTCTCTCTTAAGAAAATCCCATAACTAGATGAAAAAGCAACTAGATTTTTGCATGCCATTCTAATCTAGAAGCCTTTTCTAACTTTTTCGGATTTTTACAATAAATAATATCAAAATTAGGCTAAAATTATCCAAAAAACTAGTATTTTCGAATAATCCATGCAACTCACACTAGTACTAATGGCTCAGATCACATTGACTCTCTAGATCAATAAAGAAGTCAAATGATGATGCATTCCATGCTTTTTCACACTGTGTCCTCATAACATCATGACATCCACCCCCTCTGAACTTGCACATCCTCCAGTATGTGCCAAAATTCTAGTTGTCACCGGATTCTGAGTCCTCCTCATCCTCTGCAACCATATCCTTTACTTCTTCATCTTCCATATCTTCCTAGCTAGCCCTTGTATCATGACCACTATTTTCTTCTAATTTTGGCAACTCATAAGTAGTAGATTCCTACCTTTTGAATAATTTGATTCTTTTCCCTACTATTGAAAGTTTGATGGCTGTCCCATCCAGCTCATTTAATGCATAAGTAGCATTATCAAACACCTGTCTTATCACATAGAGTCCAAACTATCTTTTGGAAACTTTATGCATGGCACTATGCTGGTTGTCTAAACTGCTATCATAAATCAATACCCAATCCCCATCTTGTATGGTTCTTGGTCTCAGTCTATGTCTTTTGTCAAAACGTTTCTTGTTTTGTATCCTTGATGCCCTTAACGTTGAAACTGTTGCCTCTATGTCTTCTGACTTTCTTTCCAACTATCTAATGCGTAAGACCAACAACTCCTCTCGATTCAACTCCTCCTCCTAAGGTAACACACTCCATGTGACTGTCACCTCTTCTATCGGCATGATAGGTTTTTGACCATATATCAATTCTGCAAGCATATATCCTGTAATAGCACTATGAGTTGTTCTGTCGGCCCACAAAGCATAAGGGAGTAATCGTGGCCACTCTTTTACCTTCTCTCCACATGCTTTTGCCAGTGCCTTCACAATAGGTGGATGACCTCTTTCACTTTTTCCATTTCCTTCAGGGTTATAAGCTAAAGTTAAAGCAAGATTTATCTCCTATCGTGCAAAGAAATCATGAGCTTCATCTGCATCCAACTCACCCCTATCTGCTGTAGTTTTTCCCACACAGCCATACCAACAAAAGATCTCTTCGAAGAGAAAAGTACACACAACATTTGTTGTCTTAGTACATAAAACTTTCCCTTCCACTTGATTAGTCAATTCTTCACAAGCAAGCACAAGATACCTCATTTGCCAAAGACCTGTAGGCATTGTGACCAAATCCACCACCCACTTAAAATGAAGAGACAATGGATATGTGGGTTGCAATCCATCCCGATGTCTCACAGATGAATACATTTGACATGTTGTACATGTTTCCACAAAGTGAGCAACATCCTTCTACATACCCTGCCACCAATATTTTTCTTTGATATTTGTAAAAGTACCCCAGACACCTCTATGACCAGCCCACAAGCTTTCATGAAATTCTTGCATTACTTTTACTTGTGATGACCGTCACCCAAAACTCGCAATGGCATATCCTGTTTCTTTTTAGCATGTTTCCATAAGTATCCATCCTTTAAGAAAAACCCATATGCTTTCCTCTTGATTTTCTTAAAGTGCTCATCTGACCGTCCATCTCTCTTTGTTAATGTACTGAGGTATTGACCAATTCTCAGCCACTCTCCTGCATATTTGTCTTCCAGAAACACTTCTACACAAGATACAAAACATCTAAAGTGTCTCCTCTTTGTTGTCCAACCTTTTGTTAATGCTGTAGCAACACCTTGCATTGCTAAATTCACTCTTGCAACATCATTTTCAGCCATAAGAAAGTCATCTTCTTCCTCCTCATCCATCATCCCATCTTCATTCTCATAACGTGCTCGAGATAACATGTTTGCCACTGGGTTATCTCTTCTTGCAATATGCTGAAATTCAGGGTTCAGAGATTTTATGTATGCAATCCACCGGAGCATAGCAATGTCAGAAGTAGCACAACTAGTAATCATACCCAATACTGGCAAACAATCGGTCTCAATGACTACATGAGCACCCATAAAATACTCCTTATCACATTTAAGGGCTGTCACAATTCCCCATAATTCTCTTTTAACCTGTGGATATCTTCTCTGTTGTTCAGTCAATACTTTAGCACCTAAGTGAATTGCATATATTTGCCCTTCCTCATCATCTTGCCCAATTGCCCATCCAATCCCAATCGGGCTTGTATCAACAGTAATAATGATAGGCTTTCCATGTGAATAGTCAACCTTTCTCAACGTAGGAGCAGATTTTAAGAGTTGCTTCCATTTCTTCATTACTTTCTGATGCTTCCTTTCCCAATGAAATTTTGGACCTTTCCTTAGAAGCTAATAAAGGGCATCGGCTACATGTGCAAAGTGAGGAATCCATATCAAATAGAACACACATGCATCCAAGAATCTACGCACCTCTGATACATTCATGCGTACATCTTGCATTCTATCAGTCCCATCTATTTTTGCTAGTGATGGCCTTCACCCATAAGGCCCACACATATGCCCAACAATCAAAACCTCTTCAACTCCAAAGACAGACTTTTGTCCAAAAAGAGTTAAATGCACCTCTTCTAGACGTGTCCTATCACAATCCACAATATAGTCTGCAACAAACTATCTGCATCCATGTGCATCCATCTATTCATTCTTTTCATCCATTGCACACCCTTTGATTGGAACGTCATCCAAGAAGGGCATAGTCAATTGTGGTATAAAACCCCTGAGTACCCTATTCATAGCATTTGTCATGTGTGCCACTGAGTTTGTTGCTCCCTGTGGGAGAGTACACATCCGTACTAACCCCAAGGGAGTCTTCATGGTTGTGATATCCCTGTTTTCAATTGCAAGCTGAAACTGATCATAACCCGAGTAAAGATCACCCAAAGAATAGATCTCTCTTCCTGCAAAAGCCTCTGCAAATTCATCAACCACGACTTGCACCCACATTTCTTATGGTTACTTTATTGACCGGTTGCATGTATTGAATAAATCTCAAAGCCCCATTTTTTTTTGGCACAGTAAACCAATGATTTGAGTATGGGGCTGAAGAAGGCTCCAAGATCTTCATGCGAATCTTTTCATTTAGCAAATCCATCAGCTTTGGCAAGTAAGCTTTAGGCACTGGAATAGGCCTCAAGTTCCATGGTACATGTGGCACCATAAATATGACCATAGGAGAGACAACATTTGGATCCACACAACCTATTTCACTTGGCTGAAATGCAAATGCCTTTCCATGTCTAGCCAACATCCGCATAAGACAATCTCTCTCAGCATGCAAAAGAAACCCTTTTGCACCAACTTTCAATTCTTATAATGTTTCAGATGTAAATTGATGACCTATATCATTAGGATCCCGTAAGCTTGGCTGCCTTGACACTTTTTCATACATACCCTCACTCTCTGGTAGAAGTGGCAAAGCAATTGGTTTCACATTTTTGTCAACTATCTTATACTTTGTCTCCACAAGTGTGTCAACCCATTGTAATCCTTCCTGTTGAGCAAACAATGCTATAACATCATATATGTCCAAAGAACATACTGACAACACTCTGTTTTCAACCTCATTTTTTGCATGTATAGTTGCTAAAATTTCAGCCATAGTGTCATTAATATTCAGTCCATAAAACATGCCTGAAATGCCTTCATTTTCAGTTAACAGTCCCAATATCCTCAGTTCCTTAGTAGCTCGTTTCATAGATATGTGTTCAGCCCTGCACATAGCTTCCATAGGCTTAAACCAACATGAACTGTTTGCTGTAAACTAAGAATTACCAATAGTAAATCCATGCTTCATTTCATCAAGAGGCGAGTACACCCTCTGAACAGCACTACTGTAGCCTCGCATTACAATAGTGCTTAATGAAAATCCAGGTCTTTGAATTCCCTTACATTTGGAACCAAAGGAGACTCTCACCAATTTCTAGGATGATTAACACAAATAGTAAGAAATTGGACTGCTTTTCTCCCATCCTTGCTTCTAACTCTTGCATAAGTAGAACCATCATCAAGCACCTTTGTTTCCATATGCACACCTATAATATAGGACTGTCCCAAAATCACTGCTTATGAGGAATTATCTTGCACAAAGAAGTGTTGCTCTTCCTGTATATCACTAATCATCACTTTTACATTAGGACATGCAGCATAGAGCTCCCCTGAAGAATTATTTGCAGCCCTAATTCGCCAACCATGATCAATGTCTACAAGCCATGCACCATTTTCATACAATCCACACTCAATGACATTGATCTCGGACCCATGGTCAAGTAAAGCAACACAAGGAGTTTCACACTCCCCTATTTTCACTACCGTTTCAATGGTAGCTCTAGCCCAATGATTTCTTATGTAGTGACTTCGAGGAATAAATCCTAGAGTCTCTTCTCCATATTGTTGCATTTGCCTTACTCTACCATGCATATTGCTACAAGACAATGCATTTTTAGCCACTTTCTTCTCTTTTCCACATGCTGTTCATTGATTAGTAGCATCCTGCATAGACAATCATGTACTTACTTCATGCTCATATTCAGCCCAAATACCCAACAAACTAGTTTCCTCTTCAAATTGTAGCAATGCACTAGTGGTGTCACCAAGAAACTGACACTTTCTTTTAATTATGTTAATGATCTTATCATGAAATTCTTGCTTGGCAATGCCAAGCACCTCTCCCAAGGTAAATTCCACTCGACTGTTTAAGATCTATTCTTCAAGAACCTTCTTAAGATCTGTAGTTGTCTCAATGTCAGGTTGCAACTTATATCCTAGCTGCTTGCCCTTCCTTTTGCCCTCTTGTTTGTTATCCTGTTTTTACTCCTGACTGACCTCTTCCATTACATGCTTGAGAGGTGGCTAATTTGCAACTTTAGGCTAATCCACACTTCTTCTTGTCATTCTTTTAGATGTCCTTGCAATATCTTCATTTCTTTTTTGTTTTTCTTCCACAAGTACATCCGTGTTTTGTACATTTGCTAAATATGCATACACTGAATATGCATCTACCAGTGATTCCCAACTAGTTATGCCACGAATGTCTTGCCCTACATGAGACATTTCACTATCACTGACCTTTCTCTTTTCAGATGCATGTAAAGCATGTGTCCATATTTCAGCCTTTGGACTAACCATCACTTGGCCATGCATTCTATCCAACTATAGACCAAAAGTAGAAGCATGTACCATAGCATAAGCATTTCGGACAGCCAAGTCTTCCAACAACTTCTGCATACCTCCCTTTCCAAAATTCAAAGCAAGAGGCAATCCCGTTTCTTGTGCATGGATCTTGCCATCTTTCCAAAAGATGAGCTGTCGTGCCAAGGCCTCCTAATAGGCAGCATAATCCTTTCTCTCATGCTACAAATTGTCACACCACATACATCTTTTTCCAGGCTTAGGGGATGTTGCCCATTCCCTTTTCTCTTGTCCTTTTTCCTCCAAATTTGCAACCTTCAATTGAAGATCCCGCATGCCTTTGACCAATTCATCTAAGACATCTTCCCTAACAAAGGGAACAATAGCAGGTACAGCCATAGGATTAGCCACAAAAGTAGGTGGCTTACTGGATACATCAATTGTCTTGCCCGTAACAATGGGCAAGCTAGAGACATGCAATCTTTCTCTTCTTCTATGCTTCTTCACAAGTGCAGTAACAACTTCCTTGACATGTCTTCACTCTATTTTCAATCCTATCTCTGTAGTCTAATCCTCCAGCAAATCATCAAGCTTCTCTTGAAGCTCAAGATCAGCTGCCTGTAGAAACAATTCAATTTTCTGACTTGCAAGAGCTTGCTATTTTGCAAGATCCAACTGCTCAAATCAACTTTCAAATTCTCTTAACAATTCTGTAGCCACAAGACCACCCTTATTGGGTTGTAAAACCCACTTTTAAAAAGTCTTGCGCGTAATCAAACTGGTGTCCTTAATGTAAAATTCTTCCCCGAGTGTCTTCTTGAAGGCTACCCAGTCAGCATCCTGCAAGTATAATTCAGTAATCCGTGCTTTCAGTTCATGAACAATAACATGTACAAAATACCGGCTCCATGTAAATTGAGCCACCCCAAAGAATTCCATCTTTTGAGCATATGTATGTACATATGCAAATACATTCCTACCATTGAATAACTTCACCTCACGCTCAACTGCTTGCAAAGCATTCATCACAACACTTTCTGTTTGAGCTGAAGCTTGCATCACCTATTGTTGTTGTTGCACCTACATAAGCATATTCATATTTTGCACCAATTGTTGCAAAACATCACTGGAGAATGTATTCGAAGATTCTCCCATCTTGTCTTTCCTTCTTCTAACGATCTTTCACGTCGAGTTCACCAATGTCAAAGGGGTTTTTATCGAAAGGTCAAATCCACCAGGGATCAAAAGCAGAAGAAAGTAGAGATAGGAGATGGAAGAGAAGATAGAGAATACACAAGTGGTAAACACTACAAAGACAAAGCACAATGAATCGAATCAATATGTATTGAAAGAACCTGGAATCTTTGCACTACTCAGAAGCAATCTCCAGGCATTAGATCTCCTGGAGCTTCTTCGTAGAACAAAACGTGCATCAAAATTACCGCTCGTTCTCTGCTACTCAGAACCCAAATCCGATGGCTCCGTTGGCTCCGAAAGGGGGGGTAAAACTACAGGACACCTGCTCACGGATTTCCCAAATCACTCCTTCTTCTTTCAGTTCAATCTACAGTTTTCAGCCATTTTACAACGATCGCGAAGCGCGTGATTTCGTCCATCTGTCCCTCTTAAGAAAATCTCATAATTGGCTGAAAAAGCAACTAGTTTTTTACATGCCATCCTAATCTAGAAGCTTTTTCTAAAATTTTCAGATTTTTACAATAAATAATATCAAAAATAGGCTAAAATTATCCAAAAATCTAGTATTTTTGGATAATCCATGCAACTCACACTAGTACTAATGGCTCAGATCACATTGACTCTCTAGATCAATAAAAAAGTCGAATGATGATGCATTCCATGCTTTTTCACACTGTGTCATCATAACATCACAATAGTAGGGAGTCTCTGGCTTCCATAACAAGGATGGCAAGAAGGAAATCATCATTAAAAGCATCCATCATAGGGTTTGTTGACTGCTATAACCCAAGAGGTTGTGGGAGAGGCAAAAGGTGAAGAGGAAGTGGGGGAGACACCTAAAAGGTCACCACCCCAGGAGCAGGAACAATCAAGTGAGAGGAAAGTGAGCAAGGGTAGAGAACCAGAGGTACCATCTAGTCAAGGAGGGCCTAGGAAGTCAAAGAAGATGACCCCTCAAAAGCAGTGGCACGAGACTAGGGAAAGAATGAAAAAGGAAGAAAAGTCTGAATTACAGAGTGCAGGCAAAGTTGAGGAGGTTGAAAAAGGAAAGAAGGAGGAAGGCAGAAGCAGAGGTGGAAGAGATACTAAAGAAGGAAGAGGAAGATTTATCTCGATCCATTTGTATGTTAGTGGAATAGCCCTCGAGCAAGGAGGAGTTAGCCACGATGAGTCCACCAAGGGAAGAAGGCCCAAGCACCAACACCAAAGTCCCAAAGATCGAACCACCACCAATGGCAAAAGGCAAAGGCGAGGGCTGTTGTATCCAATCCAGCTTGCTTTAATGCCCCAACCTATAACTCCCACAACCACCCAAGGCAGCACCAACATAGTGGATGCAAGCAAACTCTGGCTTGGGTGCAATACCTAGTGAATAAGGTGTAAGAAATAGCCTCGAATTAGAGTGGGGGAGCTCCGATGATTGGGATGACAAAGAGACTGAAAACTGAAGATGCTGAATCCATGCAAGACCCTAAGAGGCAGAGAATAGAGGTATCCACAACAACCATACTGAATGACATCACCGCCACCATCCATGGGCTACGATGAGTATGTTAAAGAGCATCTCGCACAATTGGACAGGGAAAAGGTGGAGAAGAAAATGGTGGTAGCTAAATTGGAAGTCAAGAGAGAAGCATTGGCAGCCTTTTAGTTGGAAAGGGCTCGCCATGTAGCAGAATACCAAAGAGAAATCTACGAGCTGAAGGAAGAACTCAAGGCTAGAAAGAAATAAGAAGATAATTGGCAAGGAAGTCTCAAAGAAGAATGACAAGAACTAATAGGGTTGCAAATGGAGTACAAGCTTATCCTCATGCAACATGAAGAGTTGAGAAAGCAATTGAAGAGGATAGAGAAGGCAACAAAGGAATCTGAGGCAACGGACATAGAAAAAATCCAAAGTGAGGAAGAGCACCGAAGAGACATGGAGAAAATGGAGAATAGGTTACTGGCGGAGCTGGAAGAGCAGTTCCAGCTCTTTCCACATCTAGGTTGCTTCTTCTTTCTCCTTCTCCATGTACTCAATTTCCATGTTGCCAAAGGATGCAACTATAGAAAGAAAAGTGAAGGTCATAAAAAAGGAGGAAGAGGATGCTAGAACAAGTATGAAGAAGACTAAGGGCATGACCCCTAGTAATTCTAGAAACTCCCATCCCGCAAAAAGAGGAATGCTTTCCTGTCAAATGGGACCTGAAACTCGTAGTGTGGGAACAATGGGAAAACAAGTGCAAGACCTTCAAATTTACCTTCTGATACCCACCCACATTGAGCCGAGTATTATCCCCTAAAGTGCTAGAGGAAGTGATAAGCATGGGAAGAAGGCTTGGGGATTGGTGGAGTGCAGAAAAAGAGAAGAATCCAACATTGCGGGGGATAGAGGCATAGGACTAATGGGAAGACAAAGTCATGGAGGTGGCCAAGACTGTCAAAGGGTATGAGTCACAACTAAAGTAGAGGCGGAGAATTTGGGATAGGAAAGTGGATGCATAGATGTCGTTTTGCAACACCCTACCCTACACAAGATAAACGATCCAACATACATGCCATATCCAAGAATAGTAGGGGTAGACTTTAACCCCGACATCCATGGTCGTTACAATTCCCCTAAAATATACAATGTAAATGCTACTAAGTCAAAGGAAGCCCTTATATTCTCTAAAAATAACCTAGGACCCTCCATCACCCATTTCCTTAGTGAATTCTCTTCCTGTCTCAATCCTACTTTTATCACAACCTGTAACTACCTTAGGCTACTTAGAGTTTTGCTTAAGCAACTGCCTATCTCTTATGAATGCCGCCTACACCCCTATTCTTTGATTTGAATGTCGGCATAGATAGCTACGCTATGGCTAGACTCATGATGAGAGCCACCCTCCTCCCATCCTTTTGGGTGGCCTTACTAGAGGACATGGACAACAGCCAATTCACTAGGTGTAGTCATCCATTTATGTCAACAACTCCTCTAAATGTATGCATGAATCTAAAGGACTATACACAAGGTAGAAACTTCCTTAGTAAATCGCTTAAGCCCCTAGACTCCTCCTCTCACGACCCTAAATCCGAGGACTAGTTCTTCGTGCACATTTAAAGAAAAAAAGGGAAAGAAAAAGAAAACAAGCAAAGAAAAAAAGAAAGGAAAGAAAAGAAAATTAAATAGAAAGTGAAAAAACACACCTCACTTAGTGAGTGCCACAATCACTACACCTAGGGGTCCTCAAGTTAGGCACATCTGGTGGCCTTGGTCAGTGCCGGCTCCCTTCCTAACCCCCTAGCCCTTTTGCCCCCACTTCATGCTTAGGGCACATCAAGGGGAGGATACACCTAGGGAGGTCACACTTGCCTATAGTTAGACTTGTCTCCTTAAGCTACACTCACCACACTTTTCCCATACGTGAACTAGGTTCTCAAGTGTGGGACAACACCCTAGGCTTGTTCGACCACCCAACTCCCTAAGCTACACTCACCGCACTTTCCCCATACATGAACAAGGTTCTCAAGTGTGGGACAACACCCTAGGCTTACCTTGTGGTTCAACCACCCAGCTCCATTTTCCACTGGCATGGACATGATGTATGACATGACGAGGTAGGCGCACCCCTAAGTAGTGCACTCTTTTTTTTTTCAGGTGAATCCAATAACATGTGCCTAACCACTGACTTCGAAGGCCCTCGTCATCCAATCAATATACCCTTGGTCTCCACAACCTCAACCATTTTGACATGATCCTCTCCCATGTCCAACCCCCATAAGGTCCTATCATCAACTCACATAACCACCCTTCAATCATCCCAACCCTCGTGAACAAAGCCCCACAAGTGCCATGGGGCTGGCACTCGACTAGGAGGGGGTAATGTTAACCCAATGCAAGATAGAGAAAAAGCGAGCAAAGGAAAATTCAAGAAAATTTAAAAAATTTGGAGAAAAGTTAAAAAAAAAAGGGTCGCCTGACAAAATGATAAGAGAAGAAAAGACCAAAAGTGCAAGAGCAACCCTAAAAGTTGAGGCAAAGGCAAAGGAGCATTTTAAAATATAAAGGTACCCCAAGTTTTCGCAAAAGAGTGCTAGGCTCCCTCCTGTGCAAGTTGTAAAGAGTGGATGGGTATAGATGAAGGCATAATGTAAATAGAAGGGAATAAGAAAAGAAGTCCTTGGCAAGATGGCTGATCATGCAAAAAAGAGGATGGGTGTCCAAAGGGATAAAAGCATGTATAAAAGCCAAAAAGTGAATGGAGAAGCTCATTCTTGGTGCGTGGCAAAAGTGGTTCTTCTTTTTCTTCTTCTTCTTCTTTTTCTTGCTTGCTTGCTTGTGCTTGTGCTTGAGAGAGGGAGTGTGAGAGTGTGAGGGTGTGGAACCGTGGCGGAGAAGCTCTCCATCTTCTCCTCTATCCTTTTTCTCTTCTCTTGTCTTGCACGCACAGCTATGGAGCATGGAGCTTGAAGGTGGAGGATTGAGCTTACTTGAGCTTGCATCACGGATCGTGGAGCTACTAGTGTGCTTGGGAGAGGAGGGTAGTACTCGATCGAGCATTGAGGTAAGCTCACTACACTTGTGGGCTTGAGAACATGTACGGCTATGTGAGAGGTAGCCATTAGCATTTGGCTTAAAACTCTTGAGCAATAAGCAATTCGTGGGTCTTGCTAGTCAAGCGAAAGCTCCCACATAGGGTAACTGCATAAAATACATATCAAGAGAGCATGCACATGTCACAATCGGGAAAGAAGCAAGAGCAAGACTCATACCTAGGGAAAAAGAGGATTGAACTACCATGGAACCTTCAAGCTGAAGCTTTGTCTCGGGTTGGAGCAAACTAAAGGGAAGAGCTTCTCGATCTCAACTCTGATACTAGTTGAAGGAAGTGAGCAACATCGAACCTTGAAAGACATTTGCAGTTCAACAAATACTCCATCCGAATGCTATGATCCCATCCAAACTCACTATTAGAGAATGGTGTAGTGGAACGCACCAATTGGACCATGCTTGAGATGGACCGAGAGCATTGGAGTCTACCTCACTCCCTTTGGGGTGAGGTGGTTGCTACAATGGTGCGTATCCGCAATAGATCTCTAACTTCAGCATTACAAGACATGACTCCATAGAAGACTTTCTTTGGGAAGAAGCCTTCCATGTCCCACTTTTGACCTTTTAATGAGATGCCTATGTCCATGTGGATGAGAAGAAACAAGATAGAAAACTTCACCCGGGGTCAAAGAGTCTAATCTTTGTGGGTTACATCATGAGCATGAAGGGCTACATGCTCTATGACCCATCGAAAGGAAAGATTGATGTGCGCAAGGATGTTATCTTTGATGATCCTTGAGCTTCTGATGATCCCATCAATGATGCTTCATGTGTAGGTGATTCTTCATCTTCAACTAATCCTCCCCCACCATCAATTCCACCCCTTCCTTCTCAATTACCTATTGGCATCCCTTCACCTTCAACTTCTCCCCCCTCCATCCTCTCCTTCTCCCCCTTCTACTCCTCTTCCACCCATGACAACTCCTTCTATTTCTTATTCATGGAGTGTTTCTACTCCTTCCCCATTCCCTTAAGTGTCTTTTGGGGGACTTGAGCCATATGAGGAGTCGTCCTCTTCTTCTGATGTGGGGGATGCACCTTTACTTAGTGAGGGGGGTTTGCTTTCCCATACGAGTGCATTATAGATACTAGAGTTCTCTTGGTCTCCCTCACATTTGGATGAGCCTATCACCCATTCTGCACTAGTATTGATGGCTCATGGAGGATGTAGGTGTTATTAACTTTCCTGCAACCCTTTCTAGCCCACGTATATTAGCTAGGATACAAACCTAGCCAGATGGTTCACTATGTGTGAACTATGCTATTATGTCTCAAATTCTCTAGGATCATGAGTCTACTATAGTTGATGAGGATCTTACACAAGATATATGTTGATGTGCTATGTAAGAGGATCTTGATTCTAATAAACAAAGTCATTATTTAGGAGCTAGTTCCACATCCTTGGAAGTGGAAGATGATTGGTGTGAAGTGGGTCTTTAAGGCCAAGTATCTAGCTAATGGATCCTTGGATAAGCACAAAGTTAAGCTTGTTGCCAAGGGATTTACAAAAAGGGTAGGGTTGGATTATTTAAAGACTTTCACACCCATGGCTTAAATGACTAGTATTTAAGCTATATTGGCTCTTGTAGCCCATCATCATTGGCCTATCTTTCAAATGGACATCAAGTCTAGCTTTCTAAATGACGTCCTTAAGGAGGAGATTGTGTTTCAAAATCTCTTGATTTTCTTGTGTAGGGGAAGGAGGATCATGTCTATAGAATTCAAAAGGACCTCTATGGCTTGGAGCAAGTTGGTACCAAAGGATTATTCAATTCTTCTTACTGAGTGACTTCCATTGATTAGATCATGACCCAACCTTTATTACAAGGTTGTGGGTGACAGGTGTGTTTTAGTCATCTTGTATATGGATGACTTGGTTATAACAAGGAGTAACTCAAAAAAGGTTGATTAGACTCGTGAGATCTTGGGAAGAAGTTTGACATGATGGACCTAGGAATCCTCTTCAATTCTTTCTTAGTCTAGAGCTATATCAAATGGTGCCAAGACCCTTGGACCGCTTATTGTTTCAAGCGTTCCAAGCCGAGCACTAATGGCTACCTCTCACATAGCCGATGCGCAATGCCTACCTTACGGGTGTAGTGAGCTTACCTTGATGCCGTTCAAGTTACCTCCTCTCCCGCGCACTCCGGTAGCTCCACGATCCAAGTGCAAGCTTCAAGCAAGCTCCATCCTCAAGCTCCACACTCCAAGCTCCATGTCCGCGAGCAAGACAATAGAAGAGAAGAGAAGAAGAGAGGAGAAGATGGAGAGCTTCTCCTCCTCGGTCCCTCACCCTCACACACTCACTCCCTCACACTCTCACACTCCCTCTCTCAAGCACAAGCTCAAGCAAGCAAGAACAAGAAGAAGAAGAAGAAGAAGAGGAGAGCTACTTTTGGCCACACACAAGAATGAGCTTCTCATTCACTTTTCAACTTTATATACAGAACCTTAAATCCCTTTTGGGCGGTCATCCCCTTTTCCCCTTTTTTACATGGCTGGCCGTAGCCTAGGCCCTTTTTCCCATTGTCCTTCTATCTTCCTAGATTTCTTTCCACTGCCCGTCTATATTTACAAATTGCACGGGCGCTCCTTAAACCATGATGCGCTTACGCTCTTTTACAAAAGTTTTAACTTGCGCTTTTCCTTGTGGGCCTTTCTCCCTTATTTAGGACTCTTCTCCTTGCGTGTCTTTGTCTTCCATTTCTCTTTGCCTTGGCCTTTGTCTTTGTCTTCTACTTTAGCTTTTCCGGATTTTCGACCTTCGTTCGTTTGAGGGTTAACATTACCCCCTCCTAGACGAGTGCTAGTCCCATGGCACTCACTGTCGTAGGTAGCAGGCTGTAGCATGCACCGAAGACATGGGTGACAAGGACGCCTGTGGTTTCCGTAAAGGAGTGTTGGTGGTGGTGTGGTAGAAGGTCCTAGGGGCCTATTGGTGGCCAAGGTGGCTGGTGGTAGGTTGTTGGAGTTGGCGGTAGGGCTGTTTTGTGTTAGGGATTTCATTGATGGTCGGCACAAGTGTTGGTTTGTTGGGGATTCTGCACATGATGATCCTTTGCGGGCTTGTCGGATGGTAAGGGATAAGCATTCAGAGTTGGGTGTTGATGAAGATCGAACGACACTTTCGTTGGAGTCTTCAACACCTGCAATTTGAAAACCTCTCGTGTGGTCTCTCCCTAAGGGGTAGTGCCAGTCTTCTTATCGTGCACAAGACATATTTGATTAGTTTGGGAGACAGGTCGAACTCTAAGCAAGCTGAGAGTATTGTCCCGCACTTGAGGACCCAAACTGTGTATATACTTTGGTGCAGATATTAGGTGAGTGCTCGTGCATACTTAGATATTTCGTAGTTAGAAGACCATGGGCTAGTTTCTCGTAACAATGTGTGGATGAAGCAAAGTTATCCATATTGAGAATAAGTACACGTGAAGGTATATGAGACATCTTTTGCATTGTGACTGCACGACGGAGCATAATTGAATACAAGGACACCACACTTTCGGAGCTAGAAGCTATTGGACTTGCTTGATGAGGAGGTGTACATTTCACGGCCAATCGTGCGGTGCTTACCACAATTGATTGCAATGGTATTATGGCAGAGTGCAAGAGAGAATTGTGCAAGTGGGTCAGGGGGACAGGTCTAACCATAGGCGAGACAAGCTCCCTAGGTATGTCCTGCCCTTGATGTGCCCTGAACAATTGTGGGGGATGCTAAAGGGCTAGGGGAGTTAGGGACGGAGCCAGTCGATCAAGGTCACTGGACGTACCTAATTTGAGGACCCCTAGGTGCTATGCTGTGATTGTGGATGCTTCTTTTTGTTCATTTCTTTTCTTTCTTCTTCTTTTTTTCTCTTTTTTTTTTTTTGACTTGCCTGAGTACAACCATTGCAATATGTTGAGGCTATCATCCTTTCAGTGGGTTGGAAAATGTCAAGCTTCGAAGGCTCAAGAAATGGGTATTACAGTGATGATTGTGCCCTAGCCTCATTGTTAGAGAAGCAATTGTTGAGATGGGGAGATACACTTGAGATATTTCAAACCTCCTTGCGACCCACGCAATGTTGGTATGATTGAGGTGACGGCTACCGTGAGCCAACTATAGAGCTTGACCCAGAAAGGGAGCGTGGCCCATGAATGTGCTTTGGACCGTGCGATGGGGGCAGTTGGCAAGGGTGCTTTCGGCAGCGTGGCTTTGCCGCGGCTCCTTGTGGGATTGATGATCTTGCAGCGATCGGGCATTGAGCACTTTCGCCCAAAGAACTATCGGATCCTTTATCCACTTGTCTCTTTATGAGAGTACATGCATGGTATATGCCGCAACTATAATAAACCAATGCAATGCAAGGAGACACCACTTATCTGAATTCTATGGTGTTGATTTGGACATTTATCACTTGCGCTTAATTAGCTTTTCTTTGCAAAAGACGTGAAATACATTAAACGCAGATATGAAAGTTTCGTACAATTCGGGGACATGTCAACACTTAACCATTTAAAGACAAAAAGTTATGGCCAGGTAGCACTTGATGAGCCCTTTATACAACATGGGGCTACTCTATTTGTACGAAGTGGGGCGAGTCTGGGTGGCTGGTTGATTGGGGATCTGTTGGCGTGGGGCTCCCGTGGGGTTGGGTAGGGAACATGTCGGGGCCGGGACATGAATGGTGTAGTCCCGGGCCGCTACCGTTTCCAGAATGTCTTTAAACAATTCATTGAATTCTTCCCTTTCCCGAGCTGCCCTTTCTGCCCTTGAGTATCTGGGGCCCGGGCATGAGCTGGGGGTTTGTGCCACTAGTGCTGCCACCTGTTGCGCATTTTGAGTCTTGGCTTTCTTGACTTGAGGATTCTTCAGCCTTCGGCCTGGACAGTGGCGCTTAGGGCCTCGCTTCTTGGCATACCTCTTGATGGTGGGCACATAGCGCTCCGGTGGAGGGGCGCGTGCCACATGCTCCTGTCGTCTGTGAAGAGCGTCTTTGCATGCCAGATGTCCATGGTTCTCCATGTGTTCCGTCTGGAAGCCTGCAAGGTCCAATCCAAGGGTTAGACCTTGATATAGGATACAACTGTTCACATGGAAGGGATTTTAGTGTGGTTTATCAAGCGCATATGACAAGAAGGGGAGGGGTGAGGCATGCAGTGTTTTGTCATAAAGGGATGGCCCCCATGATGATGTTCCTTTTGCCTCCATCCATTAGCCAATATTGGCTTATGCTAAGTTGTGTGGACTGGTTGTCATGGATTGGGATAGGGTACATCCTCGGAAGGATAGACCAAAAAGGGAAGAAGGTGTATAGAAAGGGGCTGCAACCTGTCTACACCATCAATGTTGTTGATCAAGGCTTCCTATGGCGGTAACGTGGGTTGCATGCCCTTCACTTGGAGGTGGGGATGGTCACACGGCTTTTAAATGGGTGATGAGAGGAGGACTTGAGGAGCTTAGCCTGTCAGACCCAACTCTTCTCCCTGCGCTTGACTATCATTACTTGTGTGTGTTGATATTGTTTATACAAGGTGACACAAGAATCAGTTTTTATTTATATACATAATGTCACTTCACGAGGATAAGAACCAATTGTAGAACTCGGGGTTGTACTAGAGCATGGCACATGCATCCAGCACTCGTGGCAGCTTACTTAGTACTAATAGATATTTTGCCACATCAAGCAGCAGGGACCCTTGTCCGAGTCTACTGGCAAGATGTAACTCCTCCTCTGTGAGAACCTTATCAAACAGAGGGTTTTCTTGGCTAGGTGGTTCAGCCAAGTCCCTACCCCGAATGGCAGTCAACACTCGTAGGGAAGTTGGTGCCACATAGGTTGGGTCTCTTTGAGATCGCCATTTGGCCAATCGCTCCTCAGAGACTGTCATGATCTGAGCCCCTAGTTCGGCCATTACAACACGGCGTTCGCACCAATGCTGTTCAAATTGACTTCGGCCCCCTGTTAGTCACTTTAGTTGCTCTATGTCTATGAGATTTGGTCGGCAGAGCACTTCATTGAATGTGACAGTTAAGTGTAGTTCGTCAGCCTCCGCGCCAGGGATGAGTTGCATGCGTTCATGTAAGAGCTTGTTATAGTGCTCGTCAAGATGTTCTTGCTCTTCCCAAGATAAGGGGAATGGCAAGTATTCTTCAAGCTGCTCCTTAGGGCATGCGCCCATGTCCGCAAGGACATAGATACGTGCGAACACTTTAAGCTTAGCATCCAACTCAGTTAAGCATTCTGCGACACTTCTATGTTCAGCGAGGGCTTGCTTGGTTGCCATCTCATGCAAGGTTCTAGGAGTTTGCCTTGGCTTTAGCATAGCTGGGGGCTCAGGCCTAGATGAGCAAGATTGGTCAACATTGGGATTGCTCATGCCCTTGGGGTTTCCATGTTTCTCTAGAGGCTTCATTGTTGCGTTATGGTTCTTCTTGGATGTGACTAACGTGAGTTCGTCACCTTGTTGTGATCGTGTTGTATCCACTCTTGATTGGTCGACGTGGGTTCTATTGTCAGTGGATTGAGCGTTGAAAGCAATTGTTGATGGCAATAGCTGCTTTGATTTTTCAGAGCACACGGATGTGTCTGAGGTTTCACCACTATCAAGAGAGACGTGAATGGGTTCATTGGTGGATGGACTTGATGCTTTATTCCCCCGCTCTCCCTCGCTTTTGGTCTCAATGCTCTTGGGGTCCACAACCACCTGTAGCTGCCGTTGTTTTTTATGTTTTCTCCTCTTTTTCTTGGTCAATGCAGGTGCATCCAACGTCTCAGGACCCTGGGCTACATCGATCGTTGATGTGCTTGGTCGGGCCTCAGTATTTTCCTTCTCTAGAGGGTCCTCCTGGGACCTAGTCGTGGCCTGCGGAGTAGCCTTGCTAGGTTGAGTGGTCAGATGCGCCGTCTCCTTGGCCACATCTTTGGGAGGTCTCTCCTCAAGCCTAGGCTCGAGGTGCTTTGGAAGTGCTGGAGTTGTCAAGGACACTGGTTGCGGCACCTCCTTCACAGGTGTACTACTAAGGACACGCTCCGCCAGGGGCGTAGTCATGGCCAAGGGCTGTGACTGCTGTGATCCCTGATTGGAAGTAGTAGCGGCTAGTCCAGTGGGTTGGCTACCCTTGGTGGATTGCAGTGTCAAGTCCCTAGGGTGATCGGAAGTGGTCGTGTCTTTTGTTGCCCTTTGAGCACTCATCTGTGTAGATCGAGCATGAGTTGATCTAGTCACAATAGGTTGCACAGGCATATCCTTGGGCCGAGAGCTACAGATGGCATCATGTCCCACCTCTTGGACATTTGGAAGCTTAGATGGAGATGGAGATTGAGATTGAGCAGCCGCCCTTGACGACTGCTGTTGTGCTTCCTGTGTCCGTTTGGCAACAGAGGGTGTAGGAGATCTAGGACTCTTAGGTAGACTTGGCACTGGCTGAATGATTTGCTCAAGGCTATTAGACGATTGTGCCATTTGCTTTGTTAAGCGATCAGCCTTGCCTTGAGCAATGTTGTGCCTATGATGCTTGTTCTCCCCTTGGGAAATCAAAGGCTCTTTGGGTACTAATGATTTTTGTGCATGCTCAATGGCTACATATGACATCTATCTATTTAGCATGCTAGGTTGAGGCTCTTTCCTTCGAACAATAATGTCTGGTTTCTTGCCTCGAGATCTAGATTTCCTCCTGTGCTTCATTGCTTTTGATGCACTCTGGCCTTCAGCTGATAGAGGTGGTTTAGCAGGGGATTTTGGTACCCAAATCCATCGGTTACCTGCGTAGTATCCTTGAGCACGTAGCAACGCTTTGGATATCCATCACGGCGTTGTGCTGACCCTCCGTCGATGCCTGCGTCTATAAGGCTTGGGCTTCTTTTGGGGTCTTCTACGATATTTGCAAGTCCAAAGCCCGTCCTTGGCAGTGTCCCTTGACCTTCTTTTTTCAGGCCTGGCCTCACTCACTGGTTCTTATTATTTGACCTGTGCTTGTATCAGTTTTTCCAACAAGTCCTTGCTCTCGTTAGTAGGCTTGACTATTACGTCAGCACCTTCCTTGCCTTTCCCTTGAGGTTTGATGGGGTCACCCTTGCTAAAGGTTGTGACTATCCTCATACCCGGTAGTGTCAGGTGTATCCTCTGTGCTACATAGTTGGCCTCACACTTGGTCGCCCTTTTGAAGGGTCTACCTAGGAGGGTTTATTTCGCGCAGCTAGCACTATTTGGAGGAACATGAAATAGGATAGGCAAGCTTTCCGTTTCAATTGTCGCAAGGATTTTGCACTTCCCTATGAGTGCTTGTGGATGTCCCCCATAAAGGCTAAGAGTTGCACTAGTCGGTGTGAGCTCTGGTTGGCCTAGTAGGGTCCATGATTCATAGGTCAAGATATTAAAATCTGCTCCTTCATCAATTAGAGCATCAATAGTATGCTCTCTTTTCGCGGTGAGTTTGACCCTAAGATAAGCAGGTAGTACTATGTCTTCATCTTCCAGGTCTTGGCTTGTAAATTTAAGCCTTCTAACAAATGCCCTTGAGTTCTCAACTGCACGACCAGATGTGGATTCTCCACTGATGTCTTGGGTCGTCTGTGCAGTGTTGCTCAAGGTACATCTCTCGTCAGGACTGTCATATCTAGTCATTCTCGCTATTATAGCTTGATGTTGTTGCTTTCCGCTTTGACTAGATGCATCCCGAATATAACACGTATGTGTTTCTGCAATGTGGCCTTTTTGACCTTGTTGGCTAGATGGGCCCATTGAGGTTCTAGGGTCTCTGTTTGTCTCTATTTGGGTACGGGCCTTTGGTTGCTCTTTTGCAAGTGAGAATCCATGCTCGTGTAGAGCCATTACTTCACTAGGGTCCAACTTGGAGGACTTGTCACTACACGTGTTTTCTCTCCAACCTGCTTGGGGAAGGTGCTGAGGGGGCAGAGTAGTCCCCCCCGGCCCGCAGGGCCGTTACGATAGATGCCATATGCAATTTGGAGGACCGTATATAGCCAAATTTTGAACTACGTGCTCTAAGTTTCAGCCCAGTGGTGGATCTGTGATGTGCCTTTAGCTCTACGTGGTCTTTGGGGTCAATTTCGGGGTTTACATGCGTCAGAATTTGTGTTCTGGATACCTGTCCGGATTTGACAGTTTTTTGTCCGATTCTCAGATGTCCGATTTTGGGTTGGTCCGATCGGACCAGTGGTCATTTCGGACTGGTCCGAGTGTCCGAGTGTCCGAGTCGAACGGGTTGGTCCGAATCTGAGTGGTTCGAGTGCCACGTGGCACGTCTGATCGGGCTGTCCCATTCTGGGAATCGGACAGGTCTGGTCCGACTCCCTCAATCGGACGGTCCGAATCTGACGGACGGTTCGATCCCGAGACTCGGGTGGTCCGATTCTGGGAATCGGACCACTGCAAGTTGGTCCAACTGCGTCGGCCGCGGGCGCGATTCCCGCCCGTTTGAGCCGCGATTCCGGTGCGTTTGACCCCTCCTTACTATCTGCTGTACGCAATCACCACAGACTTCCTAGATCTGATTAGAGCACTATTGGAAAACACCAGACTCACGTGGAGCAGCACGAATCGCTGGCGCCTAGAAATCGGGGTAGGGCTTCCTCGTCCTGTGAACCAGAAGCTCTCTCTCTCTCTCTCTCTCTCTCTCTCTCTCTCTCGGCCAACCAAGGAAATGAGGTCTATCCTGGCCTCCCATGCCTCTTAAGGTCCTTTCCCAGCGCTGCAGAACCTTACAGCTAGTTCCCTGTCCCTGTCTCACCCAGAAACTGAATTTGGTCCCCTGTTTCCCTGTTTTAGCCTGTTATACAACAACAGAAAACCCTACTGTTTGCTTGTTTTTTTCTTTGTTTTTTCCTATCCTAAATGCATCCAAATCACAAAATAAATACCTACACTACTCCATTCCACAACATAAATCTCAAGAAAGCAAAAAACCTACTTGCTAAGGAGATCGATACCCTCTTCAACCCCCTCGCTTCCTACCTATCTACCTCAAGCACCGGTTCGGGGAAAACCCTACTCCAATGCTCGATTCGAAGAGTGCAAGCGCTCAAGGCTTGAATCCGTTGGTCCCGGAAACGGAACCAAAATGTGGGAGCTTTCACTCAACCGCCAAGACCCTCGGACCGCTTATTGTTTCAAGCGTTCCAAGCCAAGCACTAATGGCTACCTCTCACATAGCCGACACGCAATGCCTACCTTACGGGTGTAGTGAGCTTACCTTGATACCGTTCAAGTTACCTCCTCTCCCGCGCACTCCGGTAGCTCCACGATCTAAGTGCAAGCTTCAAGCAAGCTCCATCCTCAAGCTCCACACTCCAAGCTCTATGTCCACGAGCAAGACAAGAGAAGAGAAGAGAAGAAGAGAGGAGAAGATGGAGAGCTTCTCCTCCTCGGTCCCTCACCCTCACACAATCACTCCCTCACACTCTTACACTCCCTCTCTCAAGCACAAGCTCAAGCAAGCAAGAACAAGAAGAAGAAGAAGAAGAAGAGGAGAGCTACTTTTGGCCACACACAAGAATGAGCTTCTCATTCACTTGTCAACTTTATATACAAAACCCTAAATCCCTTTTGGGCGGTCATCCCCTTTTCCCCTTTTTTACATGGCCGACCGTAGCCTAGGCCCTTTTTCCCATTGTCCTTCTATCTTCCTAGATTTCTTTCCACCGCCCGTCTATATTTACAAATTGCACGGGCGCTCCTTAAACCATGATGTGCTTGCGCTCTTTTACAAAAGTTTTAACTTGCACTTTTCCTTGTGCGCCTTTCTCCCTTATTTAGGACTCTTCTCCTTGCGTGTCTTTGTCTTCCATTTCTGTTTGCCTTGGCCTTTGTCTTTGTCTTTTGCTTTAGCTTTTCTGGATTTTCCACCTTCGTTCATTTGAGGGTTAACAGGTATATCTTTGAGCTTCTTTCAAAGTTTGATATGGTCAAGTGTTGGCCTATTTTGTGCCCTATGGACTCTGAGTCCAAGGTGGTTTCTGTTAGAGACCCCCTTCTTGACACTATCTAGTACAAGTGTATGTTGGATCAACCATCTTGCGTATTTGTACTTAGCCAAACATTTCTTTTGCGATGGCATTGTTATCTTCTTTCGTGAAGACTCCTACTTAGTCTCGCAAGCTATTTTACACATATTGTACTACTTATAGGGGACTCAATCCTACAAGATCATGTATGGAGAGGGGGCCACTCTTGTTGAATGGAGTGACTCACATTGGGCAAGTGAGGTAGATTCGAGACGATCCACTATAAGTTATGCTTTCTTGCTTAGATTGAGAGCTATCTCATGGAGCAGTAAGAAGCAACCTATCATGGCCTTATCTTCTATGAAGGTAGAGTACCAAGCGCTTTGTTCTATAGCTATGGAGGCAATTTGGCTTCATTAGATGTTAGTAGATATCGGCTTCCCATAGATGAGGTCCATACACCTACGCACGGATGGTTAAAAGCTTGTGTTTCATGCTCACATGAAGCACATAAAGGTTCAATACCATTATATCAAGGAGCAGATTGTGGACTCTAAGTTAGTGGTTTCCTATCGTTCCATGAATGATAATGCAAAAGATCACATGAAGCTTGTGTTTCATGCTCACATGAAGCACATAAAGGTTCAATACCATTATATCGAGGAGCAGATGGTGGATTCTAAGTTAGTGGTTTCCTATTGTTCCATGAATGATAATGCAAAATATCTCTTCTTACAAAGCCTTTGCCCAAGGCTTCTATGTTTCATCACATGAGGTTGTTGGGTCTTCAAACACTTGCAAGATCTGAGAGGGGGTGTTAGCTTGTCATTTTATTCTATTGGTCTACCATTAGATTTTATTAGAGAAGACGGAGGAACTCTGATCATCTTTGTCATTCAACTTTGTGTGATTTCTTCAAGGGATCAACTTGTCTAACTATGATCAGCTCCAAACTATAGTGTTTTTGCACAACAACTACCCTAGCATCATTTACTCTACGTAGACTGGTAGTCAAATTGCATTTAATGTAGCCCCCTAGTTGGCAACAATCAGCTAGCTATTATTGATTGACTAGTTTTGGCATATTTTGGCTAGAAGCCACACCCAAGTTGGCTGGTCTTTCATCTCTTTCTATCTTCTATAGAGGTGCTCTCATAGGTTGCATCATTTGCAAGGACTATTGGTTGCAAACTTCATCTCTGTTCACTATCACAATTTTTGATGCTATCATAATTTTTTGATGCTGTCACAATTTTTGATGCTATCATAATTTTTTAGCCTCATTTGGTGTGCTCATTAATGCTTTGGGTTGCATGCATGGACTAATCAATCCATCATTGTATTTAGTATTCTTTTTAGATTCAATGTAGATTTCTATTTCTCTATTGCTATATTGGCTTTTCTCCTTTTCTCTTTGTGTTCTTGTTCCTCTTTTGTTACACACTCTCACAAGTATCCGATGGCTAATTGTAGTCTCCTAGCTCTAAATGCTATTTTTAGCTTTTTAAATATGCAACAACTACTATATTCAATATAGTTGCTATTTTTAATAGTTGGCTTCATTTATCCTCTCAATAAGTTTGTTTCATTTTAAACCCTTGAAATCACCCCTTTAACTTTGTCTTTAATGGTTTTGATTGTTGCCTTTAAAAGGTAAAATGTGGTCCCCTTGACATTGTTGTGATCTCTTAATACCTATCTCAAAGTAGGATACAACTCAAATCTAGAGCATCAAGCATTACTTGTGAACTTTGAAAGCCTTGCTTGTGGGAGTCCACTAGATGTAGTATTAAAAAAATATTGCTTATAGTGAGTTCTTGTGTTTAACCTTTAAAAAAAAGTTCCTTCTTTATTTGATCATTGTTTTTTGTATGTGGTTTCTATTGCAAATCAGAGTTGGAAGCATGAGAGAGTGTGCACAAGAGGGAGAGAGAGAGCTCAAGTACAAGAACAATATCTTGTTTAGTCAGTTGTTCAAGGTACAACTAGTACACTCTCCTCTATATTGAGTGTGTACTTTAGGCTGTTTATATAGCCACTGGAGGAGTTAGGGTTAGGGTTTCCCCTGTCCTCCAGTCCATTTACACCTAGCTACCCTTATCCTCTCCAGTGTAAGGAGAGTTCCTAAGCTAATCTTTCAATACCCCTACTCAATGCCAGGTGGCATTGGATAAAACATAATAGGATGCCTCCCCTTAATTCTCGATGAGATGCCTTTATAAATCAGACTACAAGAAAAGGTTATAGGTAGAGAGTGTTACAAGACTCAAAAGAGTCGGTCACCTGTGGATTGGGAGGCAAAGTTGACCTCCAATTCCTTAGGTACTTCTGGAACACTGGGACACTTACTGGTGACATGCTCGGTCTTTTTGCATTTATTGCACTTGATTTTGTTAGGATATTTCTTCCAGCAGTTGCTCATAATATGCCCCTTTTTGTGACAGAAGGAGCACTTAGCAGATGTTGTATGGACTAACACTTGCTCACGGAAAGTAAATGCTGAAGATCCTTTAGTATGGTTTCTCTTCTCTTCATCCAGGCACGTCTAGATGGTACTTACTAAAGTTGGGTTCGGGATATTAGTTAGGGTAGTAAGGGTTGGAAAAGCCTTCTTTACATACTTTAGTAGGATGGCAATGGCATCTTCATCATGGATGGGTGCTTGAACAGAGGCAAGTTGTGCCATAAGCCCCTTCATATGTGAAATAAACTTGCTTAGATCTTCTCCCTATTTGTATTCCAAGCTAAAAAACTCAATCTTGAGAAATATCTTGGAGTTCTTCCCTGTATCAAGCTCATCCAACTTTTCTTTTGCAGTTGAGAGTTGGTCAATGTGATGAATTAAAGATTCATCTAAATGAAGCATGATGATGGCTTGAGCCCGATCATCATATTCTACATCAAGGGGATTGGATGGGTCAATTACTTTGGTCCCTTTTATGAAAGGCCAGTATCCTCTTTCCATCATTTTGTATTTGACCAAGACTTGCCAAGGATAGAAATATTTTCCATTAAATTTCCAAATTTGAGGACGAACATTAGCATATGTTGTGGCCATTAGGAAGGTCTTACCACTTGTTAGGACAAGAGCAATGTCTAGTCCCTTACAACCTTGCCACTGAATGCGGAAGCAAATCAAGGACTCCCTTACAAACAATTGATATCAAAGTTGTAAAAGGGAAGGTGCAAGTGCTGCGGAAGCTCTATTGAAATCAAGCTCCAAGAGGAGAGCCCAACACATATTGTGTAGGAGAGAAGGAGAGACTCAAGAAGGATGAAAAGGTGCCAACTTCCAAGTTGTGCGTGTTAGCCAGTTGTATACCTTGCAAGGAACCGTGGTCTTGTTCCCAAGATTTACAAGTTAATAACTAGTTTATGTGAAACAGAGGAGCTTGCTCCTTGTTAATAATATAACTCCACAAGGCCCCCGGACTGGCCCATCTTCCAGTCCCTAGTGTGTTGTCAGTCTCTCTATCTCTCTCTCTCTACATCTTTCTTTTCTCTCATCTGTTCTCTCTTTGTGCGAGCATAATATTCACCATATATCTTTTAAGTATATAAGAAAGTCGAGCATGTATCTCAGATCTTATAACACAAAGCTTAAAGCTACTCTTATAGCGATCATGTTTTAGTAGGCATTGTGTGAGAGGCATACTTACCAATAAAAGCATGAGCTTAGCCTCACAAATCGCAAGTCTATGTCTAGCCATCTTTTCTTTCTACTTAGCTAGGTCAAATACCCTTGTTCCACCCCTCAATTTGAGATAAATCAATGGCATGTTGCAAATGTTCGATCACTAAGATCTACCATAATGTAAGTAACCATTTCAAGATGAATCTTGTTAGGTGATGTTGAAGCCGTCATTATTTATTATATGCCTTTAAGGCTTCAGGATTTGGTATTTATAATATTTATTACAATATCATATTCTAGAATCTAACACCAAACCATATATTTTACATAGCTCTTCAAGGTTGGCCCCAAAAACCTTCAAACAATTTCATATAATGGCAAACTCAAAGCATCCCATACAATGAAGATACCATTGTGCAAATAGGAACATCCCACACATTCTAGCATTGAATTGAACGAGGAGTTCATCATGCTATGTGACATGATTAAAGAACCTTGTGACATCCTAACAAGTATGTATGAATCTGCACGCAAAGCAATTTCTAATTGGGTCAATAACAAAGCATGTGAGTAGTTTTGACCACATTTACACTACACTCCAAAGCTTATGTGTTGAAAATGGCACAAGCTAGGGTTAATGGTTAAATTACTATATTTCGTATATGCAAATCTAGTGAAGTTTCTAGGTCATCAGACACAATTGTAAGGCCTATCTTCACCCAAAAACATTATAATAACTTTAAATGTGCATTATCCTCTTTTTAA
Organism: Lygodium microphyllum; assembly: GCF_053477565.2. NCBI lineage: Eukaryota > Viridiplantae > Streptophyta > Polypodiopsida > Schizaeales > Lygodiaceae > Lygodium > Lygodium microphyllum. The sequence continues at coordinate 9,619,459 of NC_141147.1, read as the reverse complement.
TTAAATAAAACAAAAGCTTTCAATTCTCCATTATTGAGGGTAGACTAAGTTTTTCATAATGTGGATTCATATTAAAATAATATCTATTTACATCTTTCACCAAAAAGGTGGGGACAAATCTTAGCTAGAAATGTAGCTAGCCTTTCTAAGAGCGTTTTGTACCACTTTATACATAGAGCCAAATGTGGGAAGCCCCTTAAAAGGCAACCATAACCTCAGACCCTAAAAGTGCTTACATCTAGTTCTTTTCAAAAAGGAAAATTTGTACAATATGTACTGTTTTAGTGCCTTCATATTGCCCTAATGGCTATTGCTTTGATTAAATTCCAAATTTTCATTGAGGCTTCATTCAAAGAATTCTTGTCCCCAAAAAGCACCACTTTAGCTATAATAGCTCCATGAGATATTGCTTCCTCCACCCACCTTTGAAGGGCTATCCACAACCTTATGACCTCTTGGCAATCATAGAATATGTGCTTCATTGTTTGCTCTTTCCTCCTGCATAAGTGGCAAAGGGGAGAGATACCTCTCACCTTACTAAGCCTCTCCCTAGTAGGAAATTTGCTCATCGTTGCTTCCAAAGCACAAGGTTTAGTCTCCTTGAAGGCATTCTTCTATCCTAGATTTGCTCGATCCTTTGTTTCCATGTACGAAGATTGGTGCGAGGGTATTGCTTCTTCTAGTAATCCCAAGTCTCAACAATATCCCTATTATCACCTTTCCAAAAGTCTCGACCCTTCTTACATTGGCTAAGTTGGTTGCCTCCTTGGGATTTCAAGCAATTCAACATCGGAATGTTTTTGGTGATATATGAGGTGGGCCATTCTTCTTTTAGACTTGCAAGCGGTTCACCAATCCATTTGGTTTTATTTTCCTTAGGTCTCCATCTCACACGAATCTCCTCCAATGTGAGCCATCTCAAATCTTCCTCCTTCTAGAGGTGTGGCCATCTTTGAATGCCTAGATGATATATATATATATATATATATATGTGCTCAAGGGTATTATGCAGGCAACCAATGGATTTGGGTACCAAAACCCCCTGCTAGACCGCCTCTATCAGCTGAAGGCCAGAGTGCATCAAAAGCATGGCACAGGAGGAAATCTAAGAGAAACTCTAGGTCTCAAGGCAAGAAACCAGACCTGATTGTTCGAAGGAAAGAGCCCTAGCCTAGCATGCTAAATAGACAGATGTCATACGTAGCCATTGAGCAGGCACAAAAATCGTCAGTGCCCGAGGAGACTATACGTTTTCCCATTCCCAATGTAATTTTTAAGTTAGATCACGAATATATATATATATACACAAGCTCTTCACCTTGCCAAGCTAGAAAAAAATAAAATAAATAAATAAATATATTTTCTAGCTTGGCATGGTGAAGAGCTTGTGTATTATATATATATATATATATATATATATATATATTTTCTAGCTTGGCATGGTGAAGAGCTTGTGTATTATATATATATATATATATATATATATATATATATATATATATATTTTCTAGCTTGGCAAGGTGAAGAGCTTGTGTATTCCCATCCTCAAAGGCTTCACTAAAGGTCCATATTACCATATTGAGGCTAGGGTCACCTCTACCACGAATGTTTCCACACTATGTTGTTGAATCAAGTTGGCTCTTCCACACATTCACAAGGGAGACTATGTTGAAATCGCGAGTTGATACTCTTGAATTACCAAATCTTGCCAAATGCTTTGGGTTTCGACACAATGCGACGTGGTCTACTGCGATTGAAGGCTTTTGGTAGGGGAAAGCGGAAATGGTTACCGTTAGGGTACCTGGTGCCTCGCAGTTTGAGCGTTCACGAAGCAAGGGGGAGGTGGTTATTACGGCTATCGACCTTCCTCCACGCTCCAGGTACGCTTCTTTGCATGCGTTTTGTCACACAGACACAGACAGACAGAGAGAGAGAGAGAGAGAGAGAGAGAGAGAGAGAGAGAGAGATTGCCGCATCCAAATCTCGGGTGAAGAAGGCCAATGTAATCGAGCCTTATTTCTCAGCTGTACCGACTGATCAAAAAGCTCCACGATATATCTTTTGCTTTTCTTTTCTGTTTGTTTAAAATCACTCAAGCGACATTGTTTGTCCGATCAAAATTGTGAAAAAAGAAAAACTAGGGTCTGAAAACCCACACAGGCACTTATGCATCTCCATTGGAGCGTGCCCCTTTATTGGCCTCTTTACCCTAGTATATCTGGTAGCCTCTTGAGGAATAGACAACTTGAACTGACTCGTGACACACATCTTAGTTTTTTTTATAAAATTTACAAAAAGCTTATCCGCTTGTGGGAAGCCCTAAATGGAAGGATACAAGTCTAAACAGTTATAAACTTCCTCTTGTGGGAAGCCCCAGAATCCACCTTGTAGTATAAAGATAAGTGATTGCAACTTTGGCTATGTTAAGAGGTCAAGGGTTTCATTTAGAAAGAGAAAGTACAAAGTTTGAACACTTTTAAAGTGTGACAACTCAGCAATCATCAGGAGTACAAATCATCACTTTTTCAGATTGCTTCCCATCCTTAATGTGAAATCTATTTTTCAATCGTGCTTTGATATATGTAGAGTTTGCTTGGTAGCATGACCAATGAAACGAGTATATCTTTCATGAAGAGTACTTGGTGGTGATGGAGCATCAAGCTCCAATATTATGTAACCTCTACTAGTTGAGGTACCATTATTGCCATAGAATAACTTGTTGGTTGAGGTACCATTATTGCCATAGAATAACTAGCATCTTTTTTCAAATCCATTTTTGATCGACAATTGTCTATCATGGGTGACTCTCTTTGCATCAATCACTACCATTACTTTGTTTGAATGACCACCATTGGAAGAACATGACACTATATCATCTTTGAAGCATAAAGAGGTTGCTGCCAATACCACCAGAGTCACCAAGAATCTTGGATGACCAAATATGCGAGAAACTTGTCAAAATAGGGGGTGGCAATGGAAGTGTGAGAAATCGCTGTAATAATTTATACATATACAAAGAAGAAAGAACAATGCAAAGAATAAAAGAACTCAAGTAGAATATGGTTGAGAAATAGAATCCATATACTGAGGCACAAGGTAGTACAAAGCTCAGGATCTAGCCTCTGAGTCACTAGTAGTGGGCACGGTCTCCCTCTCTCCACTAGGAAGTAAACTTACGAGTGTGGTTACTACTCTAAATGTGGAGGAGGGAGCTTGCCTATAAATAGCCATAGAAAATACCAAAGTGGGTGATAGTTTAGTAGCACAAAGTAGGATGCCCAAATACAAATGGGATGAGTGAGGAGTTGGTGCCCAAAATCAGGGCAGCTAGCCTCAACCCTCTCTGGCACAAAATAAGAAAATGCCCACATAAATATAGAAACTTGCCCATGAGATATACAATTTGGTGTGTGCTAACATCCTCTCACAGATCATGGGTGATTGGTACAATAGAATATACAATGATAAGAACTCATCATAGTACATACAACAATGACACTCAAAGAGGACCATGCATACCCATGTAGTGGGTGATCAAGCCACCACCAAGGTGCCTCGGAAAGACATCGATGTCGATGTTGGTCATACCAATCCTTGAAAATAGAAAGTAGCTAGAGTAGCCTCTCATGCCTATCAACAATGCCTTTGTAGTAGTGTACGTGACCATGGACTTGCCACCTTCAGTCAAATTGTCAAAGTGTCCCCTCTTGTGACCTTTGGCTAGGAGCCAAGCCCGCTCTTTGTGATGAAACAAGTCTACATGAACTTGGAAGTCAATCGTGCTCTAGGATTTCAATTTGCAAGACTTCATTGATGTGTATGGCAAGTTGTACTTTGGATCCGTTGCACTACATATGAATGAGGATCGGATGCCCCACCTCCACCATCCTCTTGACACTCCCTCTGGCATTGGAGAATCATGAGGAATGATTGCACCACTAGGATTAGAGGGTAGAAAAGGAGACCTCCACAACCTTCGCCTTCATTATGTAGGAGATGGTCCACACAGTCGCCGCCTTGGCTGCGTGGTTGGAATGATTGCACCACTAGGACTCGAGGGTGGAAATGGTGGCCTTCACAGTGTTTGCCTCCATCGTGCAAGAGAGGTCTGCACAGTGGTTGCCTTGGCCACATGGTCAAAACTTGAAGATGATGATAGCTCATCAAAGGAGTCATTCCCCTTTTTCTTTATCTATTCTTGCTCCTGTCAGTGTGCCCTGAATGTCTTGCAATCTTTTCGGAGATGTCCCTTCTTTCCACAAGAATTGCACTGTGCATTCTTCTTCTTCCATATGGCACTCCTATTTGAAGCTACAAAAGCTTGAGCATTAAGAGCAGCAGCGGGAGTATTTGCCAAGACTTCAGCCCAGAAACACGATTTGAGAGTTCAAGTAATTCAAGTAAGCACAAAGAGACAGGATCAAAAAGTAAGCTGGTGTAGTGTGAAAACATAACAAGCGGTTATGTGTGAACCCTCTCTAACGTAAAAGAGTAAAAGCTAAGCCAAGAAAAGAAGAGTTGACAGCTGCAAAGATGGAAAATGTCAGTCCAGAGTCAAAACGAATGTCAATCATGGAAAATGCAGCCCGAAACAAACATGACAAGTGGTTATGCGTGAACCCTCTCTAACGTAAATGAGTAAAGGCTAAGGTTTATCCAGCCAAGAAAGAAGAGTTGACTGACAGCTGCAAATATGGAAAATGTCAGCCCAAAGTCAAAACGAATGTCAATCATAGAAAATGCAGCCTGAAACAAATCACGACATGCATACAAAGTTCAAACCAGGGCGTGGCAGTAGAAGTTATAACTGAAAAATGCTGAGTTGTGAGCAGTAAACGTCAATCGACCTGCTGAGGAAACTGTTGCCAAGATCAGCCGATTGCAGTCAGCCTGTAAACGCAGGGTCTAGAGCAGTTGTGCAGCACAGAGGAGTGTTGTCCAGCCCTGGAAAGTGGTCAAAAACTGAAAAGGCATGGTGCTGAGCGCAAAATGCAGAGGGAACACTGACAAATGCAGGCTGTAGGATGCAGCGAAGAGGTCGAATCACGAGAAAATGTTGTCGTCCAGCCTTGGGATGAGTCCACAGCAGTCCATGTTGCCCAGAGTGCTGAGCACAAAATGCAGAGGGAAGACTGATAAATGCAGGCTGTAGGATGCAGCAATTTGCAAACAGGTTGAATCACCAGAAAATGATGTTTCCCAGCCTAGGGTGGAGAGCATGGCAGTTTGTAGTGGTTAAATGTAGGCCGAATCTTTTAGCTTGCCTATGTTAGTTATGTGAGTCTGTCATCTCTTGGTTGTGAGCTCTTGTCAGAGTTTGACGGAGATATAGGAGCTTTGGTAGTTTAGGTACATTTTCTTCAGTTATTGGCTTCCTGTGTGCATTCCTAGGCCAGCTTTTGCTTTCCACAGTCTGCCTACACCTGCTGGACATTGTCATTGTCATTTGGGATTTGTTTGGGTCGTCCCTAAATTTTTGGCATTTTTTGGAGAGTGACCAGCACTTATGGCCTCTACAGGTGCAGGTTGGCTAGTTTTTTGGTCTTTTGGCTATTTATAGCCATAGTCCCCACTTGGCATACACACACTCTTTAGTCTTTAGTCTTCTGTTTGCAACTACACACTCCGACACTTTGACACTCTGTGCTTGGTGTTGCCATCGTCATCAACCTAATCTAGTTCCCTCATTGACGCTTTGGGCTATGTGCAGGGACTGATCAGTCCATCCCCATTGTATCAACATTCTTCTTTAGTTAGTGTAGTATTTTTCCTTCATCTTTTGCTTCCTCTCTCTCTCTCTCTCTCTCTCTCTCTTTCTGCTTCTCTTTGTGTTCGTGTTTCTCTTCTGTTGCGCACTCTCACATGGTATCATCGCCTAAGTGAGGACACAGTTTGGAGATTTTTTACAGAAGAGTGGGCATGCTACATTCACAGCCCGTACAGGTGGTCCACTACCCGTTTGACCTTCTTGGTAGCCAGGTGACTTCTCCAGAAGGCTAGGCGATAGCATCTAGGACTCAGCGATAGCATCCAAGCATTAGGCGATCCTTGTTTCTTGCGTTTTGCTGAAAACGCAAATTTCCTATAGGCTATTGTAGGCGACTGCTCTCTAGCTTAAGTGACAGCTTCCTTGTACAAGCGACCCCCTTTTCCTGGTAGGCAACAACTTTTCTTTGATAGATGGCACATCAACAATGTGTTTAACTGATTGCCTTCTGTCTCTTGCGTTGTCTCCATTAAAACATAGCTTCATTATCCAAAGAAAAACTCGATGGCTCGAACTATTTGTTGTGGTCATGTAAGGTGGAGTACATATTCGACACCTTTGATCTCTAGGCTCTTGTTTGTTGGAATATCAAAGTGGGAGCTTGAAAATGTGTGCACAAGAGGGAGAAGAGAGCTCAAGTGCAAGAAAAAGATCTTGGTTAGTATGTTGCTCAAGTACAACTAAGGTACACACTCTCTCATCTGCTTGAGAGTGACCTTTAGGTTGTTTATATAGCCTCATTGTGGGCCAGGGTTAGGGTTTCCCTTGCCCTTCATTCCATTCACACCTCACCTTCCCTCATGTACCTTTGCTTACACAAGGTACCCTCACTATACCTTAATGAATCAGTAGGATGCCTTTACAAAGTAGGCTACAAGGATGTTTATGGAAATACGATACAATAGATACTAAAAAGTTGGTCATAGGGTGTTTTGGAGACATAGTTGGTCTCTAATTCTTTAGGTACTTTAGGGGAGTTAAGACATTTACTGGTGATATGTCTTGTTTGCTTACATTTATTGCACTTCATCTTGTTGGGATGTTTTTTCCAGTAGTTACTTACAATGTCCCTTTTTATTGCAAAAGGAACATTTAATAGTAACAGTATGGACTAAGAGTTGATCATGGGTTACTAAGGTGGATGCTGAGCTAGTGCTGCCTTCCTTTTGATTTCTTTTCTCCTCATCCAGACAAGATTGAATTACACCTTCAAGTGTAGGATGTGTAGGATTTGGTACATTTGGGTTGCTAAGGTGGATGCTGAGCTAGAGCTGCCTTTCTTTTGATTTCTTTTCTCCTTACCCAGACAAGATTGAATTACACCTTCAAGTGTAGGATTTGGTACATTTGTTAGGGTAGTGATAAGAGTTGAAAAGACTTTCCTTTCAACTTTTAAAACTATTGCAATGGCATCTTCTTTAGCAACTACAGCTTGGACCAAAGCTGATTGGGTCATCAGTCTCTTCATGTGGGAAATAAAGTTTCCCAATTCTCCTTGCTTATATTCTAAGCTAAAGAACTCTATTTTGAGAAAGATTTTGGAGTTCTTTTCTCTTGCACCATACAAATTCTTCGAGCTCATCCCACTTCTCCTTTGTAGTTGCAAGTTGATCAATGTGGTGGATTAAGGATTCAGGATTCATCCAAGTGCAACATTATTATGGCTTTGGCTCTTTCATCATCTTCTACATCCATAGGGTTGGATGGATCAATGGCCTTGGTCCCTTTGATGAAGGGCCAATAACCTCTCTCCATCATTTTATATTTCACTAATACCTGCCATGCGTGAAAGTCTCTTCCATCAAACTTGCGGTTTTGAGGCTTTACATCAACATATGCCATGATAGGAAGGTTTTATTGATTGCACAACGCAATGATAGTGTCTAATCCATTACAAGGTGAGCAATAGATGCGGAAGCAAATGAAGTGATGTTTTAAACCAAGTAAATACTAAGCTGAAAGTAACTGATGTGTAATTAGACAAATAAGGTTAGATGAAGCGATGAAAATGGTTTGTGTTTATATCTAACATAGAGCCTTGCAATAGTCAAGTAAGATGCTGATAGTTAAGCACTTAATGAATATGCTTAGGGCCTAAAAACCTTCAGATTACTGGGAGTAACCAGCAAGCAATGATCAATAGTGTTTAGAAACACTAGTATCCAAGCTTAGTGAAACGCTTGTGTTGGAGTCTGAACGAATGTTGGCTTGAGAGTCGACTTCGGGGCAAGAAGCTCTAAGTTTTGAGCTTCTAGATTTGCAATGAACTTGAATCTTGCTCAGTTAGTGATTAGAATCATTGTTCATAATTGTAGAATGAAGAAAACTAAGCTTCAAGCTTCTTGACTATGGCTGCCAGATAGGGTGATAGTTAGGGGTTTGCCCACAGTGGCCAGTATAGGAGGAATTTTGGGAAACCCTTTTAGGGTGAGATAGCCCACTTGGGGGGCTAACAAAGCTTCATGAAGTCCACCAACATTGCGTCCTCTACAGCGCGTGAGAATCATATGAACTTGTTGCTGTCCAAATTGCACCTGAATTGGGAAGAATGGTAATGCTGAGCTTCTATGTGCGCAACGTTGACCTAAGCGGTGATGAGCAATCGCACCCCGAGTAGAGGAAGATGTCTCCAGAAGAAAGGATGCCAAGATATGGCCCTCTTTTGGCCACACCAGCTCCTAGTCCTAGGTATGCAGATCTAGATTGGCTATGGAGGTAAAGAGATATGGTTGAGAAATGAACTTCTCATGTGCACTTGGGTTGAGATATAGATATGGGAAGCTTAATGGATCAAAGGTGGCTTTGATACCATGTTGGAATATCAGACTGGGAGTATGAAAATGTGTGCACAAGAGGGAGAAGAGAGCTCAAGTACAAGAAAAAGAACTTGCTTATTAGTAAGTTGCTCAAGTACAACTAAGGTACACTTTCATCTGCTTGAGAGTGACCTTTGGGCTGTTTATATAGCCTCACTGTGGGCTAGGGTTAGGGTTTCCCCCGCTTCCCTCATGCATTCTTGCTTATATATAAAGTAGGCTACAAGGATGTTTATGGAAAGTGTTAATCTAAAGTACACATTACAGTTGATTAGCATTTTTAAACAGCCCCAAAACATGCTTAATTAATGACAAACGCAAATTTGGTGCGCGGTTCAAGAGAGTTTTAGTGGTCTCCCAAGACCCTAATTTTTTGGGGCACCCTTCAACATCTATAAATATATAGGCTGCCCACTATTCAACCTTATCCTTTTGTGTAGGTTTCTCACTCTATTGTGCAGATTTTAGCCATTAGCCATCTACCATCTATTGTCTAATCATCACTGACTGTAGCCTATCACTCTCTGATACGGCATTGCTCTACCCTTCGGCATTTTGTATACTCTTACATTCATTTACAGCATTCATTCACTTTAGAGTTTTTTCTCTCTTTGTTTGTCTCTGTGTTGAGTTTTGTGTTTTGTGTTTTGCGTTTAGGGTTTGAGTTTTGCTTGTCTCTGTTTGAGTCTTTGTGTTTTAGTCTTGGTCATACATGCTATGTTTTCTTAGTGCAAACGCTAGCATATCTTCATATGGTATTAGAGCCAGTGCTCTTCTAAGGAGTATTCTGTGGTGATTGTGGAGGCTAGTCTTTGTGCGAGACTCATACGCGACTCGATTCTTTGGCTCATAATGTCTCAAGCATCTTCTTCTTTGGATCCTATGATGCCCTATCAGGCTTTTTCATCATTGGAGGCAATGAGATGGCATTATGGTCTCGAGGAGGAGGTAGACATATCTTCACCTTTGCCATCTTTTGCTCCTTGTTTTGGTCATCTTATAGATGAAGAGTTTGAGGAGTACTTGCGTATCACGTATAGTTCGGTTTACACTCCTCCAACAAGTGCTACTACTCTATTTGGACCGATTGGTGAGACTAGCCATCTCTTCGATCTTGGAGGGACCATGACATTTGGTGCGTCTAGTGGTCCATCTCGTTTATCTCAGCCAAGCCTTATGTCAGGTTCGTATAATCCTATTGAGTCATATGATCTAAAACCCTCTCTTGTTTCTTCTTTTGTTGTGTAGGATCCAGATGATGCCGTCTTTGATGGATGTCACTCTCCGACATTGCATTGCTCATTCTATGTTGGAGCTTGACGCGGAGCTGAGAGTGAACGTGACGGACAACACACACACACAGAGTAGAGAGAGTAGTAGAAAAGAGAGTGAGCATGACACCTTTCTTGTTCGGTACAAAGACAAGTGTATCTCTTTAGGTTTTAGATAGATATATAAGAAAGTACAAATGTGCTAAGGGTGTGTGTACACCTGAGGACATATAAAGGCATGATGCTCCTTTATTCCCAACAACCTCCCACCTAAAGGCAATGTGCTTAAGAGGAGAAAAGAATCAGCTAAGTCTAGGTATGTACAAAGCTGAAATACATATACCTATCCAGCTCCCATCATCTGTCGGCAATGAGCAAACTGCTCTGTTGAAAGACCCTTCATGAGAAGATCTGCAGGATTATCATCTGTATGCACTTTGACAAGCTCAATGCTCTTGCTGTCAAGTACATCTCTAATGAAGTGATACTTCACTTGTATGTGCTTCGTCTTTGCATGAAAGACGGGATTCTGTGCTAGCATGATAGCTGTTAGTAGATTAGTCAATTCAGGTGTGAGTCTGTGCTGCAGAGGCCACAACATTTTTTGTAGTATTTTTTCTAGCATTTTTTGGTGCCCTTTTTAGGGCGGAGAGCATTTAAATGCTGGCCGACTGCATTTATTGCTCCCCCCATTTTATGCCTATATATTGTTGGGGCTTCTCCTCCTCTTCTGTACTTCAGCTATCATTTGTGGATTCTTCTGGGGAGAGAGAAGCCGGTGCCAGGGTGCCCACACAGCCAGTGACTCACTGTTGTATGCTGTTGTCTCGTGTTCGATATGGATTCCTTTTCCCGGGCATATTGAGTTCTCATCTGTATTTGTGTTTATTTCTCTTGTCTTGTGTTTCAGCAGTTTATTTCAGCATGTTGTTTATGCTTCCATTGTTGCACCACTTCTGACATGGTATCAGATTTCAGGACTTGTGTTTTTTGCTGTGTTTTATTGCTGATTTCAGGACTGATTTACCCCTCTACTGCCCTGGCGATTACTGTCAACCTGATTGCGACCAGATTTTGGCTTCCATACTTTGCGTTTTGATCATCATATGCATCGCTTGCCTGTCCAACACCTCCTGCTGCTTGTGTTTTCCTCATTAGGTTGCTGCAACAGTTTCCTACACTTGTTTAGGCAGTGTGAAGCCTGCGTTTTGCTGTTTACAGCACTATTTTGGGCTGGGCGATTCACAGAATAGGCCGCTTTTGCTGTTTCTAGTAGATTTGAACTGGTTTTTTTGACTTTGTGCAGCAGATTTTGGCTTATTTTGATCAGTTTTTGGGTTATACTGCATGTGAACTCTTGTTTTTTTGCAGTCTATGCTCGTGGTTTGGCTGTGTTCCCTCTCCCAATCCCTTCTTTTCTCTACTTCTTTTCTAAATCCTCTCCAGATGGCTCCTCCATGCACATCCACTGATGACAAGCTCCATGGCCCTGATTATTACACGTGGAGTGCGGTGATGAAGGCTTGGTTTATTCAGAAGCGGTTATTGTACGTGGTTAACAGAGCTGTGGCATGTTCTCAACAACCTTCTTATGTTCCATTTGATTTTGATGAAGACATCCATGAGGAGGCTGTGCTTACATGGGATTCGGATGATGCCCGTGCTTATTCGGCCTTACTTCGGTGCATTTCCAAACAAGTCCTACCGACGGTCACCTCCTGTACGACAACTTCAGATGTATGGTCGAAGTTACAGTTGATGTACGAGACTCCTTCCACCATGAGGGTCGTTACTCTCTATAGCCAACTCCAACAATTGAAGTTTGAATCCAAAGATTCGATTCAATCCTTCCTACTTCGTTTTACCCAACTCCAGGACCAGCTTTGCACTATGTAGTCTGCCCTATTAGAGGCACATCTTGTTGGTACGGTAATCTACAAGCTTTCTCGGGAATTTGATGGAGTAGCAAATGCTTTACGAGTGCAGACATCTACGACTCTTGTCAGTTTTCTTCACATGTTCTCCATGCTATTTGAGCATGAGGCTACTTTGCGACCACAGGGGCGGCTCCTGTCACAATATGGAGGTTCAGGTGAGGCTCTTGTAGCTTCAGAGAGGGGTTCAAAGATGAAGAAGTTGAAGGCCCAGTGTTATCAGTGTGGCAAAAAAGGTCATTTAAGGAAGGACTGCAAAGAGTTAGCGGCTTCCAGGAAGAAAAAGGAGCAGAAGACAGAGCGGGATGCGGACTCCTCCGATGAGTCATCATCTGCCTCAGATTCCAATTCCGATCCTCCAGCCAAGGTGAAGTCCAAGGCGCGGAAGGGATCCTCTTCTTCGGATCATGGGAAGGGCTTAGTGGCCCCTTCCTCAGCTGCTTTCTATTGGTGGTGATGCGGACATTCCTCACGACTCTCTAGTGCCAGAGAGGGAGTGTGAGAGGGTGGTGAGATGGGCAGCCGTGCCTCATCTATATGTCTATAAAAATGCATAGGATCCAGAGAGGGACATCCCCGACGCATTGACCGAAATTTGATAGGTATAAATCTTGGAGCTCAGATTGACATCCAGGTTCATGATGGGCTGGTTACTTGACAGAGAGCGGGAGGCTTTTGTCTGGAGCCCACATGTGAGGACACTTTGACGGTTTTGGCCGAAGGCGGGGATTCCATGGTCACATGTTCAGAGATATGTTTGGCAGATTGGTGTTGTATGTCTTGCGTGACATAGGTGACATAACACAGAGAGCTGCTGTGATTCTTCTCTATTTTCAGGTGGTGCTGTTATGCTCGACATCGAAGCCAGATACTCTACGAGGCATCTTGGTGGTGGGCTGGCCACTCACTGCTTGGATATCCATGGTTCTTCTGGTGGTTCTATGTTGTATAGTTTATGATACCCCATCATTGTACTATTGTATTGTATTAGATCACCCCTGATCTGAGAGAGGGTGTTAGTAGATTAGTCAGCTTAGGTGTGAGTTTGTGCTGTAGAGGCTACAACATTTTTTGTAGTATTTTTAATGGCATTTTCTGGTGTCCTTTTTAGAGTTGGGGAGCATTTAATGTTGGCGGACCAGCATTAAATGCTAGTTGACTGCATTTATTGCTCCCCCCATTTTATGCCTATATATTGTTGGAGCTCCTCCTCTTCTGTACTTCAGCTATCATTTCTTCTGGGGAGAGAGGAGCCGGTGCCAAGGTGCCCACATAGCGAGTGACTCACTGTTGTATGCTGCTGTCTCGTGTTCGATATGGATTTTGTTTCCCGGGCATACATTTGAGTTCTCATCTGTATTTGTGTTTATTTCTCGTCTTGTGTTTCAGCAATTTATTTTAGCATGTTGTTTATGCTTCCATTGTGCACCACTTTTGACAGATAGCACTCTGACTATCACAATGGAGAATAGGTAACTCTGTAATGCCAAGCTCTCCCACCAGACGTGAAAGCCATAAAGTCTCGCATGCCTCAGTGGCAGCCACATACTCTGCCTTTGTAGTAGACAATGCAACACAGTTTTGTAGCCTGGAGATCCAAGAGACTGCTCCTCCTGTGAAGGTAAACACATACCAAGAAGTGGACTTTCTGCAGTTCGCATGACGAGCATAGTCTGCATCCGTAAAGCCATTGATAGATGCCTTCTGCTTTTCAAAGCAGATGCACAAATCCTTTGTGCCTTTGAGGTATCTCATAATACCTTTCACTGCTTTCCAATGCTTTTTACTAGGGTTTGCCATGTATTTGCTAACCACTCCCATTGCAAAGTCAATGTCAGGATGTGTAGCAACCATAGCATACATCAAACTGCCAACAGCTGAAACATATGGTATCTTGGCTATTTCGGCCTTCTCATCATCAGATGTAGGGCTGTCCTCTCCATTGAGTTTCACATATGGAGACAATGGAACCCCAATTGTTTTCCCCCCCCCCATACTGAAACGTTGCAAAACCTTGGAGATATACTCCTGCTGAGATAGATAGAGTAATCCTTTTGACCTATCTCTGAGTATTCGCATGCCAAGAATGTGATTTGCATTACCAAGATCCTTCATGTCAAAGCTACCATGAAGACTTTGCTTCAGTGAATCCAAGGCATGAGTATCCTTGCTAGCAATGAGCATGTCATCAACCTACAGAATCAAGATAATCAAGCTGCCATTTGTTGCCTTCTTGGTGTATAAGCAGTGATCCACTTGACTTCTATGAAAACCTTGAGACTGCATAAATGTATCAAACTTATGATACCATTCTCTTGGTGCTTGTTTTAGCCCATACAAACTCCTTTTGAGTTTACATAACATCTTTTCTTTCTCTTTTGCCACAAACCCTTCAGGCGGTTGCATATGTATGTCTTCATGCAGATCACCATGTAAGAATGCAGTCTTTATATCCATTTGTATGAGCTCCATATCCTCAGCTGCAACCAAGTCCAAAATGGTTCTCAATGTAGTCATCTTGACTACAGGAGAGAAGATCTCATCAAAGACAACTCCATGTTCCTGTTTGTACCCCTTCGCAACCAATCTTGCTTTGTACTTTGGCGAGGAACCAAAAGTGACCTTCATCTGGAAGGGTTTTTTGCCCTTTATGCAACTGCACCAAGTTCCAAGTGCCATTTTTCTCAAGAGATTCCATCTCTGACAACATGGCTTTATATCATTTTTTGTTGTCGTGTCTGTCCATTGCTTCCGTGAAGAAGCAAGACGGTTTATCGCAATCTGTCAACATGACATAATCAGCCACATTGTTTGCACCAGGAACGAATCTATCAGGTTGTCTAGTAGCCCTAGACGATCTCCTAACCCAATGATCATTGTTTGTTGGCTGTTGAGCCTGCAAATTTCCGTTTTCAGCTTGTTGTCCTAGCATTTCAGCCTGCAAATCAGCATTAATAGCTTGTTGTCCTGGCTGTTCCTGCACATTCAGTGGCTCATCATTATGGGCAATGGCTGGTTGATCATTTCTAGCATTATTTTCTGCATTTGCAAGTCCATTTACAGCAGGTATTTACTGTTGTACATCGGGCACATTTTGTTGTCCAAAAGGTATTTCTTCTCGGAATACAACCCTACTAACTTCCTCTGTTCTTTCTGGCTGTTTGTGCATGCGGACTTCCGAGAAGATAACATCATTGCTATGTATTACTTTTCTTTTCTTGGGATTCCATAATCTATATCCCATTTCACCTTCATCACCATATCCTAGGAAAATACATTTATAGGACTTTGTCTCAAGTTTACTGCGTTCTTCCTTATGTGTGTGCACAAATGCTTCACAGCCAAACACTTTCAAGTGTGCATACAAAGGTGGCTTGTCCGACCACGCTTCTTGGGAACCCCTCCCCCCCCCCCCCCCCCCCCCCCCCACAAAGACCTGTTTGGTGATTGATTAATCAAGTGTACAGCTGTCATAACAGCCTCTGCCAAAAAACCATGAGGTAAAGCAGCATGTGACAGCATGGTACGGACCTTGTCTTGAATGGTCCGATTCATACGCTTTGCAACACCATTTTGGGGCAGATTATGAGGGGCAGTGAGCTCCCTCTTTATCCCTTTGCTGTCACAAAATGCCTGAAAGGCCTTGGACACATATTCCCCACCATTGTCAGAGCGAAGACACCTAAGTGTTTTATCAGTCTGATTCTCAACCAATGCCAAGAATTTTTGAAACTTGTTAAGCACTTCGTCCTTGCTACGAATAGGATAAACCCATACCTTCCGTGTAGCATCATTGACAAAGGTGACAAAGAATTTCTTTCCCCCTAAAGATAACTCTGGCATCTAACATACATCGGAATGTACTAACTCTAGAGGAGAAGATTTCAGTTAAAGAGCCTTCTTATGAGACGTCTGTGTATGTTCACCATAAACACAACGATTACAATGCTTAAAATCAGCATAAGGAAGACAAGGCAAGTAACCCAAACGAGAAAGCACTTTCATTCTAGTTTGACTCATGTGTCCCAACCGGCCACAAAGAAACACTTGGCTACTCAGTCATGGCAACAACATGGTAACGCACATTAGATACATGGAGAGGATACAAAGTATCACTTTTACAACCTCTGGCAATCACTCTAGATCCCTTATAGATCTTCCATTTCCCATCACCAAAGGTGGTATGAAATCCATCATCATCTAGTTGCCTGGTGCTAATCAAGCTCTTCTTGAGTTGAGGTACGTGCCGTATATGCTAAAATGTGAAGATAGAATGACCGCACACTGCCAATACCTGCAATGTCACATGCATAGTTGTCTCGAAGATGGACAACACCATGTTGATCCCTTGTATAGTCAGAAAACCACTCTCGATGAGGGGTGACATGAAAGGAAGCACCTGAATCTAGAATCCAAGTATGCATGTTATCATCCGTATCTGCAAGTAAAGCATGTGTACTAAAGTGTGAAGAGACAAAGAGTACGTCATTCCCACTGTCACTGTCATGAGTGATTACATTCACCTCTTCTTAGGCTGACTCTCTTTCTTCTCTTCCTTGCTATCATCTGTCTTCTTGCCCTTTCCTTTCTCTTTCTTCCATTTGTAGTAGTCACATTTAAAGTGACCCTTCTTGCCATAATGATGGCATTCAACATCCTTACCACGTGATTTATTGTGTCCCTTGCTATCAAATTTACCTTTTTGCTATGATCTATGCAAAGCATTGGAAGAGTTACTGGATGCATTGTTCTGCCGATTCATTTCTTCCATGAGTAGAGCACTCTCTACATTAGCATATATAAGGATTGCATTAGAATTGCTCATAGCAGTCTTGAATGTATCCCAACTCTCTGGCAGAGTGCAAAGCAAGAACGTAGCCTTAAATTCTTCATCAATCATGAACTTCAAGGCAGCCAGCTAGCTGAAAATGGAGTTAAACTCAGCCAAGTGAGTAGACATTACTGTACCCTCTTTCATACGGAAATCCATAAGCTTTTTCAGCCAATAAACTTTGCTTGCGGCACTCTTTTGTGCATACAGTTCTTCTAGTCGAGTCCAAATAGCATAGGCAGAATCCAAACCTTCAATGTTAAACAACAAGGCAGCAAAAATCGATAGCTCAATGGTTGAGCGTGCAAGCTCATTTAACTAATCCCAATTTTCTTGTTCCATGTCTGCGGACTTTGCCCCTTTGGTTTTAATCGGCTTTGCCTACTTCTTCTGCAACAGGATATTATAGCACTGTTTTTGTGAGACTGCAAAGTTATGTGCTCCTTCAAGCTTCTTAATGTGCATGAGATGACTGCTGTCACTGCTGCCAGCCATGATTTTCAGCCCAAATGTGACAAAAAAATTCAGCAAATGCAGGCCCAAACTGTCACACAAGTGACCAAGGTACAAACAAGTACCAACCAGCAATAGATGACCACGTAAAAGCAGAAATTTCAGACCTGCAAATAAATTTTCAGAAGCACTAAACCTTGTGCTACAGCACTTAACAACTGATTACAGCCGTTCCAAGTACAAATACATCACAGTACATGAGAAGTCCCAAATTTTAGCTGCAATTTTTGCTGTACATGCACCTACGGGCACAAAATTTGACATGCACTATCAAAAGCCCCAAATTTTTGTGCTCAAAGCATCAACCATACATCTGCACTGTCTCTGACATGCATAGAATAGGCCGATTTTGCCAAAATAGAGCAATTTCAGCAAAACCCCCAAATTTTTCCAAGTGCTAGGTGTCCAAATTGCATGGAATTAAACCCGCATGTACATAAAATGACCAAATGGCGCACAAATTTCGCCCAAATAGCAAAAGCCCCAAATTGCACGAGGTCCAATGTGCATCAATGTTAAGAAATTGGGTAAATTTTAGCCCAATTTTTGCATGTACATGCAAACCCCAAATGTCGGAGGCAAAATGTCACAAATTCCTGCAAATTTTGAGACAAATATCACTGTTGTGTCTTGCTCGCATCAAATCTGGACAAATCCCCAAATTTCTCGAGTGAAATTGAAAAAATTTCACTAAAATGTGAAAAGACCCAAAATTCGCGGGCAAATGTACATTGGTTTTGCAATTTCTAAGTCAAATTGTCCAGTTCTGCATTAAAGTCCCCAAATTCGAGAAAAGTTCCAATTTTTCCAGGCCAGATTTGCACAGATTTGGAAATTGTGCTTCCACGCGTGAATGTCATCAAAGGAAAAGGGTTTAAAAGAAAAGATTTGGGGAAAATTTTTTGTTTTAAAAAAGAACTTGTTGTAGGGTTTGTTAACCTGCCCTGCAGGTTGCCACGAGCCCGTTGGCCATCCAGTCGCCTGTCAACTGTTGCCTCGACCGCGAAGCCGTCATTGCGTGTCGCCTGCAGCATGTCGTTTGCAGCCCGCAACTTGTTGATTGTTGCCCATCAAGCTTGTGTGCAGCTCCTGCGACACCTGCATGTTGAGCCTTGACTTGTCTGTCGCACACCTGTCATGCCCGCCTGCAACCTGGCGTTTCCTTCTCAACTTGCCCTAACTCTCGCACACCTTGAGTGCCACCTATCACTTTAGGCGTGTCACCTCACGCTAGTTACCTCACACCCCTCACTCGCTTTGATACCAATTTGTTGGAGCTTGTTGCGGAGAGGAGAGTGAATATGACGGACAACACACAGAGAGAGTAGAGAGAGCAATAGGAAAGAGAGTGAGCATGACACCTTTCTTGTTTGGTACAAAGACAAGTGTACCTCTCTAAGTTTGCTAAGGGTGTGTTCACACCCGAGCACATATAAAAGGCACGATGGCTCTTTATTCCCAACATTCTGTATACTCGTACATTCATTTACTTCAAAGTTTATTCTCTCTGTGTTTGCCTTTGTGTTTGAGTTTTGAGTTTTTGCGTTTTGCATTTTGCGTCTTGTGTTTAGGGTTTGAGTTTTGCTTTTCTCTTTTTGAGTCTTTGTGTTTGAGTCTTGCTGTGTTTCCTTAATACAAACCCTAATATATATTCACAGAAAGATGATACAATAGATACAAAAAAAGTTGGTCATCAGGTGCTTTGGAGACATAGTTGGCCTCCAATTCTTTTGGTATTTTAGGAGAATTAGGATATTTGTTGGTGATATGTCTTGTTTGCTTACATTTGTTGCACTTTATCTTGTTGGGATATTTTTTTCAAGATTTGCTTATAATATGTCCCTTTTTATTGCAAAAGGAACATTTAGTAGTAACAATATGGACTAAGAGTTGATCATGGGTTGCTAAGGTGGATACTGCGCTAGTGCTGCCTTCCTTTTGATTTCTTTTTTCCTCATCCAAACAAGACTAAATAGCACCTTCAAGTGTAGGATTTGGTACATTTGTTAGGGTAGTGACAAGAGTTGACAAAACTTTTCTTACAACTTTTAAAAGTATTGCAATGGCATCTTCTTCAACAACAACTGGAGCTTGGACCGAAGCTAATTGGGCCATCAGAGTCCCTTCATGTGGGAAATGAACTTTCCCAAGTCTTCTCCTTGCTTATATTCCAAGTTGAAGAACTCTATTTTGAGGAAGATTTTGGAGTTCTTTCCTCTTGCACCATACGATTTCTCGAGCTTATTCCACTTCTCCTTTGCAATTGCAAGTTGATCAATGTGGTGGATTAAGGATTAGGTGCAACATTATTATGCTTGGGCTCTTTTATCATCTTCTACATCCATAGGGCTGGATGGATCAATGGCCTTGGTCCCTTTGATGAAGGGCTGGTAATCCCTCTCCATCATTTTATATTTCACTAATACTTGCCATGGGTGAAAGTCTCTTCCATCAGACTTGCGGATTTGAGACTTTACATCAACATATGTCATGATAGGAAGGCCTTATTGATTGCACAAGGCAATGGTAGTGTCTAATTCTTTACAAGCTGGGTAATAGACATGGAAGCAAATGAAATGATGTTTTAAACCAGGTAAATAACATGCTGAAAGTTGTTCTGCGAGAGTGCTATGGAGTCCAAGATAGGAATGAGCAGGGATAGAGCTAAGAGCTGAGAGTGAGGGAATCGAATGTGAGTGTACCAGTGTGTTGCGCGGTACACAAAGAGTAAAAATATATTTATATGTTAGGGTACAAGTAAAGGGTGTGTTCACACCTGTAAGTTTATACACATGGGATTAATGAGAGCTTACACCCAAAGGGGCTTTACACCCAACAACCTTTCACTTAAAGACTCGAAGTGATACTGAACATCTATGTGTTTGATACGTGCATGAAACATGGCATTCTTAGGCAGACATACTGTACTTTGGCTATCACAACCAAGCACACCTGTAAGTTTATACACATGGGATTAGTGAGAGCTTACATCCAAAGGGGCTTTACACCCAACAACCTTTCACTTAAAGGCTTGAAGGGATACCTTTAAAACTATCTAACCCCCATTAATCGAATGCGATGCTCATACTAAGCCTTTGCAAGGCTTTTAGTGAGAATATCTGCAGGGTTATCTTGGGTTTTGACCTTAGTTAGTGTGACAAGGCCACCATCCAACACCTGTCAAATGAAGTGATAGTGAACATCTATGTGTTTGATACGTGCGTGAGACATGGCATTCTTAGCGAGGCATACTGCACTTTGGCTATCACAACCAAGCACTGGGGTATGTGAAGAAATATCAAAATCCTTGACCAAACGGCCAAGCCAAATAGCTTCCTTAGAAGCTTCTATGGCTGAAATATATTCAACCTTTGTAGTACTCAGCGCTATAATTTTCTGTAGCCTTGAATACCAAAAAATAGCCCCACCAGCCAAAGTAAAGACATACCCATTGGTAGATTTTCTAGTATCAAGATCTCTTGCCATGTCCGAATCATAGAATTTTTGCAACTCTAGTGTACCCTTTCCATAGCATATACACTAATCTTGTTTACCTTTTAAGTATCTAAAGATACATTTTATTGCTTTCCAATGTGGTTTGCTAGGGTTAGATATGAATCTACTAACAACTCCCATTGCATAAAGAACCACAAGTTGATGCATAAGGTGTGCCCTTCATAGTGTGTAAAATCTGAGTGGAAGCAAAGATTGAAGTGTGCACAAGAGGGAGAGAAGAGTTCTCAAGTATAAGAACAAGTCTTGCTTATTCAGCTGCTCATGAAAGTACAACTTGGGTCACTCTTGGGCTGTTTATATAGCCCCAACTAGCTAGGGTTAGGGTTTCCCCTTTCCCTTAGGACCATTCACACATGCTTGCCCTTATCCACTCTTGCATAAGGAGGGTTCATATGCCTATACTCTCAACACTCCCCCTCAATGCTAGGTGGCATTGGAATATGAGGCATAAAATAATGCCCCCCCTTAAGCCAAATTAGGATGCCTTTATAGAATAGGCTTACAAGGATGGTTGTAGGCAGAAGGGATACAGGACTCAGAAGAGTCGATCATTTGCGGATTGGGAGACAAAATTGGCCTCCAATTCCTTAGGTGGTTCTGGAACACTGAAACACTTACTGGTGATATGCCCAGTCTTTTTGCATTTATTGCACTTCATTTTTTCGGGTTACTTCTTCCAGTAATTACTTACAATATGTCATTTTTTATGACAGAAGGAGCACTTTGTAGAAGCCTTATGGACTAACACTTGCTCACGGGAAGTAAATGCTAAAGTGCCTTTGTTATGGTTTCTCTTCTCTTCATCCAGGCATATGACTAGATGGTACTTGCCAAAGTTGGGTTTGGGATATTAGTAAGGGTAGTAACGACAGTCGGAAAGACCTTCTTTACAGACTTCAGAAGGATGGCTATGGCATCTTCATCATGAATTGGTGTTTGAACGGAGGCTAGTTGTGCCATGAGCCCCTTCATATGTGAAATAAACTTACTTAGATCTTCTCCTTGTTTATACTCCAAGCTAAAAAATTCAATCTTTAGAAAAATCTTGGAGTTCTTGCTTGTAGCGCCATAGAGCCTTTCAAGCTCATCCCACTTCTCCTTGGCAGTGGAGAGTTGGTCAATATGATGAATTAAGGATTCATCCAAATGAAGCATGATAATGGCCTGAGCTCTTTCATCGTCTTCTACATCAAGGGGATTTGATGGGTCAATAACTTTGGTTCCTTTTATGAAGGGTCAGTAGCCCCGTTCCATCATTTTATATTTTACTAGGACTTGCCAGAGATAGAAATCTTTTCCATTAAACTTGCAGATTTGAGGCCTTACATCTGCCTAGGCCATGGCCATTATAGGAAGGTCTTACCTATTGTCTTAGGCAATGGCAGTGCCTAGTCCTTTAGAGGTGGCCAAGCACAAACCAAATAACAGAATTGATAGCCCTATAAATGATAACCAACTTTAAAGTTGTAAGAATGAAAAAGGTTGGAAATCATACATATGTAATATCTCAAGGTAAGATTTTGGCGGTCCTGTCCTTTGAGCAACCCTTGATTTAAGTTTCACTGTTTTCCTAGGTTTCAATCAGGTGAACTTTGACTGGACTTCTAGCTCCTCCCCACCTTGTGGTTTAGTGTACGAACATTTGGTTGGGCAAGGTCGATTAATGACTTGGACACTTCGTGAAGAGTTCGAGGAGATCTCAATCGCATCAATATTCATGTTTCGACATAAGGCAATAGTACTAATGTCACTAAATGCCTTTTCAATGCTCAGAAGCACTCATCTCAAGATTGAGATGTTTAGATATTTGCCTTGTTAAGCTTGGTGAGATACTTGACTCATTACCGGTGTTGAGAGCAGGTTTCTCGGTGAGCTTTTGATGTCCTCCAAGTGTTGAAGCTATTCAGAAATCAGGAATACACTTTATAGCATGTGCTTGAGTGATTAAAATCACTGTTAATGATTCCGAGATTGAAAAAAGTGGAAAATAGAAAGCTTGAAGCTTCTTGGCCATGGCTGCCAGAAAACCCACAGTTAGGGTTTTGCTCACAGAAGCCAGCAGAGGAGGAATTAGTGCAAGCCCTCTTAGGTGAAGATAGTCCACTATAGGAGCTACAATAGCCCTATGATAGTCGGGAAGATTGCGCCGCCTGCAGGTCACGCCAAGCTTTGGGACTTCACGCTGCCAAAACTGCACCGATTTTTGGTACCTAAGCAATGCTGCCCTCCACGTTGCCTAATCCCCACCTTTAATGTGCCACGCCAAAGCACCTTGAGCTGGGTAGAAGACCTCTAGAAGGAATTAGGAGCTGAAATGCTCTCCTTTGCTGTCCCCAGGTCCTCCAACAGAGGTGGGTCAAGCTGGCTATGGTGGAAAGGAAGGTAAATGAGGGCAAAAGTTCTTTTTGTGCACTTAGGTGTGTAAAGAGGCTGAGGGAAGTTGAAGGATCAGAGATGGCTGTGATACCATGTGTAAAATCAGAGTGGAAGCAAAGATTGAAGTGTGCACAAGAGGGAGAGAAAAGTTCTCAAGTACAAGAATAAGTCTTACTTATTTAGTTGCTCATGAAAGTACAACTTGGGTCACTCTCACTCACAAGTTGATGTAGACCCTTGGGTTGTTTATATAGCCCCAACTAGCTAGGGTTAGGGTTTCCCCTTTCCCTGAGGACCATCACACCTGCCTGCCCTTATCCACTCCTGCATAAGGAGCATTTATATGTTTATACTCTCAACACATAGCAGTAGTAGCTGCATTGTCTTTTGGGCAATCAGCTTTACTAAGCTTTGTATATGGCAGTAAAGACACACCAAGAGGCCTAGCATCAGCCATATTAAATCTGTCACGTACTTTGTTGATGTACTTGTCTTGTGAGAGAAACAATAAGTGCTACCCTCTATCTCTTTTAATGTGCATGCCCAAAATGTTTTCAATTGCTCTCAAATCTTTCATTGAGAAGGCTGAACTTAGTTGCCGTTTAAGAGTATGTAAAGTACTTTTATGCTTTCTTGCAACCAGCATGTCATCCACATATAAAACCAGCACAACAATTCTCCCATCGTTGGCCTTTTTATTGTATAAGCAATGGTCTGCATGACTGCATTTGAATCCATCGCTAAGCATAAAAGTATCAAAATTTTTATACCACTATCTAGGGGCTTGTTTTAGCCCATATAGGTTACGCTTCAGCTTACAAACTAAATGCTCTTTCCCTAGAATAGCAAAACCTTCGGGTTGTTTCATGTACAACTCTTCATCCAGGTCACCATGAAGAAAAGCAGTCTTCACATCCATTTGATCTAACTCTAAATCCAAGGATGTAGTGAGAGCAAACAAAACATGAAGCATAGTCATCTTCACCACTGGTGAAAAAACCTCCTGGAAGTCTGTGCCTTTCTTTTGTGTATAGCCCTTATCAACCAAACGTGCCTTGTATTTGGGCTTCCCATCAATACATTTCACCTTATAAACCTATTTATTAGGAATAGCTTTCCTATCCTTGGGCAAAGGTACACACTCCCATGTGTTATTTGCATACAGAGACTTCAACTCTTCCTACATAGCAAGCTTCCACTTTCTTTTGTTTTCACACGACTGTGCCTCTCTAAATGTTAGAGGCTCACCTTCATTAGTCAATAAAATGCAATCCAAATATGGCTGAAGCCTTTGTGGCTACCTTCTAACATGTGTAGACCTTCTTACCCAATGATTTGTATTGATAGGTAATGGGCCTACATCTTTGGTGACTGATTTTTAGCATTTTCTCGCTGCTGTAATCTGTTTTCAGCTGGTTCTTCTTGTTGTCTTATTCCATCATGTGCATCGATTTGCTGTCCATTATCGTCTGGCTATAGCACAATAGGTTGCTGCTCATTTACAGCATCAAAAGAAACAAAATTTTCAGCTAATGGTTGTTGAATGGCTGGCTGTTCATGCTGAAATTTGATCTTCTTTTTGTCAAGGTCACCATATGTAGCCTTTTTCAGAAACTTTGCCTCATTAAATACTACGTCTTGGCTGTGTACTATCTTCCTATCCTGAGGAAGCCAAGCTCTAGATCCCATCTCTCCCTCATCTCCATATCCCATGAAGATTCCCTTGATGGATTTCATGTCTAGTTTAGTCCTCTGATTTACAAGAATATGTACAAAGGTATCACAACTAAAGACACGCAAATGAAGCAAGTTTGCGAGATCAAACCTCTTTAAGAATGCCATTTTCCAATGTATGACTGGGAGAGCGATTGCATATATGAATTGCAGTTTTAAGAGCCTCTCTCCAGAACTGCTGTTGGGACAGCATGCATGTGACTCTCTCACAAAGTGTGCAACTATATTTTTCAGCCACGGCATTTGATGTAGGATTGTAAGGAGCTATCAACTCCCTCTTAATGCCATGCATCTCACAATTTTTTCTTGAATTTATTTGAAATATACTCGCCCCCATTATCCGTTCTTATAGCTTTTAACTTAAGCCCTTTCTATGTGGTAAGAAAAGCATGAAACCTTTTAAAGGCGTCCAACACTTTCTTTTTACTCTTTAATACATATACTGTCAGAAGTGGTGCAACAATGGAAGCATAGACATAAGCTGTAATAAACTGCTAAACACAAGACAAAAGAAAAGAGAGAACACAATACAGATGAGAACTCAGATGTATACTCGGGAAATGGAATCCATATACCAAGACATGAGACAATACAAATACAATGTGAGTCACCGGCTGTGGAGACAATATATAGGATAAATAAATGCCCAAAATATGACTGGTCGGCCGGCATTAAATGTTGGCCGACTGGCTGTAAATAATGCCCAAACCTCAATAAATAATGACAAATAAAATACCTAAAATGTCTTTGTGCCCAGCTTGCTATACCACAAGTACAGACTCAACCATGAGCTGACTAATCTGCTAACACCCTCTCTCATATCATGGGTGATTTGATACAATACAATATACAATGATAATGTCACATCATAGTGCATACAACAATGTCCACCAGAGTAGAACCATGGATACCCAAGTAGTGGATGCGCAAGCCACTATCAAGGTGCCTCGGAGAGAACCTGATGTCGATGTCGATCGTACCAGATCCTGAAGATAGAGAAGATCATAGCAGCTCTCAATGTCTGTCAACAATGCCCCTGATGTAGTGTACGTGACCATCTTGTCACCAATGCCGCAGTGCATAAATGACCATGGATTCCCCATCTTTGGCCAGATCGCAAAAGTGTCCCCTCATGTGAGCTCCAGACGAAAGCCACCCTCTCTCTGTCAAGTAACCAGCCGCTCATGAACCTGGATGTCAATCCCAGCTCCAAGATTTGTACCCGCCAGACTTCGGTCAATGCGTCAGGGATGTCCCTCTTTGGATCCTGTGCATTTGTATAGAAATATAGATGAGGTGCGGCTGCCCCATCTCACCACCCTCTCACACTCCCTCTCTGGCACTGGAGAGTCGTGAGGGATGACCTCATCACCACCACTAGAAAGCTGCTGAGGAAGGGGCCACAAAGCCCTTCCCACGATCCGAAGAAGAGGATCCCGTCCGCGTCTTTGCCAGAGGATTCGAATCGAAATCTGAGGTAGATGATGACTCGTCGAAGGAGTCCACATCCCGCTTCATCGTCTGCTCCTTTTTCTTCCTGGAAGCTGCTAACTCGTTGCAATCCGTCCTTAAATGACCTTTATAACATTGGGCCTTCGACTTCTTTGTCTTCAAACCCCTCTCTAAAGCTGCAAAAGCCTCATTGGAATCTCCATGTAGCATATCATCAGTGGATGTGCACGGAGGAGCCATCTGTAGAGGATTTAGAAGAGAAGTAGAGAATAGAAGGTATTTAGAGAGGGAACATAGCCAAACCACGAGCACAGACGCAAAAAGCAAGAGTTCACATACAGTATAACCCAAAATCTGATGAAAAGAAGCCAAAGTCTGCTGCACAAAGTAAAAAAATCAGTTCAAATCTGCCAAAAACAGCAAAAACGGCATGTTTTGCCAATCGCCCAGCCCAAAATAGTACTGAAAACAACAAAACGCAGGCTGCACATTGCATAAACAGGTGCAGGGAACTGTCGCCAGCAGCTTGACGATGAAAACACAGGCAGCAGGAGGTGTTAGACAGCAGATGATGGCAAATCTACAGAAAACGCAGGCTAAATAGGTCGCCTGTATGGAGCAGCAGCCGCCTGATCAGCAAGAGGGAAAACAGTCCTGAAATCAGCAATAAAACACAGCAGGAATACAAAACCTGAAAACTGATACCATGTCAGAAGTGGTGCAACAATGGAAGCATAGACATAAGTTGTAGTAAACTGCTGAACACAAGACAAAAGAAAATAGATAACACAATATAGATGAGAACTTATATATATACTTGAGAAATGGAATCCATATACCAAGACATGAGACAATACAGATACAATGTGAGTCACCGGCTGTGGAGACACTAGCACTTGCTCCCTCTCTCCAAGAACTGTCCAGTGATGAATGAATAAATGGAGGAGGGAGCTAGACAATATATAGGATAAATAAATGCCCAAAATATGATTGGTCGGCCAGTATTAAATGCTGGCCGACTGGCTGCAAATAATGCCGAAACCTCAATAAATAATGACAAATAAAATGCCTAAAATGTCTTTGTGCCCAGCTTGCTGTACCACAAGTACAGACTCAACCATGAGCTGACTAATTTGCTAACATATACTCATGACTTTCTATTGAAATCATCAATAAAAGTTAAAGTATCGTGCACCCCCATGTGAATTAATAGGCATAGTGCACACATCAGAATGTACTAAGTCAAGAGCATTGGACTTCTTAACGACACTAAAGTAATAAGGAGACTTCACATGTTTTTCATATATGCCATCATTACAAAAGTCAAGACTAGAGCCTTTTACATTAAATCTCCCTAAAGAGGAGAAAACCTGAAGGCCTTTTTGGCTCATATGGCCAAGTCTTTTGTGCCAAAGTTCCATCTGTGTGAATGAACTTTAGCCACAGCCAAAAACTTGCCAGGTAATGCTTTACAATGCAAATAATACAAAGTTTCCCTTTTGATGCCTTTAACAGTCAGCATGGAGTCCTTGTGGACTTTCCAAGATTCACTACCAAAGGCAGTAAATACCCTCTTTCATCAAGCTGCCCAACTAGCAGACTTTTCTTTATGCCAGGTACATATCTAACATCTTGCAAAATCAGCACTTCACCATTTTCAAGGGCCGAGTGAATGGTACCTACACCCTTGATTTCACATGCATAATTGTTGCCCAAGTAAACCTTGCCTAGGCAACTTGCATTGTATTCAAGAAATGACTTAAAAGAGGGAGTAACATGAAAAGAGGCATTGCTGTCCACTATCCATGATTGAGACAGCCCATCGTGAGCTTAAAGTAATACATCAATTACCTCCTTTTTAGTGATGTATCTACACCCTCGATTTCACATGCATAATTGTTGCCCAAGTAAACCTTGCCTAGGCAACCTGCGTTGTATTCAGAAAATGACTCCAAAGAGGGAGTAACATGAAAAGAGGCACCGCTGTCTACTATCCATGATTGAGACGGCCCATCGTGAGCTTAAAGTAAGGCATCAATTATCTCCTTTTTAGTGATGTGCATATCACTTGCTACTGCCATAACATCTACATCATTACATGAGGCTGCAACAAGTATTTCTCTAGTGTCAGAGAGCTCTTCAATGACTACACTAGATGCAACATTTGCCTTTGCAACTTTTGAGGGAGAGCTATCATCATCTTTCTTGTCATCCTTCTTTTTCTTTCCTTGTTGTCTCTTTCTTTCTTGCTCTTTCTTATAGTAGCGACAATCAGGCTTTTTATGCCCTTTACGTCCACATTTATAGCAAGTAACATCTTGCTTGTGACATTAATGTGACATTAAAAGTGACATTTAATGTAACGTTAAGGTCACAAATATTGAATGTGACATTAAAGTGACATTTAATGTGACATTAAGGTAAATCTAGGGGAACATGCACGAGAATGACCGTCCGGACTCTTGGGCGCCCGAACAGGGTTAAGGGGAGCCTAGAGAGTAAGAGAGTCCAAGAATAGTAGGACTCACCAAAAGTGGACGGCTGGCAGAGGAAACGGGGAGAGAGGTGCCAGCACTTATCTAGGCGTGGTTGGGAGGAGAAGGATCACTCGTGCTCACCGATTAGGACTGTTAAATTTTCTCTTCTGGCTTCATTGATTTTTGTCTTTGCTTGAGTCATCTTTCATTGGTATCAGAGCCAGATCCGTCATCCGCCAGGTCGTCAGTCATCTGCCAAGTCGTCAGTCATTCGCAAGGTTGCGCGTCACCCGTCATAGATGAGTACTGGCCGAAAAGAGACGCCGTGAAAGCGTGACGGGCCGTGAAGGAAAGAAAAAAGTGAGACGTGCCACGTCACGTAAATGTGACACGTTACGGGCAGAAGAAAGGTTGAGGCGAAACGACCAGGTGTGTGATCGTGAGGCGAAACGTGATCCGATCGTGATCAACGGAGGCAAAACGTGAAACGTGACACGACTGTTGTCACGACTGCTGTGCGTGAGGCGACTGTTGTGAGACGGACAGAAAAACGTCATGGAACGGACGGAAAAATGTCATACATGACTGAAGTCAGGAAATTGAATTTCCAGCATGACTGCTTCACTGCTCTAGTCTGGGAAGATAAAATTTATTTCTTACTCTTCGGATTTATTTTCAAACCAGCAACAACTACGTGCCATTAAAATCAGGGAAGTACTTTACTTTGTATGCAAATTTCTTATCTTTGCTTTCCAATTCCAGTGTATTAATGGCAGAAAAAGGGAAAGAAAGGGTAATGGAAAGCTCTAGTTCTGGGGACCAACCTATGGTAGATCCCCATGAACCAGAAATACAAGAAGAACAATGGGAAGAATTTTTTGCTACACGAGAGCAATTTGATGATCTTACTGCTCGTGTGCAAGCTCAGGGGGTTCAAATGGAATTTTTAACCCAAACACTCACTGAAATAAAATCTCAATTAACTTTATTGTTGGAAAGAGATAAAAATAAGATAGAAACCTCGGATGTCCCATCTTCATCGAAAGATTTAGATGTGACTATGCGAGATCCTAAGGAACCCCAACTTACCATAAATTGAGGGATAATCCAGTTCTAAAGGATATGAAACCACCTCAATTTTACGGGGAGGAAAAAGATAGGAATAAAGACACAATCTTTAATTTCCTCCAAAAATGGGAAGATTTACATAAACTAAAAAATACCCCACCACATCTCCAAGCATTGGAGGCTAGTTTAACTTTGGGGCCCAAAGCATATAACTGGTGGCGAACTTTAAAGGAGGCGAATAAAATACCTGAAACTTGGGCTCAATTTGAATCCGTCTTTTTGAAAGAATTTCTTCCTGAAAATGAAATGGAAAGAAATTGGGATTATGTCAGACAAAAGGGAAGACCCCTACTGACATATCTGGAGGAATATCGTGAGATAATCCTCAAATTGGAAGGAATAGATGAATTCCAAAAAACAAGAGGATTCATTAGGGGACTAGATAAAGCCTGTAAAAAGGAAGTAAAACAGAGTTTACCCAAGACGCTGGAAGAGGCAATTAAAATTGCATTAATTCATGAAGATAGTATGCGTCCAGGTACACTCACTAGTCTCACTGATACGGAGCCCAAGTCTAAGGAATTGAAAACCTCAAAATTTGTGGGCAAATTTAAAAGGAAAATGCCATTCTTTAAGGGTAAAAAAACAACCTTTTGAAAAGAAACCATATATGAGGCCAAAGTTAAGTCCTGATGACTTTGATAAGGCCAAAAAAGAAAAGTTGTGTTTCAATTGTCTATCCCCTAACCATGCTGCTTGGAATTGCCCTCAGAATTAAGTAGTTTGTTAGATGATTTTAAAGATGTGTTTCCTTCTGATTTACCAAGTGGCCTTCCACCAGATAGGGGTGATATAAATCACCCAATTGATATAAATAAGGATATACATCCTATTTCTAAACCACCGTATAGGTTAAGCGAAACACAACATCAAGAAGTTGAAAGACAAATTAAGGATTACCTGAATAAAGGGTTTATTCAACCCAGTAATTCACCTTGGGCTTCACCAATTTTATTGGTAAAGAAAAAAGGCGGTTCTATGCGACTTTGTGTTGACTATAGAGCACTTAATAAAATAACGGTGAAGAATAAATTTCCTATGCCCAGAATGGAAGATCTTTTTGATCAATTACAAGGGGCAAAATTCTTCACAAAGATAGATTTAAGATCAGGTTATCACCAAGTAAGAATTAAGGCACAAGACGTTTCCAAGACAGCATTTCGTACTAGATACGGGCATTATGATTTTTTGGTGATGCCTTTTGGCCTCACTAATGCACCAACTACCTTTATGAAGCTGATGAATAGTGTTTTACGGCCCTATCTAGGACATTTTGTAGTAGTCTTCTTGGATGATATCTTGATCTTTAGTAAATCAAGAGAAGAACATTTGGAACACTTACAATTAGTATTCCAACTGTTAAGAACACATTCCCTTTATGCAAAGAAAACTAAATGTGAATTCTTTGCACAAGAGGTCAAATATTTGGGGCATATTATCTCGAAAGAGGGAATCAACATGGATCCAGAAAAAGTAAGGGCAATTATTGAATGGCCACCTCCAAGGAATCTGGAAGAGCTGCAGATCTTCCTAGGTTTATCTGGATTTTATCGTAGATTCATTCGAGATTATGCCAAAATAGCTGTTCCAATGACTGACCAACTTAAAGGGAAAGGAAAAAGTTTCAATTGGGGAACAGACCAAAATGAAAGGTTTCAAAAACTTAAGGTAGCTATTGCTACAGCTCCAGTACTATTAATAGTGGATCCCAATAAACCTTTTGTGGTTGAAGCTGATGCCAGTGATAAGGCAATAGGCGCGGTCTTATTACAAGAAGGTCGACCAGTTGCTTTTGAAAGCAAGAAATTAGAACGTGCAAAACAGAATTATTCTGTTTATGAGAGGGAGCTGTATGCAATAGTACATGCAATGAAGAAATGGAGGCACTATTTGTATGGTGCTAAACTTTTGATTTTATCAGATCATGAAAGCATTAAGTGGCTTAATGATCAACCGGATTTACACGGGCGTAAAGCCAGATGGGCCGAACTCCTCCAAGAGTTCGACTATGAGATAAGACATAGAAAAGGAAAGTATAATATAGTAGCTGATACACTTAGCAGAATGCCCATCATTAATGAATTGAGTTTTACTCAGTTCACTTCCAATTTGCTTGAATCTTTAAAAGGGAAATGCGAGGTTGATCCGGCATATTCCAATATAAGGGAAGCAATAAAAAATGGGGATCCAAATGAAAGTGCTTCTACTGAGGAAGGAATATCTGAGGATGTTCAACAAGGAAATGGAGCATCAGGGGTTGCTCAAACTGGATTCAAGTGGAAGAATTTTACCATTGATAATGGTTATTTACTCTACAAGGGTAGGGTATGTGTCCCGAAAGATACAGAAATAAGGCGCCAGATACTCTTTGAATGTCATGATACCTCTAGTGCGGGACATCCAGGAGTTAATAAGACTTATAGTCTTATTAAAAGGCAGTTCTATTGGCTTGGAATGAATAAGGATGTCCTTGACTATGTGGTCAAATGTAATAAATGCCAGGTTAATAAAGCTAAAAGACTGAAAATGGGAGGACTTCTCCATCCACTAGAAATTCCTTCGGGAAAATGGGAGAGTATCTCCATGGACTTTATTGTTGCTTTACCCAAAACACAGAGGGGGCACGACTCTGTGTGGGTGATTGTCGATAGGTTAACCAAAATGGCTAGGTTCATTCCAACTTCAACTGATGTTAAAACACTAGAATTGGCTAGATTGTTCGTAGAGAACATATACCGATTGTGTGGCCTTCCGGCAAATATAGTTTCTGATCGGGATAGAAAATTTGATAGCCATTTTTGGCGTGCGGTATTTAGGAAATTGGATACTAAACTTAGCATGAGTACGGCGGATCATCCGCAAACAGATGGGCAAACTGAAAGGGTTAACCAAATTCTTGAAGATATGCTTAGGGCATATGTAAGTAAAAGGCAAACTAATTGGGAAGAGTATTTACCGATAGCAGAGTTTGCATATAACAGTGCCAAGCACTCTTCCACTGGATATAGTCCATTTATGTTAATGTATGGGTTTCAGCCCAAAGCTCCTTTTGCAGTAGGACTGCATAAGGAAAAGGTTCAGGCAGCTAAAGACTTTTTGGAGGATATGAATAGTATGTTAAAATTTGCTCAAGAAAATATTAAAAAAGCTCAAAATCGAGCTAGAGCATTTGCAGATCCTCACCGAAGAGACATCTCCTTTGAAGAAGGAGAATTGGTCTATCTTAAGATGCCTGAACAAACTAAAACTATGAAAAAGGGACAATGTCCAAAGCTTTCACCAAGGTATTGTGGTCCTTTCATAATACTTAAAAAGGTGGGAGAATTGGCTTACAAGCTCCAACTACCTGCTGGTAGTAAAATACATCCAGTTTTTCATGTAAGTAAATTAAGGAAGAAGCTGGGTGATTTGGATAATCTAATCTTAAATGATGATATTGAGGAACTATTCAATGACCAATCTAATCCACATGAACCAGAAATAATATTAAATGTTCGTAATAGACGAACAAGGAATACTATTTATCAAGAATGTTTGGTTAAGTGGAAAGATTGTTCAGAAGAAAGCTCAACATGGGAGCGAGTAAGTACTTTAAAGAAAAGGTTTTTCGATTTACAGTTAGACCTTCCAAGTATCGTTTTCGAGGACGAAACCGATTCTTAAGGGGAAGGAAATGTGACATTAATGTGACATTAAAAGTGACATTTAATATAACGTTAAGGTCACAAATATTGAATGTGACATTAAAGTGACATTAAGGTAAATCTAGGGGAACATGCACGAGAATGACCGTCTAGGCTCTTGGGCGCCCGAACGGGGTTAAGGGGAGCCTAGAGAGTAAGAGAGTCCAAGAATAGTAGTACTCACCAAAAGTGGACGGCTGGCAGAGGAAACGGGGAGAGAGGTGCCAGCACTTATCTAGGCGTGGTTGGGAGGAGAAGGATCACTCGTGCTCACCGATTAGGACTGTTAAATTTTCTCTTCTGGCCTCATCGATTTCTGTCTTTGCCTGAGTCATCTTTCATTGCTGTTTGCCCTTGCTTTTACTCCTGCTTTGCCTTTATTTCTTGCATTACCTGGGGTCTTTTCTGACTTGCTTCTAAGAGGATAGGCTGAACCATTGCTTTCTCCAGTGGACTTTCTTCTAATCTCCTCATTGAGAATAAAGCCCTTAAAACCATCAAAGATTAAATAAAGCAAGGTTGTTTTTCAAGGAAACAACCAGATACTCCCAGCTATTAGGCAAAGTCATCAACAAGAAAATAGCCTTCAATTTATCATTGAAGGGCTGCAAACCAGAGTCTTGCAATTGGCTCAAAATCTATGTGAAAGCACTCAAATGCTCCGATGCTAGCTTAGACTCATCTAACTCTGTGTTTACAAGCTCGGGCATGAGATGCACTTGATTTACTGGAGTTGTATTTTCATAAGTGTCCATTAACTTTTTCCATATGGCATAAGCTAGTATCAAGACACTTAATGTGTGTAAGTACATCATTAGATACAACCATTTTAATGTATGCAATGGCCTTCTTGTTGAGTCTAGCCCAATCCTCATCTATCATAGCAGGAGGCTTGACTTCCAAAAGAGCATCATCACAATCCTTGAGAAACAGAAGGACTTGCATCTTGTCCTTCCACAAGTTGAAACCAGTGCCATCAAATCTCTTGATTCCAAGAAGAGATTTAGTGTCAATGTTGCTTGAAGCATTTGCAGCCATTTTTCACCAATGCACCCAAAGATAAATATTGCTATTTATGACAGCAAACAATGAGCTGAATATTCAGCTAATATCAGCCCAAATTTCTAGTCAATAAGAGCAAGGTTCAGTCCAAGTACATGTACAGCAGTAGAACGGATGACTTTCAGCAGCATAATTGAAATTTCAGCATATAATCCAAGCATATATCACTGCTAGGTGACTCCCACTTCAGCAATATCACCAAGAATACATCTGCAAGAATCCCAGATTTGCAAGTGAATACTAAGGCTGTTGCAACATGACTATTCAGCAATACATTAACTCAATGGGAGCTGGCCAACATGTGTATTGCATACATATGTGACCAAGTCAACTTCTGATACACAAAAACACCAAGATTCTTTGCAATTTCTTCAAAAATCTCACAAGTGGGAGATAAATCTCATTGCTTACAACACCAAGATTGCTTTGGCAATGTTCCCAATGTACATTTTAGACATCATTTTTGCCAAAATTCTAAGGTCAAAATGTGCACTAATGTCAACAACTTTGACTCAGCTAAGCAAAATTTCAGTAATATGAGAAAAGCCCCAAAATTTTCGGAGCCAATGTGCAGAATTTCTGCAATTTCCTAGTCAGATTGTCTTGTTATGGATCATGATTAGATGAAGCGATGAAAATGGTCTGTGTTTATATTTGACACATAGCCTTGCAATAGTCAAGTAAGATGATGATAGTTAAGCACTTATGAATATGCCTAGGGCCTAAAACCTTTAGATTACTAGGAATAACCTTTAGATTGTTGGGAATATGATGATAGTCTCTAGAAGAAAGCAAGCCAAGAGATATTCTCCTTTGGCTACACCAGCTTCTCCAAGGTTTACAGGTCTAGATTAGCTATGGAGGTTAAGAGATATGGTTGAGAAATGAACTTCTCATGTGCACTTAGGTTGAGATATGGATAGGGGAAGCTCAATGTATTAGAGGTGGCTCTGATACCATGTTGGAGCATGAAAATGTGTGCACAAGAGGGAGAAGAGAGCTAAAAGTACAAGAAAAAGATTTTGCTTAGTAAGTTGCTCAAGTACAACTAAGATACACTCTCTCATCTGCTTGAGAGTGACCTTTAACTGTTTATATAGCCTCACTGTGGGCTAGGGTTAGGGTTTCCCCTACCCTTCAATCTATTCACACCTCACCTTCCCTCATGCATCCTTGCTTACATAGGGTTCCCATGCTATAATTCTAACATTGTTTCTAATTCTATCCCTCGCCTAAGGAGGATTCAATAGATGGGACTTCTATGGATTGAGTAGCATTGTGGGATTAGCTCAACTCTTGAGCTTGATCCTTTCTCTTTATGAGTTTGTAGGATTTTGTCCTTGTGTATGTTTGCAGTCTGTCATCTCCTAGTTGTGAGCTCTTGTTAGAGTCTGATGGAGACATAGGAGCTTTGGTAGTTTAGGTGAATTTTCTTTAGTTGTCAGCTTCTTGTGTGCATTCCTAGGCCAATTTCTCCTTTCTAGAGTCTGCCTACACCTCTCAGACATTGTCATTGTCATTTGGGATTTTTTTGGGGTCTCCCAAGTTTCTATTTTTTCTAGCATTTTTCAGACAATGACTAGCATTTATTGCTGGTCAGCCAGCATTTATGGCCTCTATAGGTGCAGGTTGGCTAGTTTTTTGGTCTTTTGGCTATTTATACCCACACTCCCCACTTGGTAGACACACACTCTTCGGTCTTCAGTCTTCCATTTGTAGGTGCACACTCTAACACTTCAACACTCCATGCTTGGTATTGTCATTGTGATCAGCCTGATTTGGTACCCTCACTGACTCTTGGGGCTGCGCAGGGATTGATCAGTCCATCCCCATTGTATCGGCATTCTTCTTTAGTTAGTGCGGTATTCAGTGAGAGTCTGCAAGAGAAGAATGAACTCAAACAGGGGAAGGGAGAGAGACAATCTGCAAGAGGAGAAGAAAAGAAACCTGCATTGAACAAGGAACAAATGCTGAATATAGGAGGATTGATTAGTCCTTGCACGCCCACAACGTCAGTGAGGGCACTAGATAAGGCTGATGTGACCGTCTTTGGCCAAATTGCAAATCCTTCAATTAATAAAATAAGTCTGAATTATGAATATTATTGCCAACAACTATTCTATTGCACAAGTTTGTTGGCTAAGATGAAGTTAATTTTCATGTGCAACAGGTGACACCTTCATGTATAAGTTGACATATTTTTGACATCTCATCCCATGGCGGAGAAAGCGGATGATAAGCCTGTTGAACGACTTGAAACACTTCATGAAGGGCAAGAAGAGAAGAAAACTATGCAAGTGAGGCTTTAACTTGAAGCTTTTTAGAAGTAGTTTTTAATTGGCCAAGAGTAGCAAGTACTT
Source organism: Lygodium microphyllum (assembly GCF_053477565.2). Classification (NCBI taxonomy): domain Eukaryota; kingdom Viridiplantae; phylum Streptophyta; class Polypodiopsida; order Schizaeales; family Lygodiaceae; genus Lygodium; species Lygodium microphyllum. The sequence continues at coordinate 9,582,539 of NC_141147.1, read as the reverse complement.
TTAGAGCTGTTCCTTTTCACCATGTTCTGCATAAGATGAACACTTTGTTTTGTGGTAGTAATCAAAGTCAATCCTAGTTATTTAATTGTAAGTACCTGTACACTCTTAAGAACCTGATTGAGCATCTCCAATATAAGAGCGTTTGTTGTTTCTTATGAGGTGGGGCCAAATGCTAGTTTCAAAGGATCACTAGCTCCAAATGGATAGGGTTAAGTCAACCACGAAGTCTCATCTTCAAATACGAGTAAAAAGGAAACATTTTGCATAGTTTCAATTTTTGAAGTTTGTTTAGCTTGATATCTACTTGTTACCACTTTAAAGACTGTTTGCACTCAAGGTCTTCATACTTTGTACAGGCTATTATCATGACCATTACCTGGAGGTGAGTATTGACTACCACTTATTGAGCTTGCCGACAGTGTCCCTTGCGAGGTCTTGACTTCATCTCAGATGAGTACCATGTGCAAATGATGATATATCGTGCCATCATCAAAGATCCAAAGCTACCTCAAAATCTTATCCACATTTGTTAGAGGTGTCATGCTTAAGGATCCTGCGTACAAAATCACAATTCCAAACGATCATGTCCTTCACATGCTCCTTTAACAAGGTACTTGTTAGCTTTAGTCTTCCCCTAAAGCCAGGAAGACTGCTCCACAGGCTGAGCCACATTTTGAGTATCGCTTGGAAATGATGTTGCTCAACAAAGCAAATTTCCCATGCTCCATCAATTAAGAATGTGGCAGGATGGTCATAGCTTAAACAAGCACATACTCACAACATCCCAAGTCAGAAATAGAAACCCTTGATATAAGTCTCAACTGAATTGAGTATGCCATCAGTGCAGAATTCATCACTGCCTCCTTCAAGCTCGATTCTGGCCTTGGGAAGTCTCTTCTTTTTCGTTTGCAAATTTTCTGTGGAGACATCTAGCTTCCCTTACAGATAAACCACTTGCTTTCTATCCTAGTGACACAGTTGTGTGAGAGGTGACACCCAAGCTGTATTAGAAATGTGAAGTCTGCCTCTCGGCTAGTAGCAGCTTGGATGACTGCAAACTAGCTTTAGAAGCTATGTCTATGGTGTACAATATGTATATGTGGGAGTTGGTTTGGAACTCTTCCAAGTCTATGCTTCCACACCATCTCCTAATGTTTGGCCAAGTCAAGCAGTCTACTCTAAATACACTTATCATGGGCATTGATTGTTTGGGGTTGGCTTGATGGTGTAAGGGGATGTATGCTTCTCCTCCTCCTTCGGCAGTCTTGATGGTGAGAGGGGGTTGTTACTCTCTTTGTGCATATAGGTTGTGATGTGATTTTGCCTTTGACATCGACATAGTTTCCTTTGTACTTAGAATACTCACTGCTTGTAAATGGGCACATGAGTAAGCAAAGGCCACATTGAGGGTACACACGTAGCTCTAACAAAAACCTGTTGTATAGCATGCTCTGATTTGCATCTCCCTTGCAGTGAATTGTGTTTTGTATTTTTGGGTGCTTGGCTGGTTGAGATTCCAATTGGGCCCTTGCACATGTGACAACATCATCCCCTTTACTGCCTCTACTATGGATGTAACTCATGGATAGCTACATACTCATGCTAGCATCCCTCGTCATTGACACTATTGAGGGTTCTCCTTGTCTCCCTTTCGAGTTCTATTTTATCTACTTTTTTACAGATATGCACATGCATGTGCACCAAAAACAAAAAAAGAAAAAGAGAACCTTTTGCTATCATTCCACTTGGGCCCCTGTTAGATATGCTCAATGCCCTACCCGATTACGTGGCAAAAAGGTGACCTTTATGGGTTTAGCCTTTGGGTTATATAGAATAGCTAAGACGGTAGCAAGTGGAGGCACATTGCATCGAGTTGTAGGATGTAGGAGCCATCAGGGACCCCTATTTTGGGTCCCAAGGGCCGTAGGTAGAATATTCCCTGGCTGACTAGTGAAGGTTCATAATATGATAGGTCGTTTAGGCGGACTTGACTGCCTTTGCAGGCTATAAAAGGGAGACCTCTTAAGAACTATGATTATTTATCTTTCGCTGGTTGGAATTCTTCCAACTAGTCTTAAGCTCTTCATCTATCTACGCTGTCATTTAAGCGTCACGGTGGAAGGGCACAAGTTGATAGAACCATCTTTGTATTAGTTTGTTTGGAATTAAATAAATTTCTATTTTTCTCTTATTTGTTGTGTACCCTCTTTTCAATGCTTAGATTCCATATGCTATGCCATGTAATTTTTACAGCTCCCTTTTGGGCCTTTGAGCTCAAGCAATGCAAATTAGGCCAAAATTATTGTCAATTTCATCCCAATCAATCCCATATCATCCAATCATTGTACTTTATCATCATCACCATCATCATCATCATCATCATCAATCTTTGTTGCAACAGTGATCAGCCTCTATGCCAGCCCCATAAGTTCCACAACTACTTTGTTGCCTTGGCAACCTACACAATCACACTAATGGCATTTGCTGGTGCTGCCCAAAATGTAGGCTCTTGCTGCCTAGTGGTGGCTCTAGGTGACCTCCACGATTCCTTCAGCCATCCATGTCTCTTTCATATCATGCAATGGATACATCTTTGGCACATTTGGTGGACTTGCAATGCTTTTATCTTTGATTTGGCCTTGCGCTCCACCCTTCTTGTGTCTACTTGATGATCCCCTTCTTGGAGCATTTTGTTTTCATAGCCTTTTCGCTTCATGAGTGTTTGTTACCTGTCTTTGGTCGTGCTTGGCTGGCCAGAAGCCTGATGGAAATACTTCAATAAATTACTTGAGAGAGAGAGAGAGAGAGAGAGAGAGAGAGAGAGAGAGAGAGAGGTTTTAGTTCTTTACGAAAAAAAAAAGAAAAAAGAGAGAGGTTTTAGTTCATAACTAGTTTATGATTTCATGTAGATAATTGTTGAGAGTAATCTTGTGTACACACCAAAAAGGTATTTTCTTCCTGGTAAAGCCAAAGACATTATGAGAATGGTGCTCAAAGAAAGACTTTCTGGTGTGGTTTATGATGGTGAAGCTGCCTCTGGTTGGGTCAGAGATATTTGTGACACCATCAAGAATAGGCTGAAAGGTATTGAATCGAATATAATTATCATGCCATGGTCAAAGTCAAGGGAAATTGGAAGCCTTTTAAGACTTTGTTCCTGCAGAAATGGAGTATGAGAGGTACAAAATTGTTGTGCAAGCAGCCATTGGAGAAAAGCGGGCACAGGGGCTTCGCATGGCATGTAGGTGTTTTTGGGATCCTAACACAGATGACTATGCTGAAGAAACGTTCAGCAGTGATGATATCTTTGGTGTTGCTGTGGTATTTGCTTTGTACTTTTACTGAAACATTACTGAAAAGTAATCATTTTGGAGGACCCTGAAAGGCTTTCAGCCTACTTTTGAGTAATTCTACTTTGATATCTGCATAAAATTCCATTATAAGGAGTTGGAAAAATGCATTCACAAACTTCAGATATAATGCTCTAGTTTGGGTTCCTGTTAACCATGAAGAACAATAGAATGCGGTGGGAATCAGACAATTACTAGAGGAGAAGATGCTTACAATCCAGGCATGGGAGAACTGTTTTGATTTCTGTTCTGTTTTGATTTCCTGTTCAGCATGAATAGCAAGACAATGTGTGATAGGGGACCAAACAGTTACTCCAAATGAGGTGCTTGGGGGTCGGGAGAAAATTCAACCCTTGTAGCAATTTTACTAAATACACTAATTGCAATCCCCATAAAGAAACTAAGGAGCCCACAGATACAGGGCATATTACTCTTACTTTAAAAGTTGTAAATGAGCGAATCGCCAACTAAGCAACATGATCATTAACCAGCACATAAGGCCTCTCTTTTTGTAATTCATATAATCAAGTTTGAAAGCTTGCATCGTACTATAGTAGTAATCATGTCATAATCAAATCTCGATCCTTGTGTCAATGCAAGTCCCTTCAATAGCTCCATGCTGTTAGCTTAATTGATTAGCCAAATGTGCATAATTACTTATCCCAGCTCTACTCCTTTTGAGGGAGTCTGTAAATAATGTGAATGCTACCAGAAGCCTTGATACGGCAAGAAAGACAATCCACTCTAATGTCTCAAGTCCCACCCAGTAGCTTTAGAACGGGAGCATAAGCTGTGTGCACCAAACAATCAAAGAACCCACCAAAAGTACATTATGTGGGACAGTCTATAGAGGTAGTATCTACTTTCAAATACTTGGGGATTGACATACCTATAGAGACCACAGATGGTATACATGTGTGGAGCGGCGATTAGTGACAGGAAAAAGCAAGTATTATCACTTTGAAAACAACTACAGCGGTACAAATACTAAATGCTGAAAAATATGCTGTATGATTTTTGATGCATATGTTCTACAGACGGTATTATATGGATTGGAAGTGTGGGGGGGTAGCATCTCCTCATTTGCATTTAATGACATTGAGAAGCTGCAAAAAGCTTTTATTTGTAAATATTTGGGTATCATTAATGCCTTCCAACACATCAACAAGCTGGACTCGATTTATACAGGCATCGATCGTGGTCTGCAACGGCAGGCATGTCTTCTCTAGCACACCTCCATGCATATGTTTTAAAAAGAAGGTAGTGTAAGGTCATCACTCCATTTTGCCACCACCTTCATGCAATTCTTGTTCCTTATTCTTGTTGTGCTTGTGGTGAGTAGGGAACCTTCCATGGCTCTTTACTTCTGTTTCATGTGCATTGCTTTTTGCTTCCCTTAAGAGATAAAAAGTATCAATTGTTCTCTTTACTCATCACTTAGGCCAGAGGCCCTTGCATAATATGGTATGCGTACAAGATTGAGGGAAGGCTTCCTAATTAATGAAAACATTACCGTCACAATCCTAAGCTTGTTCGCACATATCAATATCAAAATATATTAATAGTTTTGTGGACATCCTTAAGCTAAAACTTAATCAGATTTTGGATTTAGAGTTTTTTCGCTAAAAATCTTCCATAAAGTGTTTTTGTAGTGAAGTGATCTGGGCTATAAGCCTTAGAGAAAAGAGAGTTGTGTGAAAATTTTGGCTTGTTACTTTAGGTTGAGGATCCCAAATGTCATCCTAAGTACATCTTGATCCATTAATGAAAAATTAGCTATTACTTCAAGACCCTTGCAATGTATTTGAAAGGGTTAGTCGTGGGCTAGAAGCTATAACACCACCATCATAGCAAGGTTGAGATATATTTGCTTATCTCCTTTCAATGCTTTGATAATCACAATATCCACGTGGCTATGCTATTGGTAGGTTTCAAAGAACTTGTTGCATGTTTGGTAATTGATTTGAGTTATCAAATCTATCAATGTAGCACATGAGGTGGTACTATTAGGCAAGTTCATGAGTTGAGGGTTGTGAAGGCATCGGCCAGATGCTAGTGGATATCTTGATATTTGCTCCTGTTATTAGATGTTAGGTATACTAAGAAGTGGAATTGTCTTTGTTTTGCCTCTAAGAAAGCAAAATTTCCACTGTCACAGTTATCGACTTTCATCATCTAGCAAATCAATATTAGTGTGCTTCTTAATACAATGGATGAATATTTTAAAGATTTACAACTCTATTTAAATTTTGAGAAAATTTTTATGGTTAGGTGCTAAATAATTTTTGTCACCATGCCATTCTTAAGGGGATTTGTTACCATATTTTGGTAGTGATGTGTGTGAATACACTTTAGGACCATCAAGACACCTTTTTCTCGATAGGATGCCCCATGCCTTGTACATATGCCCATCCAATCTAGGGAAAACTTGGTTTTGTAAATTTTCACTTGATACTTCTCAATACACTTTGTGTTGCATGCTCTCGAGCTTCTTTTTCTCAAAGTTTTGTATGTACATTTTTCCAACCCTAAATCCTATAGAAAGGGCCAATCGCATGATCAAAAAAGCTATCATCATCGAATGTGGTGCATGGATGACTTTAGTGGCTAAGACTTGCCAATTGATGAAAATTTTACATGATCTCAATTTTTTGTTTAAAAGTTGAGTAGGTTGAATAATAATTTTGAGACTATATGTAGCCACATTTTTATAGTATAGGAAGGTTATGAAATTACCTTTCGCTGATGTGGTAGAAAAATCTAAAGAAATAGGTTAAATTTCTCTTGATATTAACAAGTTTTAGAATAGATGTGGATACATTTGCTAGATTATCTTGTATTGAAGGTTAATATTCAAGATAAGTTTGCATCAAGTGTTGGCATAGATGTAGCTATACTAAAAAATGTATGGGATAGTTTAATGTTCTTGTAGTGAGCATCTTCAGTTGAGGTTTATATAGATTATATAAACCAGTATTGTACTCTAGCTAGTTAATACATTATCCATGGACTTTCCTCACAAAAATGTTGATCTTTAATGGCAATGTATTTCATGAGTTACTTTACTTCATTCAAAATATTTTCTTTTTATTAACATGGCTAAACTATCTTTCACTGTATGTTTTTGCTACTTTATTATATTAAAAAAATTACCATTTTAATTTACAAATAAATTCAAAAATTGAAGGTTCTATATCTTTATATACTTTATATTCATCAAATGGATCATAAGATTTTTTTTTGGTTTAGAAAACAATCCGCCTCACTTTCTAAAGTCTAAACATTGGAATGTTTGCCACACATTAGATGACATAAAATTATACATAGGTCCTTAAAGTTATCCTTGGTGTGGCACATGCTTGACTTTGATCATACCTCTGCTATTGAGTGGATAATAAGTATCAGATCCTGTAGACTAAAGAAAAGATCCCCCCTTGAACTAGGATAGAAGAATTAACATAAGAGAAGAGAGAATGAAACAAGGAAGGAGAAATAGCACCAGGAAAAAGAGCAAGGAGTAGTAAGTGCCTTAGGATGGTTATACACTGCCAAACCAACTCCAAAATCCAAAAAAATTGGGCATTATGCCTTTACATACTAAAAGGCCTTGAAGCATCATAAAGTAGGGCATGGCCTAGTGATTCAAGCCAATCAACTTTCAAGGCTACAACAAGAGTTCAAATCCCATTAAATGTAACTTTTGTACAAAGGAAGTGTTTGTTCTTTCTTTACTTGGTTAGGCATGGAAGTTGCATGGTGGGTAGGGGCATTGCCTAGCCAAATCTATCTCTCGTCTACAAAGTTCAGCATGTATATGCATTTGTCTCGTGCCAATATGCTCCTTCATTGTTTTGGGTGGATGGATACACATTTTCTCTTAGTGTGTAACCAACCTATTTAAGAATAGACTATTCTGGACAAGGACATGTAGAGACTATCCATGAGGAAGAACATATAAAAAAATCCCCTAGCCCCAGTTTGGATGTCATCAAGAGGAGAGAGGAGCTTGAGATGGACCAAGAGAAACCAAGGGAAATAGCCATCGGGAAGGAGAAGCTTAAGCAAGAGCTATTAGAGCGGTGAAGAGTGTGAGAGTGCACAACAGAAGAGAAACACGAACATAGAGAGACGTGGCCCTAAGCATTAGTGCGGGCACCATATCATGCTGATGATGATGGTAGCACCAAACATGGAGATTCGGGTGTTGGAGTGTGCACTTGCAAACAAAACATTGAAGAGTGAAGAGTGTGTGCATCTGACAAGTAGAGGGTGCAACTATAAATAGCCAAAACACAAAAAAAACTAGCATGTGGGAGCCATAAATGCTAGTTGACTAGTAATAAATGCTATAGTCGACTGGTAATAAATGCTAGTCATTGAAGAGAAAAACGCCTCAAAATTTGGAGAGACCTTGAGAAAATCTTAGATGGCAATGACAATGTTTGATAGGTGTAGGGAGATTGTGGAAAGAAGAAATTGGCCTAGGAAAAGAAGCCGATAAATAAAGAAAATGCACCTAAATTGCTAGAGCTCCTTTGTCTTAGTCAGACTTGATAAGAGCTCACAACCAGGAGACGATAGACCTCGACATGACTAACATAGGTAGGCTAACACCCCCTCTTAGATCTTGGCAGTGTATGAAGACCTAACAACCTCATGTAATGAAGCATAGAAGCATAGTAGGCCACCACTAACTCACAATCCATGATCCACTCTCGAATAGAGTGATACTAAACCTTGATGTGATTCATGCGAGCATGAAACATAGGGTTCTTCCCTAGAGCTATAGCACTTTGGTTATCAACATGTAGCTCTATAGGTCCAAGCTAAGGAAAGCCAAATCTTTGCCAACATGCGGTGAAGCCACACTGCCTCCATAGTGATAGAATATAATGCACAATACTTTGCCTCTGTAGAAGAAAGGGCCATAGAAGGCTGCTTCTTATTGCTCTGTGAGATAGCTATCGATCCAAGGGAGAATGCATGATCTACAGTGGACCTCCGCGAATCCACATCACATGTCTAGTTAGAATCACTCCAACTAGAGATAATAACCCCCTCTCCATACATGATCATATAGGATCGAGTCTCATGTAAATAATGAAGAACATGCAAGGCTACGCTCCAATGCTCCTGAGTGGGAGTCTTTAGGAAAGAAGACAACAATGACACAAAAAAAGAAAATATGGCCCACAAGTGTGAATAAGACAAATGAGATAGCCAACAAGACATTTATAATGGGTGACATTTGTAAGGGGAGCTCTGACTGCCAAAAGCTTAGACTTTGGGTTCACGAGGCAAGAAATAGGCCGGCAATCAGCCATACCACACTCTAAGAGAAGTTTGGTAATGTATACGTGTTGCAAAATGAAAATGCCCTATGCCACATAATAGTTCTCCAATCCAAGGAAGAAATGTAGGATCCCAAGATCCGTCATATCAAATTCCTGTCACAAAATCTCCCAAGTACAATCAACCTCCTGAGTAGAGCTCCCTATAATGATAAGATCATCCACATACAATATGAGCACAACACACATGTCACCCTCAACCTTGAAGTACAGGTTGGGGTCATGAGCTAATCGATGGAAACCACTCTATAGAAAGAATTGATCAATCCTCTGGTACCAAGTTATTGGAGCTTGGACTACACCATTACTTTAATATTTGTGGATACATATAGGCGCTTGGAATCAATGTGTATGAAGTGACCCTTGTATATCATATGACTTCATTTGAAAAGGTGGTGCATGTCCTGCGTGTTTTAGTTGTATGCTTTCATATCTTTGGTTGTATGGGAAAAGTGAAAATCTTCAGGGCAGTGTCCACCCATCGTCACTCATATTTGATTCTTCTATTCTGTTATTGTCTCCTTAAAATCAATGCTATTTGTGATAAGTTATCTGTTCAAGAATGATTATGATGAGAGTAATCTGATTGATATTTTTTAGGAGAGACGTGCTTTGTGAACAATTATAATATTTTATGTGTGCATATTAGTCCTGAAGATTAAATTATTAATATGGTTGTAAATTGGTCCAAGAAGTTGTCTGCAGTAGTAGGAATATTTCTTGTAGACTAGTGTTTATGTGTTTCTATTTTGATCTTGAGAGGCCATACCACTTTGGCAATCTTGTTGGTTTCATGGGCATAATTCTCATGATTTAGGCATCGGGCATGGAAGCAATTGCCATAGGAATTGACAACAAGAGTGCAGAATGGTAATGACATTGAAGATATGCAAGGAGCCTTTCATGGGCATCATATATGTCAAAAAATTACCCATATTTGCCAAATCCTCTTTTAACAAGGAGTAGATCCCGAGAATTAAGGGAAGTATTGGTAAGACAACAATAGCGAGATGCAGTGCTGCTAAATACGAGAGGAGAAGTAGGAGGATTAGGCATGCTGGATAAAGAACAATTCACAAATGATAAGCAGGACTATGAGCATGTGGGTACCTCTGTAGATACCACAACGTTATACCATTCCCCTGCTACCTCTACAGAATCTCCTTCAACTCCTCCAACTCCTTCAAGCCTACCAAGTGTGTTAGATGATGAGGAAACAATATTTTCTTCTAAAGACTAAGATACTCCTCCTAACATGCACTTGAAAGATTACATCATATAGTACTTGGGAGGACAATGCTATTGCAGAGTGCAAGAGTTCTAGCAAAGAAGTCTCTAAAGTTTAAACTTGGCATATTTTTCCCTCGAAATGTTAAAGTAAAGGGAAAGTTTGAGATGTAGGTTATTTTTACCACTATTGGTATGAAAAATGGTATGCATGTTGCTATGCAATGCATCCAAATACCTTAACATGTGATAAATCTGGTTTCTTGTCGGTAAACTTCTCCTTTGGTATCACATCATGCATTGTACTAGTGGGAGGCCTATTCATAATATACACAGTTGTAGAGATGGCTTTAGTCCAATAATAAGAAGGCATTTCTTTTTAGCCCTTTATTCTCATCCATTGATCCATCCACAGCGTCATCATTGTAAGAAAGTTGATCAAGTTACTGTTTTGACTCATTGTCGTCATCACTTTTATTTACTTGATCTCCCCCCCCCATCATTGTGATCATTCTCATTGGCCATTATTACTGCCAATGAAGAACTCCCAAAAGCAAAGTACAATGAATCCAAATTAGCATGCCAATTTGAAGGTGAGAGCTTCTAAGTTTTCATAGAAAAAGTAAGATCTCGACTGGCATGTGGCTCATTTTGAGACATGATGGATAGCAAGTGGGCTCAATTAGATGTATGGAGATCAAGTTAAAAAGCAACAGTTTTGCAGCAACCTTGTAGGGAAAAGCCATGGGCTAGTTTAGCAATTATTGCATGGCTGTATTTAACACATATGATGCATTAAAGACTACATTTTTAGGTAGGTTTAAGAAGGATAAAACTCTTGGAGACATATTGAGAAAAATGAAGATGATAGAGCATAATAATATGTAGGTTGAAGATTACGCTTACAAGTTTAAGAACTTGCTTAATAGGTTGGATGTTGCAAATGCACCATAAATAGAGATGCAGATCACTTATTTTATTAAGGGTTTGAGGGGTCAAATCAATAACCCAATAGCCAATGTGGAGCTTGGTTAGAATGACACATTAGATACCATGATAAGAGCTACTACGAGGGTGGAGAGAAGGCTTGGTACTTCCTGATCAAAGACCCGTAAAGATGATGATCCTTCAGGCTTTGATTCAGACTCAGATTCAAATTCAGGATCATAAAGTGATCGTGAGGATGAGGATAACGAGTCAAGTTCAAGATTGAAAGATGAATCCAGTGATTTGCATGATGAAGAGTCTAGCATGAAGAATCATAAGAAAAGGAGGAAGAAATAAAGTAGAGAAAATAGCAAAAAGAGAAAGACAAATGACAAAACCAGGAAGAAGTCAGTAGAGGATAGTAAATTGGAAAAGAAAATTAAGTAGAAGCTAAAAGACTTAGGTCTTTCTAAAACCAAGAGGAAGGAAAAGTACTATGATACATGTCAGAGGAAAGGACATGAAGCTAGGACTTGCTAGTATAATCCTAATACTCGCATAGGGTGGCAAGTGCTAGTAATGCACCCTAGGGCAAGGGTTATACAACAACTGCAATTAATAATGTAATTAACTATTTTAATGCCTCAGAGACCCTTTGGGGGACCTAGAAGAACACCAACATGACATCCACGGGAAAATTTTCACGCGTACTAGCAAATTGCTCAAATGAGAGTATGCCATTACTGTGGAGATCAAGGACATTTTGTAGGGCCAAACCATGAACTATGGGCAAGGCATAGGACCAAGAGAGGAATGCTAGTAGCAAGGATCCACAATGATGGAAGGCGTGCAGTCCTCATAGAGCTACTTGCTGACCAAGGTAAGCAAAGGCAACTTCTTGAAGGTGTAGAGACTGCTGATATTGGGAATACTCATCGAGAGTAAGATCAAGAAAGGGAAGAGGAGGTATCAAGTAACATAAATGCTATAAGTATGCATGTTCAATGTGGGTGTTCTAATTGCATTAAAGTAGAGGGTTGTCCTGAAGAAGTTATGGCACTAGCTAATACTAAAAGCCAAGCAAGTTTGAAACTCGATTGACAAGAACAAGATAAAGCAAGGAAAAAGGCAACTAAGCAAGTTAAAAAGTTGTAGAACAAGATAACAGCCAAGCATGTTTGAAAATTGATTGGAAGCAATGAAAAAGGCAACTAAGCAAGTTAAGAAGTTGTAGAAAGAGGCAACAAACATAGTATTTCAAGAGCCTAAAGATTAGGAGTGGCAATGTACCTTGAATCTTGATAAGGAGAATCAACAACCTGACAATAAAAGTTCAAGAAAGTTTTAGGAAGGAGGTTCAAAAGAGTTATTTCAGGCACTAGCAAGATGCTCTTTGCACTTAACCTTAGATCAGATCTTGGATTTGATACGTGGGTTCAAAGAAAAGTTGCTCCTAAAGATCTGACAAAAGTAACAGGAAGTTCTTGAAGGTAGATCATTTCAGGATCAGGCAGTTCTTGAATGTCAAGTAGTAATAGCCACAGAGAAGGAAGTTGCAGATTATCAGGTTCCTACTATTCAAGTTGCATATGCAGGGAAGAGGTATGATGATGTCCTTCTTGATGGTGGTTTTGGAGTGAATATACATACTTAAGTATTCGAGGTCAAGATCGCATGTCAAAGGAATTTACATCCATTAGGTATCCTAAAAAATTAGCAAATCAAGATGGCTAGCCTGAAGTTTAGGGTAAGTTTTGTGGTACTAAGAATGTAAAAAAAATTAGGAGCTCTTATCACATGCTCCCTGGAAGATGGTGGTTTAAACTTGCTAAGTTGAGACTTGACTATGTCTACATCCCGAAGGGACCCAAGAAAATTAGATTATCTACTGTGAATAAGGTGATCCTGAAGAATACTTCAAGACCTATGGTTGCTTAGACAATAAATCTTGTAGATGAAGTTGATGATGATAAGGAGGAATTACTTTAGGCAAGTCCTTTAGTGGTTCCAGTGTTTGAGATTGATGTTAATAGCATTATTTAGGGGTATTAAGAGCATCCCACAATTGCTGGAAATGCAGTTCTTGAACAACAAACTGTTCAATCTGTAGACCAAAGACGGTTAGGAGTACAACATCTTGAAGGTTCTTTTGTAGGGTAGGGGCAGTTTGACTTTCAGGACAAGTCAGGAAATAACGAGTTTAAAGTGGTTTAGGACCCTGAAAATAGTCATCTTGAAGTTGAGCAGCAAGGTAAACTTGAAAATCAGTAAACTATGGGGGAACAGGGTATGGATAATTTTTTATGTGCTAGATGAGGAAGGACAAAAAGCCATAATCTAGATTGAGCAAATATATGAACATAGAATGAGATCTACAAGAGTAGTTGAAGATGAAATGTAGGAAGCTAACGTGAATGTGGGAGGAGGGGCCAAACCTGTTAAGGTTGGTGTTTTTGTGGAAGGGAACTTCAAGCAAGATATTATCAAGCTTTGCTAGGAGTTTAAGATATCTTTACTTGGGACTATATAGATATGAAAGGGTTTGATCTAGCAGTATGTTAGCATAGGATCAACTTGAACAAGGATACTAAACCAATCATTCAAAAGAGATACATAATGAACCCAAGTTATCCCAAGAAGGTTAAGGAAGAGATTGACAAGTTGTTGAGAGTTGGTTTTATCAAGCCTATCAATGAAATGACATAGTTATCCCCCATAGTAATGGTACCTAAGAAGAACAGAAATATTAGGGTATGTGTGGATTATAGGAAGCTCAATGCGGCCACAATTACAGATCCCTTCCCGATTCCACTTACCGACTGTTTGTTTGATGATGTAGAAGGACATGAAATGCATAGTTTTTTGAATCGATTGTCTAGATATAATCACATTAGGATGCATCCGGATGATATGGATAAGACTATTTTCATCACAGAATGGGGAGTATATGTCAGCACTATTATAAAATTTGGCCTCAAGAATGGACCTTGTAAGTTTTAGGGAGCTACACACAAGGCATTGGATCCATACCTGACTTCCTTCACGAGAGTATTTATTGATGATTTTTGCATCTTTGGTAGCATGACAGAGCACTTGAAACATATTAGGTTATGTTTTGAGAGATGTCACAAATTTGGAATGTCCCTGAATCCCTTCAAGTCTATTTTTGTAGCAAAAAGGGGAGTGCTTATGGGCCATATCTTGTCTGAAGAAGGTATGGCTATAGATGCAAGAAAGGTAGTAGCAGTAAAAAAGGCCAAAGCTCCTATCAATGTGTAGGAAGTTATGAGATTTTTCAACCAAGTGAAGTGGCACAATAGGTACTTAAGGTACTTGTCACATATTTATTCTACCCTTACCACTTTAACCAAGAAAGGTATACAATATGTTTGGAGGAAAGATCAAGAAAAAGCTTTCAATATTCTTAAGAAAATGCTAGTGGTGGCTCCAATACTACAACCTTCTACATTGGACCTACCCTGCCATGTATTTGTGGATACTTCTAATCTAGCTGTGGGAGCTATGCTCATGCAGGATAAGGTACCTGGCTAGTTTGCACCGATATATTATGCAAGTAGAAGATTAAGTGTTACTAAAAAGAACTATTCTATGGCGAAGAGAGAAGCAGTTGGAAAGGCTTATTCGGTGTAAAAATTTAGGCATTACTTGCTAGATAATTAAGCGATCTTCCATGTGGACCACCCGGCTCTATTGTTCTTGATTAATAAACCTCAATTAATAGGCAGATTGGCTAGATGGATGTTATTGTTACAAGATTTTGACTTCAATGTCATTTACACTCTAGGAAAAGAACATGTAGTGGTTTATTATCTTAGAAGATTGGAAAATAATGATGTAGAAGGAGGAGTTCCTAAATTAGTTACCTGATGCTAAGCTCTTTGAAGTTTAGGTTGTAGATCGAGATTCATATTATGACAAGCTACTTCACTTCTTGCTAGAGGGAGTTATGCCAACACCTTATAGCTAATCAGAGAAGGAGGTGGGCACTTAAGAGCAGATCATTTTAGGTTAGTATGAATACACTATACATGAGAGGAGTTGATAATGTACTGAGAAAGTATATGGCTAAATATGAACAACTAGCCATCCTTCATGAAGCCCATGCCAGACTATCAGCTGGTTATTTTTTTGGGGAGGTTATAAGCAAGAAAATTTTACAAGCTGGTTTGTGGTGGTCTACTATCTTGATGGATGCTCATCAATATGCCAAGAAATGCCTGCAATGCTTGGAGAAGGGTCAACCTCTTGACAAGGATATGATGCAAGATCATCTTATATTACCTCTTGAACCATTTTAGAAATGGAGGATAGATTTTATTGAATGGATTGGTAACCAATATATTATGGTATGCACAGATTAATGTACAAAATGGGTAGAATCTTAGGCCCTGAAAGATAATGAGGTAGCCAATGTAGCCAAGTTCTTATGTTCCAATATCATGACTCAATTTGGATGCCCCATAGAGTTGGCTAGTGTAAGCACTTTTTGAATTAGGTCATTCATGCAACTAGGCACATGATTTTACAGAAGAAGTCTACCCCCATACCATCCATAGGCTAATGGGCAAGCATAGAGCTCCAACAAGATTCTACTCCATATCTTGATAAAGATATTTGAGGATAACATGAAGGATTGGGATGTCAAGTTGGACTCTTACATTATGGGCATTCAGGACAGTATACAAGGTGACAACGAGATTCATACCCTTCAAGCTGGTGTATGACTTAGAGGCTATTGTGTTAATGAAGTTTGTGGTTCCTAGCTTGAGAATTATTGTAGAACACACGTTACATCCTAAAAATTCAATGAAGCAGAGGCTAGAACATAAAGATAGAAGAGAACATGTTGTTAGATGCATATGTTTCAAGAATTACATAATCTAAAAGGTAGGCATGGGTGAACAAGCATGTAAAGAAGAAGGTTTTTGAAGAGGGGGACTAGGTTGTGGTGTACAATTCCTAACTTGGACAATTTCTTGGAAAACTAAATGTCAAGTATGCTGGTCCATTTGTTATCTTTAAGGATCTCGAGTAGGGCACATTTTTGTTGTAGGACTTGAAAGGCAATATACTAAAACATGTAGTGAATGGGTTTTGATTAAAGAGAATGGCTCAACCTCATCATATCCTTATCCATCTCATTATTCCTTATTGGGGACACTTTTTAGCAAAGGACATAACACTATGTGAAGAGTCGTAAGCTTATGATAGTGATGGACATTTGACACAAATGGAGAAAAGTTTTAGTTAGACTTAGAGTTCACACATCCAATGGAGCATGGAAGCCCTTGTTTTTCCTTTTTGCCATTGTCTCTACAGGTTTGCACTACTGCTAGCACCATGAAACATACATGAAGTAGTATTGATAGTATGTCTATTCATCACTGCTACTTTCTTCTACATATCCTGGTTGTTACCCGAATATTCGTAGCAATGGGAGCTTTGTATTTTATGGTTATTTTCTTACAGTGGTCTTAGTCATATTGCTACATTTACTCTAGGGTGTTGTAAGTATAGTTTTTGGCATTGTTTTGGAGAGCAAACATCATATTTTGGCTGTCTATTGCTTCAGTTTGTGTGGATAGCTCTCTAGTTTTGTATTCCCTCCTATTTTTCCCTTAGTTGCAAAGTTTTGAGGCTAATTTGCAATCATTTACAATAGCCCATTCTATTGGATTTTGCATTGGTATACTATCATTATGACTAAATATTTGAATGATAATACTATTTTCAATATTAAAAAGCTTGATGGCACTAATTTCACCTATTGGAAGATGCAAGTTTGGTAGGTATTGGTCCAAAAGAAGCAAGTTAGGCCGTTGAAAACCAAGAGTCTAAAGATCAAATGCATGGATTAGGATGATTGGGATAATTTAGATGAGGTATAAAAGTTCACCCTTATACTATCACTATTTAAATAAGTTTATTTCAATATTATGTCACTTGAGGATAATGCTTGGTAGTTATGGAAAAATATATGTAATCTTTATGATAATCAAAGTCATGCATCACAGATGTATTGACTGAAGTAGCTCATGGACCTTTGTATAAAGGAACCTAGTGTGTCATCACATTTGAATGAATTTTATTTAATTTTCAACTAGTTGACTTCGCAGTGCATTGAGTTCAAGGATAATCTACCTCCTTTGTTCTTCCTTCTAACACTTCCCGAGTCATGGGACACTTTTCATATTGTTGTGTATACTAATATACCTAAGGATGGCTTAAAACTCTAGGATGTTGAGGGCACTTTACTCACAAAGGAGATAAACGCATAAATGAGGATCCAACTTATACTTCTCATGCATTGAATGTTAGAGGTCTTAGTCTTGCGAGCAATCTTGTAGTATGCCACGTTGTTGTAAGCCCTCTCTTACATGTCATTTCTATGGGAAGCAAGGTCATACTTGACAGCATGGAAGAGACTCACAGAGGTCTCAGTATTGCAGGCAATCTTGTAGTATGTCATGTGGTTGTAATTCCTCTCTTACATGCCATTTCTATGGGAAGTAAGGTCATACTTGACATCACTGCTATAAGATACACAATGACAAGTATGCAAACAAAAAGGTAAGAGCAAAGTGTACGAAAATTCTAATGATTGCAGCATTGTACTTAGTAAGTTCAATGTAAAGATTGAAGAGTTAAATGTAGTGCAGCTTGAGTTAATTACATATTAGCAGCTTCCTTTCTTGATGTTATCTTGCATAGAGATTAGTTTTAGTCCTATCACATCATGATAGATTCTTTTAGACTAGAAAACAACTTGGCATTGGATATCATTGACATTAGGGATGTATGGCTATAGTTTCCTTCAATAACTCTTTTACTCTGCATAATATAAGTCATATACTGGGTTTGACCAAAAGCCTTGTATCTACTACTGGAGAATTGGATCTTGCAAGCTATTATGTATCCTTTTGTGATTTTGCATGGAAGATTACCCATCGTAATCTTATTTTTGCTTAAGATACCAAGGTTGGTAGCCTCTATTCTTTATTTGTATCTGGATTCCTTAACCATGTTTTGGCTGTGGATGACATACCACATGTATCTTTATGGCATTGTCACCTTAGGCACATGCCCTTAAAGGGATGAAAATACTTACTCATTTACAAATCTTTTTCCTCTTGATTTAAAAATGTTTTGTTTCTTGTGATCATTGTCTTTATGGTAGGCAAACATGCACTTCTCATAATTGGCATTACATGCATGCATATGTCTCTAGCTTTTGTGCATTTTGATGTATGTGCTCCCATACCTTGTCAATCACATTGGGTGGCATGAAGTACTTTGTTACATGCATTGATGATTATTTGCATAAGGTCTGGGAATGTCATATTAAGTAGAAATTGGATGTCTTATCTATCTTTTCATGTTGGCTTGCTCTTGTTTAGAATGGTGTCGTCATACATGACATGACCGTTCAGGGAAGAGTATGAAGTATGCTTGATTAGATATACTTAGTATATCATTTTTGGACTAAGGTAACTACTATTATTATACATTTGATTAAGAGATCCTTATGCACTACTATTGGTTGTCAAGTTGCACAGGAGATATGGTCTAGAAAACCTCCATCATATGTGCATCTTAAAGTATTTGGATGTGAGGATTTTTGCCATGTACCCAAAATAAATGCAATGAAGTGGATCCTATTAGTAAAATGTATCTTTCTTAGTCACGGAGATGCAGGTGATATGGGCTATCACCTATGGGATCTGTAGGCTCAAAAGGTCACTTGTAGCCATGATGTTGTCTTCCATGAGGAGAAGATGCATAAGTAGCATAAGTAGGTAGTTGAGATACACACGATAATCTTTCACAAGGAGCCTCATATTACTATATAGTTAGCTAGATAGCCTACACTTGATGTTCTATTGATGGCCTATGATCATGATGTTGAACATAATGTATAGGCCCCATAGTCCCATTTTGAGAAGATTTACTAGAGATAGACATCAGCCTCTAATTGGTTTGCATCCTCCATGGACTATGTTATGGTGACAGATTCTAGTGAGCCTCTTACTTATAAGGAGATCATGTGCAAAGATGATAGTCACTTTTGGGAGAGGGCCATGCTCTTAGAGTTTGATTCACTACAAAAAAAACCATACATGGGATTTGGTTTCTCTACCCAATGGGAAACATGCATTGCCATGCAAGTAGGTATACAAGTTGAAGAGTGCCCTTGCAAACCCAAAAGCTGGCATATGAGACCAAATTAGTTGCTAAGGGTTTTAAGCAGGAGTATGGTGTTAACTTTAATGAAGTCTTTTCTCTTATAGTCAAGATGACTATCCTATGATTGGTTTTGGCCTCGGTTGCATAGTTAGATCTAGATTTTTATCACAGATGGATGTGAAAATAATTTTTTTGCATGGCAACTTATATGAGGATATCTATATGTAGCAATCTGAGGGTTTTATGGAAAAGAGCATGGGACACCTAGTATGCCAGTTAAGAAAGAGACTTTGTTCTTCTTATATTGCATGCATAGTCTAGCTATGTTTTTATTGGGTTCTTATTACTTCTTCAGATATTGTTGACATTTAACTTGTGCTCTACATTGGTGGTTGATCATTTGGTTGTTTACCAGAGCCAATTTATTATCATGGGTGACTAGTATGTGTTACAATAGATATCTATTGATTTTCTAGGCTTAGAAAACATGGTCAATTTGGTCAATTGTGGGTATTTCTTGGCCAGCTCCTAGTGCTAAAGGTGGAGATCACCATGGCTTGAGGGAGTATCAAGTGGATATGTCACTCCAAACGATTGACATGGTAATTGGTTTGCAATTTAAAGGGTTGTTCAATATAATTTTACACCCTATGTCTTCTCTATTTGCGAGAATTTAGAAGAATGATGGGGTGCTTTTAGTTTCTATTATTAACATAAGTTTGCATTTATGTTCCAACGAATAGGTGTAACCTCTGTTTGGGTGAAGTTTGGTGCCAATTAGAACTAGTAGTGGTTGGCTTGCTTGATCCTAGAAGTGATAAGGCAAGGTGTTGTAGTTAGAGACTTCATTAGTGGGGGCATCAACCAGAACTTCCTTAGAGGCCACGAGTTTAATCCTGAGGTAGGCTAGTGGGTAAAAATAGTTCTTCCCTATTGTCCACATTTTTGCTTATAAATAATCTCATTTTGAAGTTCTATGGCTCAACTGGGTGCTTGTGGTCTTGTCTTAAGGGAGTCTACTATGTATTGCAATCGACTAGAGTTTTGGAGGGTTGTAGAGGGTGTTCATGTTTGGGATGCCCTAGTGTTTCTATTTAGTAGGCTTAATATTGAGATTTCTATGTATTGTTGTTGCACTACATGAGCTCAATGTTGGGACTTTTGACACTCATTCATTCAAGAGGCTTGATCTACAAAGTATGATGGCTATCTATCACCTAGCATCTTGCATGCATCATGATTACTAAGATTCACTTATAGCAAGATTGCATGTCCTCCCTTCAAACATGAATGATACCCTTGCAAAGCTCCACAACCCATGAGTGTGTTCGTTTCATTCTCAATTGTTAACCCCAATGCAAGGAGAAGGAAAAAATAAAAAGAAGGAAGTAAATAAAATTTTAAAGTACATGGCAAAGTAGAAAAAGGCGGTCCGGTAGCAAAAATAAGAGGAAAAAGGGAGGAATGGCTATGTTAGGAAAACCATAGAACAATTAGCCAAGACACTTGACCTCGAAAGTAGAACGGTGGGTGGAGAATCCCTAGCATCAAAGGGAACTGACAGGAAGAAGCCCTCGGCCAAGTCCGCATTCATAGGGTATGGAGGAGTCTTGATTGCCCTTATCCGAGAGGCTATAAAAGAAGCACAAGACGGAGAAGAGGGATCATATGAAATGCTTGAGAAGTCACCTCCTCTTCACAACAAATAACTTTCGAGTGAGAGGACAATTAGTGAAGAAGAGGAAGAGTAAGAAGCTCAATCCAGTAAACAGAAGGCGAAGACGCCTAAAAAGAAGGCAACAAAGAAGAAGGAGGAAGAGATAAAGAAAAAAGAAGAAGCAAACCTACTTAAAGCCAAGAATGAGTCATAAAGAGCTGCAAAACAAGAAAAGGAGTTGAGAAGGAAAGAAGAGGAGGACCTAGCACAAGCTCGACACATGTCCATTGAAGAGTAGTGCAAGCAGGAGAAACTAGCAGCAATGATCGTAGGTAGGCAGGACAGGCCGGGAACTAGTGCCCAAGTGGTAGAAGACTTGCCTCCACCCGTACTTGAAGGAAAGGGCAAAGCCTCACTCTACCTGACCTCGCCTACCCTCTTGCCCACTACCCCAACCATTACAGTAATGCGAGGCACCCCAGCCACAGTGGACGCCAGCAACCTCATGGCATGGGTGCAGTTCTTAGTCAATCAAGCACATACCCCAATGCCCACCTCCAGTGTGGAAACCCCAACCACATGAGTGAAAATATCAGCTCCTGCAGACATCGAGTCTCAACAGGGACCCAAGCGACCAAAGGTAGATGCTATCACCACCGAGCCGCAGGCCACAGACCAGGACGAGCATGTCAGGGAGCTCTACACTTAGTTGGAGAGGGCAAAGGAGAAGGAGAGAGCAGTAGTGATGATGCTGGAAACGGAAAGGGAAATGGAAAATGCCTCCTAGCTAGAAAAGACCCACCAAGTGGCCTTGCGACACAAAGAAATCCATGTGCTGAAAGCAGAGCTAAGGGCCAAGGAAGAGGACGAAGAACAATGGGAAAAAAGACTAGAGGAAGAGAACCAAGAGCTAGTCGCAATGCAAAGGGAATACAAGCTCCTGATTCTACAGCAAATGGAGCTCAAAGCACAAGTGAAAAAACTTTAAGAGGGCATGAAAGAGCTCACCATGTTGGAAGCAGAGAGAGCACAAGAGTAGGAAAAATGAAAAAAAGAGAGAGAAGAAGTGGAACGTGGAATGCAACGGCAAAGGGAAGAACGATCAACACTAGAGGAGAAGATCGGGTGCCTAATAGAAGAAATAGAGGACCTTGTACAAAAATGGAAAAGGCAGGAGCGGGTGATAGTGGCGCTGTCACAAAGGCAAAGCGAGGGCCTAGAAGAAATGAGAAAGAAGGCAAGGGAATGGGAAACCAAGAGCGAGAAGAAAGTGAAGGATCTAGCGAGCTGCTTGGCCCTTTCCAGAGGGAGGCCGAATATTAGTAGAAGGCAGGGTAGGCGCCGCTAGCCTTGAAATCCAACACCCTTCCTCAGCACAATCTTAGATGTCACACTCTCTAAGGAGGAGGAGGCAATTGATGTGCTTAAAAGAAAACTAGAAATAGCCCGGAAGGCGATCAAAAAAGGGATGTGCTCCCAGGTCCAAGATGCAAGCCTTGGCTCAATCAATCAAGATCAACAAGAGAAACAGTTAGGAGGAGGCTTGACACCACATGAGATTGATGCCCTGGAACTTCAAGAACAACAACCCCAGGAGGTAGGGGTAGGTTCAAGCCATGAAGGAAAGCAATAAGATGAGGAGTGGATCCCACCACCCCCATCACCACAAACCAGAGCCCCCTCAAGTACAAGATGCCACAACAAAAAGGAAGGCAGAAGCAAAAAAGAAGAGGGCCAGAATGTTAGATCAAGCATGCAAAAGAGCTCAAGCACAACCACTTGTAGTTCCACAATCGCCCATCCCACTAGAAAGGGACTGCTTACCCATGAACTGGAATACACAGCTGTCAGTATGGGAGTAGTGGGAAAATCGTCACCAATCCTTCGACTTCACCTTCCGATATCCAATGGGTTTAAGCAAAGTACTATCCATCGAAGCAATAACAAAGGTAATCACCATGGGAAAAAGGCTTGGTGAAAGATGGCTTGCTGAAAGAGAGAAAAATCCAACAGCTTGGGGGACAGAGTTCCCAGATTACTGGGAAAACAAGGTTGACGAGGTACCCCACATGATGAAAGGCCACGAATCCCAACCTTAGTGGAGGAGAAGAGTCTGGAACGGCAATGTCGATGCGCAGATGTCATTTTGTGGCTCCTTGCCCTTCGAACGGAACAACCCGACCTATCTACCATATCCTCAAAGGGTGGGAGTAGATTTTGACCCGGACATCCATGGCCGATACTCCTTCCCGAGGATCTACAATGTCAACACCACAAAACCAGAGGAGGCACTTGCCTTCTCAGAATAAGATTTATGGGACTTCATGGCCCATTTCCTAATGGAATTCTCCTCTTGCCGAGACCCCGCCTTTGTAACAACATGTAACTATATTAGATTACTTAGGATTCTCCTCAAGCAACCCCTCACACTGGCAGAATACCATCTTTCGCTGCTCTTTTTTGACATTAATGTAGGAATAGATGGGTGCGCCATGACTCCGCTAATGCTGCGGGTTGCTTTACTCCCATCCTGTTGCTTGGCCCTTCTTGGGGACATGAAGGATAGTCAATTTACCAAATGTAGCCATCCATTCTGGTCCACCACACCTCTCCGCATTAGAATAGTCTAAAAAAGATATATGCTAAGTAGACACTTTCTTAACAAATCATTAAAGCCCCCAACTTCCCCATCTCGCGCCCACGAATCCAAAAAATGAATCTGTCATCTTGTATTACTTCTCCAAATTCAAGAAACCGTTTATTCAAAAAAACAACGTAAGTTGATCACCGTCACTGCACTTAGGGGTTCTCAAGTTAGGTGCGCCCGGTGGCCCCGATCGGCAGGCTCCATTCCTAACTCCCTAGCCTCATTTTGATCCCACACTTTTCGCTTAGGCCACATCAAGGGTAGGACACCTAGGGATGTAGCACTCACTTGTGGTTAGACCTATCACCCTAAGCTCCATCCCCTTAGCAAGTGCACACACACCACACAACAATGGCGCACACCCACACGTAATGCACATTTCTTTTCTTTTCAAGTATAACCGAAGGCCCCACCACAAGCTTCAGCGACCCCATCATCCATGCAATGTGCTCCCCATATTATGAATCACCCTTCCATGCCGGCCCACCAAACCAAGGGGCGGCGACGCAACAACCCCAATAAAAAAGTGAATGAATAAGCTCATTTCAAATAGTGCATAAGAAGGTCACTGTAGAGGGCCAAGTGACGAATCCATCCAACACAATATTCAATTTCAATGATAGATCTGCCCACTAGCCTCTCTCCATGACCAGGGCTCCAGTTCAAACTCAAGGGCCTTTCAGTACCATAAATCCCTCCAAGGGATCATCTCCAACTCAAGGGCCTCACAGTTCCATAAATCCCTCTAACATGGCTTGTATACAAACTCAAAAAGTCGCTTGGCTACTCAGCACAACAGAGTCTGACTCATCACCCACCAAGTGCCATGGGTCTGGCACGTAATGTTAACCGTGAAATAAACAAGGTGGAAAATCCAAAAAATCTAAAGCAGAAGACAAAGCCAAGGCAAAAGCAGAATGGAGAACGAAGGCATGCCAAGAAAAATCAGGAATCACAAGAAGTGTAAAAAAGTCATAAATCGAGGAGAGGCGCTTAAGAAAAAGCGGAAGTTAATATTTCTATAAAAGAGCACAAAGCACATCATGATTTATTTTAAGTGCGTCGGCAGGCTCTGACTTGTGCAAATTGTAAATGTAGATGGGCGGTAAGAAGGAAGCTAGGAAGAGAGGAGGACAATGGAAAAAAGGACTTCTAGGCTATGACCGGCCATGTAAAAAGGGGATGACTGCCCAAATGGGATTTGGGGCTTTGTATATAAAGTTCAAAAAGTGAATGAGAGCTCATTCTTTGGTGTGTGGCAAAGTGGACTCTTCTTCTTCTCTCCTTCTCTTCTCTTGCTTGCTTGTGAGTGCTTGAGGGAGGGAGTGCGAGAGTGAGCTTGTGAGAGTGAGGGATCTTGGAGGTGAAGCTCTCCACCTTCTCCTCTCTTCTTCTTCTCTTCTCTTCTCATCTCTTGTCTCGTGTATAGATATGGAGGATGGAGCTTAGAGGAAGAGGCTTGAGGATGCTTGAGCTCTCACATCACGAATCGTGGAGCTATCGGAGTGCTTGAGAGAGGAAGCAACTCAATTGGGCATCAAGATAAGCTCACTACATTCGTAGAGAGGGATAGTGCATCGGCTATGTGAGAGAGGTAGTCGTTAGCGCTCGCTTGAAATGCTTGAACAATAAGCGGTCCATGGGTCTTGGCAGTTGAGCTTGTGCTCGTCTCTACAATGGACATTAACCCCGTAGGGATACCTAGATCACATGGACCCTTCGTGACCCATCCATCGAGCGATGCTCCTGTGCATTATGTCGAGGAGTCAAATGAGAAAGAGACATACGCAAACCCTTACATCTCCTACAATGAAGAGGATAATCCCATTCTAATGGATTTTAGATTAGTAGTAATGATGTCGTGAGGTTGGGGAAGGGGTAGAGACCTAGGAGGTCAAAACCAAGAACCTATCGCATGCTGGACTTGTAGCCACCTAGGATATATCTAATCTTTTTGCCCTAAACAAGCATAAAAGGTCAACTTGAGATGCCCTAAAGTGCAGAAACACTCATTTGTATGCCAAGTGCCTTAGGCCAAAACCATCCACTAGTTCAATTATCATGCCATTTGTACCTTTGGGACTATTTGGAGTTGAGACACTTGATGGCGAGGCCAGTTCCATCTTGTTGAATGTCATGGCCAGGGCACAGACGAGGCATGCCAGTATCTCATTACCTAGACCTAGTGACCTTGATGCAACCTTCATAGGAAAGAGGTGTTAAGATTGTGGGAGAGAAGAAAGGAGTCTCACTTGTAGCTTTCTTGCTTGCACAATGGGGGAATACACACACAGGTGGAGGTTGAAAACAATTTTCCTTTTCTTAGTTGTGTAAACCAAAAGAACTCTCGTACATAGAAATAGAAGAACCCTATATATGGGTCTCAAACCAAACTCAACTAACTAAGGTGGCATACTAACTGAGCCAGAACTAGAGTAGATAAGGATAGATGTCATCTAGCTATTATTCATGGGCGGTGTATCAACCGCATCTGCAACTAACAAGTTGGTGACATAAATGCACAACGGTCACCCTGGCATATTAGGAGTGAAGCTCGATATCTCAACACTCCCCCTCGAGCTCAATCCCAATTCCTGCACACCAAGCAAGTCTCTGAACTTGCGCAGCTTCTCTGCGCCCAATGCCTTTGTAAATATGTCAGCTACCTGATCCTCTGTGCTGACATAAACTAGATCAATAAGACCTAGTAAAACCCTCTCCCACACATAGTGATAATGCACCTCAATGTGCTTTGTTCTAGCATGATAGACTGGGTTATTTGCCAAGTGTATACTACTCATGTTGTCACAATAAATGACAACTGGCCCATCTGTAGCCTGATGCATATCATAAAGTAGCTTATGCAACCAAGCTACCTCACATGTAGCCATTGTTGCACCCCTGTACTCAGCCTCTGTGCTCGACAAGGCAACTGTAGGCTGTTTCTTGCTGCTCCAAGTGAATGCAGCACTCCCAAAAGAGAACACATATCCACTGGTAGATCATCTATCAGAAATACTACCAGCCCAATTAGCATCAGTGTATCCATGCAACTGTATCTGAACCCTAGTCTCATAAAATAGTCCATACTACAATGTGGAATTCATATACCTGAGCATACGTCTAGCTGCATACAAATGCGGTTTCCTTGGAGCCTGCATAAACTGACTTACCAATCCAATAGCATAGCTCAAATCTGGCCTGGTAATAGTCATATAAATCAAACTTCCTACTATGCGTCTGCACATAGTAAGGTCTTTGAGAAGCTCACCTGCATCTGCACTCAGCTTCACATTCTGCTCCAAAGGAACTAAAATAGACTTACAGCCTGTCATCCCATATTTGGACAGCATGTCCAATCCATACTGCCTCTGCAAGAGCCGTATCCCACTTGGTGATCTAATCACCTCAATGCCCAAGAAATAACGCAGCTCTCCCAAATCCTTCATCTCAAACTTCTACTTCAATAGCATTTTCACATGAAGGATATCTTCATTACTATCACCTGTGATAATCAAATCATCAACATAAATGACAAGCAGCATAATACATTTCTTT
Organism: Lygodium microphyllum; assembly: GCF_053477565.2. Classification (NCBI taxonomy): domain Eukaryota; kingdom Viridiplantae; phylum Streptophyta; class Polypodiopsida; order Schizaeales; family Lygodiaceae; genus Lygodium; species Lygodium microphyllum. The sequence goes on along the minus strand of NC_141147.1, from coordinate 9,555,617 downwards.
ATTTTTCTTACATAAAGTGATAAATCTGCCTTGGAAATCTGAAAGCCAATAGTGACAAGATACTGTCCTATCTTGTCAGACTATGTTCTAGGTGCTTGCTTTAAGCCATACAAGGCTTTCTTCAACCTGCAAACAAACTCAAGATGAATAGCATTCACATAACCTAGTGGCTGCTCCATATAGACCTCTTCTTACAAATCACCATGCAAGAAGGCATTCTTTACATCCATCTGATGTAAAGACCATCCCTTTGATGCAGCCATAGCAATGACTGCTCTTACGGTTGCCATCCTTGCAACCGGACTGAATGTTTCTTCATAATCAATGCCATATGTTTGTGCATACCCCTTGACTACTAATCTTGCCTTGTATCTGTTCACAGAACCATCTGCATTGTGCTTCACCTTATAAACCCACTTATAGCCAATTGCATTCTTATCTTTAGGCAAAGGTACCAATTCCCATGTAGCATTTGTTTCCAAGGCATCCATTTCTTCATCCATGGCTTTCTCCCATTTTTATTTTCCCATGGCTTGCTCAAAAGAAGTGGGTTTTAGTTCATGTATCACTTTGACCATATATGCATAGTGAATGGCTGTAAATCCATCATATTTCAGCCTATCCACAGGATACCTAGCTCTGGTAGACTTGTGCAAAGTAGGTTCACTCCCAGGTGTTCTCAAAACATCCTTGGTCTTCCTTACTCCAGGTGTAACAATAGAAGGAATACCCAACTCATCATCAATGCTCTGTTCTGAGCCACTAGATTCATCATCCACATAAGAGTGACCTGCATTCACATCAAACATGGGTTGATCTACCTTCTCTTTTCCTTTTCGTGATACCTGCATACCACTATTTGCATTGTTTTGAGAAGATTCTCCTGATCTCAATCTGCTTGTCCATGGCGAAGAATGTGAACCACTGCTAGAGGACACTCCAGGTCCACTAATATCTTGTGACTGCTGCTGTGAATTCTGTGCAGCATTACCATTTTGTGCATCTACATTATCAATCACATTTACTGGTTTGTACCAGCTACTCATCTCATAAAAAACATCTTTGCTCACTGTAAACTTACGAGTAGAAGGGTTATAGCATCTATACCCTTTTTGCTGTAGAGAGTAATCAATAAAGATGCACTTCCCAGCTTTTGGATCCAACTTGGATCTCAACTCATCTGGCACATGAACATAGGCAATGCAACAAAAAATTTTCAAATGAGAAATATCTGGTTTCCTATCAGTATACCTCTCCTCTGGAGTCATACCATATATTGCTGCAGTGGGAGTCCTGTTCATTATGTAGACTACTGTAGCAACTGCCTCAGCCCAGTAGAAATATGGCAGGTCTTTTTCATTGAGCATGGCACGAGATACCTCTCCAATATGCCTGTTTTTTCTTTTTGCAATTCCATTTTACTGTGGGGTATGACTACATGAATATTGCTGCTTTATGCCATGCTCTTGCAAGAACCTTGCAAACTCATTTGAGAGGTACTCTCCGCCTCTATCTGACCTTAGGCATTTTATTTGCATGCCTGTTTCTTTTTTAACCATAGCTTTAAGAGTTTTGAAATGCTCAAAAACTTCACTTTTCTTTTTCATAAAATACACCCAAACTTTTCTGCTATAGTCATCAATAAAAGTGACAAAATAATGACAGCCTCCAATAGATGCAGCTTTAGTAGTCCACACATCAGAGTTGATTAATTCCAATGGCTTCTTACTTTCTTGAACATGTCTAGGAAATGGTTTCCTTGTCTGTTTTCCAAATTGACAGGCTTCACATATCTTATGCATTTCTGCAACCTTGAATTTAGGCAATCCTGTAACAATATTTTGGGCTTGCATTGATTTAGGTCGCTGTACATTAACATGACCAATGCGTTTATGCCAGATATCAATATCTGCAACTACACCGGTTCCATGTGCAAACATTGCTGCACTCAATTCAGGCATGTCTGCTTCCAACGTAAACATTCTGCCTTTCTTCTTTCCTTTCGCTATCAAGCGACCTTTATTTTTCATATCCTCAACAAAGCATCCATGAGAATTAAATCTGACCTGCAATCCCCGCTCAACCATTTGACCAACAGAAACTAGGTTCTTGGTGATATTCGGGACATGAAATACATCCGACATGTATTTCTTTTTCTCATCCTGCATAGACAAAGGAAATTTTTCAATCTGCATAATAGGATGTGCAGTATCATCACCAGTCTCCACAAATCCTGGTTTTTCCATTTTTCTTGTATCTTGCATCCATTCTGCATGACCTGTCATGTGGATTGATGCACTTGAGTCAACATACCACACATCGTTGCTTTCTTCTACACTTGTCACAGAATTGGTCATGTGCTGCATTGTAAACAAATGCTCATTTCTGTCATCACCCTGTCTACTAGAAGATGCATAATTCCCTTGTTGCAATTTTCCATTCATGATGTCATTCTGCTTTTTATAGCAGTCTTTAGCTATATGACCCATTTTACCACAGTAGTAGCATTCAACATTGCTGTTTGCATTTTGGCCTCTTTGCCTTCCACTACGACCTCTTTGGCTCCCCCTACCTCTAGAGTTACCACGTCCTCCTTCATAGGACTGGTTTTTTTGAGTTTGCTGCATATTCTGATTTCTACCACAGCCTCCAGATCGGCCTCCTCTACCTCTGCCTCTATCTCTTCCAGCATTTGAGTAGAAGATAGCTTCTTTTGAAGTTCCTCCTGAAGAAGATGCACCACCATTTCTCTGCTCCTCAGAAATTAGAAGAGCAATCAACTCCTCAAAATCAGTAAATCTTTCACGGATGGAAATCGATGTTCGGAACTGTGCATAATCCTTTCCTAGACCATTCAAGGTCACAGAAACTAAATCATCATCTTCCATTGGCGACCCAATGGAAGCAAGTGCATCTGCAATCTTCTTCACCTTCATGTGGTAGTCATTGATGCTCATACTTTTCCTTTGCACATTGTGCAACTCTTGCTTGAGCTACATTTTTCTTGCTTGCGTATTTGTGCTATACATTTTTGACAAAGTATCCCATGCCTCCTTTGGCATACTTGCATCCTGAATATGCACAATCATAGAGTCTGAAATGCTAATAGACAGCCAGTACATAACTTTCTTGGCTCTCTCATGCCATCCTTTAAATGCCTGCATTTGCTGTTGATTGGGAACATCATGAAAAACTTGTTCTTCTTCATTTCCTGCAACGAATTTCCAATATCCTTTTCCCATAAGAAAATTCGTCATTCTAAACTTCCATGCTTGGAAGTTGTTCTTGTCAAGCTTTTTAGTGACAATCTGTGAAAGAGAATCAGACGCCATTACATAACACTGCAAAAAATTCTGTCACTGTAAAAAACACAGCTTCAGCCTCACAAGGGCAAATCTGCAAAACTAACGAAAGTGGTATTTGACCACATAGTCACTTCCTAGTGACGATTTTGCATCAACAGGCAACAAGGATGATTTTGTAACTCCCAATGTCTCTGCGCACAGGCATAGGATGCAATTTCTACGGTAACTTTTCATCGACTTGTAGAACAGTGGTCGCACAGCATAAAACAGGGCCTTTTCCTGAGTGCGTACAAAAAACTTTTGCCTCCAAAACAGGCCCCGAAATGGCCTCAAATAAAAAAAACAGGGCAACCAAGGGCTAAAGCCCTTACCCGCAACATATACTGCCCTCTTGCTACACCGGGAAGGGCGTCTCAATCTGAGACAATGCACTCTTGCACTTTCCGGCTGTGCTACTTGCAAAGACTTGCTCCCAAAACATAAAAATGAAAGCAACACTGGTCCTCTTACTAGAACACCACGAACTTGGTTTGCTTTCTTGAGCTCCTTACCACGAACAAGGCTTTGATACCATGTCAAGATTGTGGGAGAGAAGGAAGGAGTCTCACTTGTAGCTTTCTTGCTTGCACAACGGGGGAATACACACATAGGTGGAGGCTGAAAACAGTTTTCATCTTCTTAGTTGTGTAAGCCAAAAGAACTCTTGTATATAGAAATAGAAGAACCCTATATATGGGGAGTGCCAAGGTTGGGGACTATCTCAACCCGAGACACCAATTGGAAGTGGTTGACAAGGTTGAGGAGTGGGTGAGAGAGGCCCAAGTGCACCTAAAAGATACGAAACCCATCATGGAAGCATTGATGAGCTCTCTAGTGTGAGCACACCAGTCTCACCTACTCACATAGGATCCAAAGAAGCTTCTGCACCCCATACGGGACCACAAAGATGAAGCCTAGGCACCACATGTGGGCAGACTATCCAAGAGTAATGGAAAAAGAGTATAGAGCATAATGAAAGAAAAGCAAGTAGCCAGTAGCGGCGTACAACATTGATATCGGCCCTATAACTTTACCAACAAGGGATTTTCTTAGGCAAAGTCCCTCATTATGGCAAGAGTTAAAGCACTGGGTGGAGGGATCTAATGAGTCAAGAGCAACCAACTTGCATGAATATGATACAGCCAGTCAGATACCTAGCTTAACACTAAACTAAGTGCCTCAGTCCTTGCATGTGAGCACTTTCTAGTTGGGCACAAAGATGCACATAGTTCTACCACTAGTGGTAGCATTGGGAGATGTCACAAGAAAGGGAATCATAGACACAGGAGTGGGAGTCAGTGTGCTTAGCCATGCAGTACTATAGGCTTGGGGTAACCCATCGGTGGAGACAACAAGATTTAACGTCACGCTGGCTAATGGCATGAAGGTTGGATTATTCGAAGTGTTGAAGGACTAGGCTTTGAAGATACCAGGTGTCTAGTTCTCAATGAACTTCATAGTTATGAAGGGACTAGACTATGACATTCTGCTAGGCTGACCTTGGATGCATAATGCACAAGTAATCCAAGACTGGGGTAACGGCATTATATTCCTAGGTAACAAGTTGGAGGCAGTAAGAGTCAAGATGAATACTTGGAAGACCACGTCAGTCAACTCGGATACCATCTCCTCTTATCTTCAAGGAAGACTCACAAGCCAAGAATTGGTATGGGCCATTGACAAAGTATATTCCCTATCCTAAAGACGAGTGGGATTGGATGCATGTTCTCGCTACCATCGACTTGCCATTTTTGAATGCAAGAAAGAGGACTATAAGCAAGCTACAAGGACAACATGTGAGTTTGATAAAACCACATATCCTAGGCATCGAGAAGGGTGAGACTTTACCTTCAGCACCACTTTACATGATGGCCACAAGCCCTAGTAGACGACAAACTCCTACCCCTTCCATTATTCCTTCAACAGACTTCAGCTCTAGGGGATTCTTGAGTACTTGATGAGGGAGCTAGCCGATAATCCATTTGCCAATCTCAAGCAAATCCAAGACCTCATGGATGAGCTAAAATGGCAATGCACCAAAGTGCACGACCTAAACCTCATGTACAATTGGGCATTGATCACTTATGGAAAGAGGGTCGAGAATAGGGACCTAGAAAATGACGAGCAGTGAGAATCCTAGAAAATGACGAGCAGTCAGAATGTAGCAATTTGGATGATGAGTACGAGGACTACTACTGCTTGAATAAGAAAAGTGAAGAAGAGGCCAAGATAATAGAGTACGACACAGACATCCGAGTGATTGAACAAATAAGAGTAGACTCCAAGCTGCAGAGAGCCAACACTTTTAGAATTGAAAGAGGAGTCTTTAGAACTGAATGCGATCGCACTTGGTTGGATCACTTAGGCATGATTAACTATGAACAAGTAGGGCTAGTACAACTAAGTGTCGTGCCTCTCTTTAGAAGAGAACCAACCTTAGAGCTGTGACCACCACCCAGGGGAGATTCTCTCCTTTAACGAGGGTTGTGAGTTTAACTCGAAATTGAAAGTAAGATCTGAGAGTGATCCAAAGATACCCCGACCACCTAAAACCAGATGCACCAAGGGGGGCTTTCCAGTTCATTTGAGGCATAGATGGTTGAAGGAGGAAAAGAGAGGACAACCAAAGGGGTTGGAGACCAAACAACGAAGGAAGCCCTAGGACCTACTAAAGCGCTTCACTAAATTCAAGAAGGGAGATAGGGTAGTGATTTTGTTGGGGTAAAGAGGCAAGGACAAGCAAGTGAACCAATAGAAGGGCATGCCAATGTCAAGAAAGTCAACTTGGTAGGGGAAGGGGAGAAGCCTTGACTCATGTTTATAGCTGATGACATGGCCAATCAAGAAGAGGCTAATCTCATTGCTCTCTTGTGAGAGTATGTAGACGGGTTTATCTGGTCCTTAGATGAACTCAAGGAAGTCGATGTAGAGTCATAGAGCATAACATTCCAATGAATTCTGATACAAAATCAATAAAGCAACAATCTTACCCGATAAATTTGAAGCATGCTCATGCCGTCAAGAAAGAGATGGATAAACTATTGAAGGTCGAATTCATCTATGAGATTCAACACATGGACTGGGTATCCCCTATCATATTTTTCCTTAAAAAGAATGGAAAAATCTGAGTGTGCATGAACTACAAAAAAGTCAATGCTGCAACTAAGAAAGATAATTATCCATTGTTCTACACAGAGCACATGCTCGAACGGGTAGAGGCAAAGGAAGCCTATAGTTTTCTCGATGGCTTCTCACGTTATAACCAAGTTCAGGTGCACCATGTGATAGACACAAAATGGCAATTGCTATGGAATGGGGCATATTTGCCTACATAATCATGCCATTTGGGCTTACTAATGCACTTGCCACCTTCTAGTGTCTAATGTATGCTATCTTCAAGGACATGCCTAGGCGAGAACTAGAGGTATTCGCTAACGACTTATGTGTACACTCTAGTTGGGCGGAATACCTAAATAAGCTTTGTGTAGTCTTTGAAGGGTATAGGTTGTATAGTCCTTCTTTAAACCCCTTGAAGTGCCAGTTCTGGGTAAAACATAGATGTCTCCGAGGACATGTGGTGTCTAAGAATGGCATTTCCACTAACTTCTCCAAAATGAGGGTTATTGTTGACTTGCCACCACCAACGAATTATAAGGGACTTCATTGCTTCCTAGGACACACATGGTACTATTGGCACTTCGTCTTGAACTATGCATTGATTGCTAGATCACTTTACAAGTTTTGATTATATTTAAGTGGATCTAGGAGTGTCAACACACTTATGAGGAACTAAAAAAGGCTCTCACTATTGCATCTATTCTACGAGCCTCAAATTGAAACATAACATTCCACGTCCACATTGATGCATCAAAGTTTTCCGTGGGAGTTATTTTGTGCTAGCCTGGTGAACAAATTGACTATCTGGTGAGCTTTGCTAGCAAAAAACTCACAGATATAGAGATGAACTACTCCACGATGAAGAGGGAAGGCCTAACCATGGTATTTGTTGCTGTAAAGAAGTTTTGGAATTATCTTTTGGCTACGCCTTTCACCTTCTTTGTGGACCATTAAGCTTTTCTTTATTCTGTAAACAAACCCTGTGCTATAGGATGCATAGCTAGATGGTTGCTTTTTCTTTTAGGATTTGACTTCTTTGTGGTAATGTGCAAGGGCAAGCAACATTACGTGACCGATCACATGTCCTGTACACCCACAAGAGAGGCCAATGGACAAGGGATTGTAGACTACCTACCCGATGTGCACTTTTTTAGCGTGTCCAGTGAAAGGAACTCATTCAGAGCCAATTTAAGGCCTTATTGGATAGATGACATAGTTCAAATCCTAAAGCATGGATTACCTAAAAGACTTCTTGAGAAGGCTAGGCTAAGGTGCCTCATCTTAGGATTCAACCCTATCAATTGATCACTAGCTAGCTCTATAGGTTAGGAGAGGATGGCCTATTGTGAAGATACATATGTGAGCACAAAATGCATGATGTGCGAACTAAAGTGCATGGTGGAATTGCAGGAGGGTACTTTAGCGGAGATACTAAAATCTGCAAATGTGTTTCAATCTTAACTATGGTGGCCCACCCTATTCCGTGATGCTGCTAAGTTCATCAAGCACTATGAGGAGTGCAAAAGGACTAAGGTACCTATTCGTAAAGATAAAATGGAGTTGATCCCAGTCATAGCACGACAACCCTTTGAGAAATGGGGCATTGAATCTCTTGGGCTGATTAGCCATGCAGCCCAATACTCCTAGGCAAAGTACATCATTGTAGCAACAAATTACCTCATGAAATGGGCCAAAGCTCAAGCCACCAAGAAGAATAATGCTAGAACTAGGATTAAGTTCCTTTGGGAGAAGTGGTCTCATGATTTGACTGCCCCATTGAACTGGTTAGTGACCAAGGCACTCACTTCATTAATGAAGTAATTGCCCACTTTCTTTCCACCTTCTTAAACATCCATAGAAAATCATCACCATACTATCCTCAAGCTAATGAACATGTGGAATCCATGAACAAGATCCTAGTGAACGTGCTAACTAAAGTAGTCTTCTCTACCTCACGTAGCGACTTGGACAACAAGCTCATGGGAGTGCTATGGGCCTATAGGACAATCTATAAGATTGAAATCGGACAAACACCCTTCAAGCTAACCTGTGGGATTGAAGTAATATTGCTAGTAGAGTTTTTTATTCTTAGCTTGAGAGTAGCAATGCAAGAGAGATGGGATGGAAAAGAGGCATGGACAGAACACCTAGTAGAGCTAGAATGTCTCTCTCAGACACGCCTTTTAGCCACTCATGCGCTAATCTGTGAGAAAGCTAGATGCAAACATTGGTTTGACAAGCATGGAAAACAACATGAATTCAAGCAAGGCGACCTATCTTGCTATACTCGGTGAAGGTCAGAAGAAAAATAAATTCAGAGGATTAGGGCCTTTCAAAGTCTACCAATGTTAGTCGAATCAGCAACATAGAGCTTGAGACCTTGGAGAAAGGGGGCATAGGCTTCTTTAATGGCAATCGTGTCAAGAAGCACTACCCTCCAACCCATCCATTGCATAAGCCACCAATGTTGCAACCACCTGTCAACATGAGAGTAGCCACCATCACTAAAATCGAGGATATGGATGAGGAAGTAGTTGAACCTACTTACTTATCAGGCACAGTCACTGCTCACAAAACACACACACTTTGACGTGCTCATCGATGTGAGGGAGCTGACTTTAACACCCTTACCCAC